>NC_069505.1:189605607-189949209 GCF_027579735.1 Bombina bombina | reverse complement strand
ATCCCTGAAAGCTCAGGGTCTTTGGTCTCGGGAAGAGTCTCTTCTACCGATAAATATTCTGGAACTGAGAGCGATATTCAATGCTCTCAAGGCTTGGCCTCAGCTAGCGAGGGCCAAGTTCATACGGTTTCAATCAGACAACATGACAACTGTTGCGTACATCAACCATCAGGGGGGAACAAGGAGTTCCCTAGCGATGGAAGAAGTGACCAAAATCATTCTATGGGCGGAGTCTCACTCCTGCCACCTGTCTGCTATCCACATCCCAGGAGTGGAAAATTGGGAAGCGGATTTTCTGAGTCGTCAGACATTGCATCCGGGGGAGTGGGAACTTCATCCGGAAATTTTTGCCCAAGTCACTCAGCTGTGGGGCATTCCAGACATGGATCTGATGGCCTCTCGTCAGAACTTCAAAGTTCCTTGCTACGGGTCCAGATCCAGGGATCCCAAGGCGGCTCTAGTGGATGCACTAGTAGCACCTTGGACCTTCAAACTAGCTTATGTGTTCCCGCCATTTCCTCTCATCCACAGGCTGGTAGCCAGGATCAATCAGGAGAGGGCGTCGGTGATCTTGATAGCTCCTGCGTGGCCACGCAGGACTTGGTATGCAGATCTGGTGAATATGTCATCGGCTCCACCTTGGAAGCTACCTTTGAGACGAGACCTTCTTGTTCAGGGTCCGTTCGAACATCCGAATCTGGTTTCACTCCAGCTGACTGCTTGGAGATTGAACGCTTGATTTTATCGAAGCGAGGATTCTCAGATTCTGTTATCGATACTCTTGTTCAGGCCAGAAAGCCTGTAACTAGAAAGATTTACCACAAAATTTGGAAAAAATATATCTGTTGGTGTGAATCTAAAGGATTCCCTTGGGACAAGGTTAAGATTCCTAGGATTCTATCCTTCCTTCAAGAAGGATTGGAAAAAGGATTATCTGCAAGTTCCCTGAAGGGACAGATTTCTGCCTTGTCGGTGTTACTTCACAAAAAACTGGCTGCTGTGCCAGATGTTCAAGCCTTTGTTCAGGCTCTGGTTAGAATTAAGCCTGTTTACAAACCTTTGACTCCTCCTTGGAGTCTCAATTTAGTTCTTTCAGTTCTTCAGGGGGTTCCGTTTGAACCCTTGCATTCCGTTGATATTAAATTATTATCTTGGAAAGTTTTGTTTTTAGTTGCAATTTCTTCTGCCAGAAGAGTTTCAGAATTATCTGCTCTGCAGTGTTCTCCTCCTTATCTGGTGTTCCATGCAGATAAGGTGGTTTTACGTACTAAACCTGGTTTTCTTCCAAAAGTTGTTTCTAACAAGAACATTAACCAGGAGATTATCGTATCTTCTCTGTGTCCGAAACCAGTTTCAAAGAAGGAACGTTTGTTGCACAATTTGGATGTTGTTCGCGCTCTAAAATTCTATTTAGATGCTACAAAGGATTTTAGACAAACATCTTCCTTGTTTGTTGTTTATTCCGGTAAAAGGAGAGGTCAAACAGCAACTTCTACCTCTCTCTCTTTTTGGATTAAAAGCATCATCAGATTGGCTTACGAGACTGCCGGACGGCAGCCTCCCGAAAGAATCACAGCTCATTCCACTAGGGCTGTGGCTTCCACATGGGCCTTCAATAACGAGGCTTCTGTTGATCAGATATGTAGGGCAGCGACTTGGTCTTCACTGCACACTTTTACCAAATTTTACAAGTTTGATACTTTTGCTTCTTCTGAGGCTATTTTTGGGAGAAAGGTTTTGCAAGCCGTGGTGCCTTCCATTTAGGTGACCTGATTTGCTCCCTCCCTTCATCCGTGTCCTAAAGCTTTGGTATTGGTTCCCACAAGTAAGGATGACGCCGTGGACCGGACACACCTATGTTGGAGAAAACAGAATTTATGTTTACCTGATAAATTACTTTCTCCAACGGTGTGTCCGGTCCACGGCCCGCCCTGGTTTTTTAATCAGGTCTGATAATTTATTTTCTTTAACTACAGTCACCACGGTACCATATGGTTTCTCCTATGCAAATATTCCTCCTTAACGTCGGTCGAATGACTGGGGTAGGCGGAGCCTAGGAGGGATCATGTGACCAGCTTTGCTGGGCTCTTTGCCATTTCCTGTTGGGGAAGAGAATATCCCACAAGTAAGGATGACGCCGTGGACCGGACACACCGTTGGAGAAAGTAATTTATCAGGTAAACATAAATTCTGTTTTTGAGGAGGTTGAGCCTCTTACGCATGCGCACACTAGCAGCTGATTCACGTCACCGGAAGTGACGTAGGTCCCGCATTCTTATGCGGTCGCAACTTATTTTAGAACACCGGCTCCTAAGCTTACATTCTTGCTTTTAAAATAAAGATACCAAGACAACAAAGAAAAATTGATGATACAAGTAAATTAGAAAGTTGCTTAAAATTGCATGCTCTATCTGAATTATGTAAGAAAAAAAATGTGTGTTTAGTATCCCTTTTAGAAAAAAAATTGTTTTCTTTTAATTTATCACTTAGTCTGACAAGGGGCTAATTAAGTAAGGAGGGAGGCTTATGCCGGAGAGGCCAATAGAGACCTACTGTAGACTTGTAAGAAACTGTCTTTTAAGCCTTTGTCTATATTCAAGGCTGAATTTTATAAATTGTTTTTGAAGAGACTTTTGTAATTGACTCTTCAGTAAGAGTGTATTTGAACATCTTAAAGTATTAACTCTGGTTGTTCCTACATTTAAACGTGGCCCAAATAAACAGTAGATCCCCTGGATGTCTTATTATATTCAGAGTTAATACAAATATGGGGAATTGGTTGAGTCATATTTATAACCTACAGTAATGACTTCCTGGATAAATTAGATACCAGTCATCTGATGAGATTACTGGGCAAGGTACAGTTGTTGAACCAAGTTCACAGCTGGACATGATAGATGCATGAAGCTTGTAGTGCTGTACACTGATTGTGAGCTAACATCCAAAGAGTTCATGTTGGAACCAATAATGTTATATTTATATTTTGTTTTAGGGAACTGTTTGTTTACGTAATTGCTACAGGCAACATTTTAGTTTTTTCATTCTCAGCCTGTGACCACCTCATTTTGCTTCCAGGTAGGCTTCCTGCTCATTTATCTTAGCGGTTAGGGGTTTTTTTTCTTCCTTTTGGGAATTGTCACTACCTTGTCTCTACTTCTCCCACCTAGTGAACATTCCTTTTTCCCTCCAACAAGACCTCTCATCTACCATAAGATCCTGAGGTTTTTACCCTATGGAGTTTATTATGTTAGTAATGGGCACTCTGAATCAGGATACCCCTTTAAAGTAGCCATGTAGGGTAACCCCTTTTTTTTTTTTTACTCAATTTTCAATAGTTACTTTGTTAGATTTTTAGCCCTCACATTTTATGGGTGGTGTTTACATTTATTTGATGCAAGACCATTCATTTGTGCCTACCGGTGACTTGCATTGTCAAATCTCTAAAATAAATAATTTCCTGCTTCTTGTGCTGTCAAACATGGAAACCTTTCTTTCCTCCTCCATGGGCTAGTATACAAGTGGTGCACTAGGTATCATAATACATTCAAAGACAGATCCGCACTCTCTGGACTGTTGAATGATAAAAATTTATTGTATGTGACTTTTTGGAGCAAACATGGGTCTGGGAGGGGCATTTTTGCTCCGAATAGTCTAGAGAGTGCGGATCTGCCTTTGAAAATTAAATATAAATAAATATATATATATATATATATATATATATATATATATATATATATATATATATATATACAGGGAGTGCAGAATTATTAGGCAAATGAGTATTTTGACCACATCATCCTCTTTATGCATGTTGTCTTACTCCAAGCTGTATAGGCTCGAAAGCCTACTACCAATTAACCATATTAGGTGATGTGCATCTCTGTAATGAGAAGGGGTGTGGTCTAATGACATCAACACCCTATATCAGGTGTGCATAATTATTAGGCAACTTCCTTTCCTTTGGCAAAATGGGTCAAAAGAAGGACTTGACAGGCTCAGAAAAGTCAAAAATAGTGAGATATCTTGCAGAGGGATGCAGCACTCTTAAAATTGCAAAGCTTCTGAAGCGTGATCATCGAACAATCAAGCGTTTCATTCAAAATAGTCAACAGGGTTGCAAGAAGCGTGTGGAAAAACCAAGGCGCAAAATAACTGCCCATGAACTGAGAAAAGTCAAGCGTGCAGCTGCCAAGATGCCACTTGCCACCAGTTTAGCCATATTTCAGAGCTGCAACATCACTGGAGTGCCCGAAAGCACAAGGTGTGCAATACTCAGAGACATGGCCAAGGTAAGAAAGGCTGAAAGACGACCACCACTGAACAAGACACACAAGCTGAAACGTCAAGACTGGGCCAAGAAATATCTCAAGACTGATTTTTCTAAGGTTTTATGGACTGATGAAATGAGAGTGAGTTTTGATGGGCCAGATGGATGGGCCCGTGGCTGGATTGGTAAAGGGCAGAGAGCTCCAGTCCTACTCAGACGCCAGCAAGGTGGAGGTGGAGTACTGGTTTGGGCTGGTATCATCAAAGATGAGCTTGTGGGGTCTTTTCGGGTTGAGGATGGAGTCAAGCTCAACTCCCAGTCCTACTGCCAGTTTCTGGAAGACACCTTCTTCAAGCGGTGGTACAGGAAGAAGTCTGCATCCTTCAAGAAAAACATGATTTTCATGCAGGACAATGCTCCATCACACGCGTCCAAGTACTCCACAGCGTGGCTGGCAAGAAAGGGTATAAAAGAAGAAAATCTAATGACATGGCCTCCTTGTTCACCTGATCTGAACCCCATTGAGAACCTGTGGTCCATCATCAAATGTGAGATTTACAAGGAGGGAAAACAGTACACCTCTCTGAACAGTGTATGGGAGGCTGTGGTTGCTGCTGCACGCAATGTTGATGGTGAACAGATCAAAACACTGACAGAATCCATGGATGGCAGGCTTTTGAGTGTCCTTGCAAAGAAAGGTGGCTATATTGGTCACTGATTTGTTTTTGTTTTGTTTTTGAATGTCAGAAATGTATATTTGCGAATGTTGAGATGTTATATTGGTTTCACTGGTAAAAATAAATAATTGAAATGGGTATATATTTGTTTTTTGTTAAGTTGCCTAATAATTATGCACAGTAATAGTCACCTGCACACACAGATATCCCCCTAAAATAGCTAAAACTAAAAACAAACTAAAAACTACTTCCAAAAATATTCAGCTTTGATATTAATGAGTTTTTTGGGTTCATTGAGAACATGGTTGTTGTTCAATAATAAAATTAATCCTCAAAAATACAACTTGCCTAATAATTCTGCACTCCCTGTATATATATATATATATATATATATATATATATATATATATATATATATATATATATATATATATATATATATATATATATATATATATATATATATATATATATATATATATATAAAAAGACCATTGAAGTGTAAAGTATTTTTGGCTTTAGCGCTGTTGACTTAATGCGATGTCAGGTTTTCTTTGTTTTGTTTTTTGAACAGTGCACCCCATTGAAGTCTATAGGAGAAGAAGTTAGCATGATTGCAATATACAAAGTCCTGAAGTTAGCATGCATCAGACCTTTCTAACACACGCTAACTTTTTACTTTCATAACATGCAATATTGTGAGTATAGTGGCAACAGGTGATTGTATAGACCATCTCTACATTCTGCCACAACTAGAGTAGAGAAATCCTCGCTTTCTGTTGCACGGGAAGACCTATAAAGCAATTTTCTCTTGTTAAGTGTAGTCAGTCCACGGGTCATCCATTACTTATGGAATATATCTCTTCCTAACAGGAAGCTGCAAGAGGATCACCCAGCAGAGCTTGCTACATAGCTCCTCCCCTCACATGTCATATTCAGTCATTCTCTTGCAGCCTAACTAGATAGGTCGCTGTGAGAGGTCTGTGGTGTTTTTTAACTTAGTTTATTTCTACAATCAAAAGTTTGTTATTTTACATGGCACCGGAGTGTGCTGTTTATTCTCAGGCAGCATTAGAAGAAGAATCTGCCTGCGTTTTCTATGATCTTAGCAGACGTAACTAAGATCCACTGGCTGTTCTCATCTGAGGAGTGAGGTAACTTCAGAGAAGGGGAATAGCATGCAGGGCCCCCCTGCAAATGAGGTATGTGCAGTAATTATTTTTCTGAGGAATGGAATTGACTGAGAAAATACTGCTGATACCAATGTAAAGTAAGTTCAGCCTTAAATGCAGTGATAGCGACTGGTATTAGGCTGATGAGTGTGTGTACACTGAATGTATTTTTCTAAGGAATGGAATTGACTCTGAAAATACTGTTAATACTGAAATAATGTATGAGCCTTAACTGCAGTAAAAGCGACTGGTAGCAGGCTTATTAATAACAATTCATAACTTTTCAAATGTATGTTTAAAACGTTTACTGGCATGTTAATCGTTTTTTGTGAGGTACTTGGTGATAAAACTTATTGGGGCATGATTTTTACCACATGGCCATCTTTGTTTTCTGCATAGAAACAGTTTTCTGAGCTTCCCCACTGTTGTAATATGAGTGGGAGGGGCCTATTTTAGCGCTTTTTTGCGCAGTAAAAATTCATTCACAATCTGTCTACTTCATCCTCCATGATCCAGATCGTCTCTAGAGAGCTCAGGGGTCTTCAAAATTCATTTTGAGGGAGGTAATCAGTCACAGAGACCTGTGACAGTGTGTTTTGACTGTGAGAAAAACGTTAATTATTAAATTGTTAATCCGTTTTTGGGTATTAAGGGGTTAATCATCCATTTGCTGGTGGGTGCAATCCTTTGCTAACTTAATACATTTACTGTGAAAAATTGGTTGCTATAACTATTTTGGTTCATTGTTATTTCAACTGTGACAGCTTTTTGTGCTTCTTAAAGGCACAGTAGCGTTTTTTATATTGCTTGTAAATTTATTTAGAAAAGTATTTCCAAGCTTGCTAGTCTCATTGCTAGTCTGTTTAAACATGTCTGACACAGATTAATCTCTTTTTCACTATGTTTAAAGGCCAATGTGGAGCCCAATAGAAATTTATGTACTAATTGCATTGATGCTACTTTAAATAAAAGTCAATCTTTACATGTAAAGAAATTATCACCAGACAACGAGGGGGAAGTTATGCCGACTAACTCTCCTCACGTGTCAGTACCTTCGCCTCCCGCTCAGGAGGTGCGTGATTTTGTGGCGCCAAGTACATCAGGGAGGCCCTTACAAATCACTTTGCAAGACATGGATACTGTTATGACAGAAGTATTATCTAAATTGCCAGAATTAAGAGGCAAGCGCGATAGCTCTGGGTTAAGGACAGAGCGCGCGGATGAGGTGAGAGCCATGTCAGATACTGCGTCACAGTTTGCAGAACGTGAAGACGGAGAGCTTCATTCTGTGGGTGACGGATCTGATCCAGGGAGACTGGATTCAGAGATTTCTAATTTTAAATTTAAGCTTGAGAACCTCCGCATATTGCTAGGGGGAGGTATTAGCGGCTCTGAATGATTGTAACACGGTTGCAATTCCAGAAAAATTATGTAGGTTGGATAGATACTATGCGGTACCGGTGTGTACTGACGTGTTTCCTATACCTAAAAGGCTTACAGAGATTATTAGCAAGGAGTGGGATAGACCTGGTGTGCCCTTTTCCCCTCCTCCCATATTTAGGAAAATGTTTCCTATAGACGCCACCACACGAGACTTATGGCAGACGGTCCCTAAGGTGGAGGGAGCAGTTTCTACTTTAGCTAAGCGTACCACTATCCCGGTGGAGGATAGTTGTGCCTTTTCAGATCCAATGGATAAGAAATTAGAGGGTTACCTTAAGAAAATGTTTGTTCAACAAGGTTTTATCTTACAGCCCCTTGCATGCATTGCGCCTGTCACTGCTGCGGCGGCATTCTGGTTTGAGTCTCTGGAAGAGGCCATTCGCACAGCTCCATTGGATGAAATTATGAACAAGCTTAAAGCACTTAAGCTAGCTAACGCATTTGTTTCTGATGCCGTCGTACATTTAACCAAACTTACGGCTAAGAACTCCGGATTCGCCATCCAAGCGCGCAGAGCACTATGGCTTAAATCCTGGTCAGCTGATGTGACTTCTAAATCTAAATTGCTTAATATTCCTTTCAAAGGGCAGACCTTATTCGGGCCCGGCTTGAAAGAAATTATAGCTGACATTACGGGAGGTAAGGGCCATGCTCTACCTCAGGACAGGGCCAAATCAAAGGCCAAACAGTCTAATTTTCGTGCCTTTCGTAACTTCAAGGCTGGAGCAGCATCAACTTCCTCCGCTCCAAAACAGGAAGGAGCTGTTGCTCGTTACAGGCAGGGCTGGAAAGTTAACCAGTCCTGGAACAAGGGCAAGCAGGCCAAGAAACCTGCTGCTGCCCCCAAGACAGCATGAAGAGAGGGCCCCCTATCCGGAAACGGATCTAGTGGGGGGCAGACTTTCTCTCTTCGCCCAGGCTTGGGCAAGAGATGTCCAGGATCCCTGGGCGTTGGAGATCATAGCTCAGGGATATCTCCTGGACTTCAAAACTTCTCCTCCACGAGGGAGATTTCATCTTTCAAGGTTATCAGCAAACCAAATAATGAAAGAGGCGTTTCTACGCTGTGTACAAGACCTTTTACTAATGGGGGTGATCCACCCAGTTCCGCGGACGGAACACGGGCAGGGATTCTATTCAAATCTATTTGTGGTTCCCAAGAAAGAGGGAACCTTCAGACCAATCTTGGACTTAAAAATCCTAAACAAATTTCTAAGAGTTCCATCATTCAAAATGGAAACTATTCGAACCATCCTTCCCATGATCCAAGAGGGTCAGTACATGACCACAGTGGATTTAAAGGATGCCTACCTTCACATACCGATTCACAAGGATCATTATCGGTACCTAAGATTTGCTTTCCTAGACAGGCATTACCAGTTTGTAGCTCTTCCCTTCGGATTAGCTACGGCTCCAAGAATCTTTACAAAAGTTCTGGGCTCACTTCTGGCGGTACTAAGACCGCGAGGCATAGCGGTGACTCCGTACCTAGACGACATTCTGATACAAGCGTCAAGTTTTCAAACTGCCAAGTCTCATACAGAGATAGTTCTGGCATTTCTGAGGTCGCATGGGTGGAAGGTGAACGTGGAAAAGAGTTCTCTATTACCACTTACAAGAGTTCCCTTTCTAGGGACTCTTATAGATTCTGTAGAGATGAAAATTTACCTGACAGAGGCCAGGTTATCAAAACTTCTAAATGCTTGCCGTGTCCTTCATTCCATTCCACACCCGTCAGTAGCTCAGTGCATGGAAGTAATCGGCTTAATGGTAGCGGCAATGGACATAGTACCATTTGCGCGCCTGCATCTCAGACCGCTGCAATTGTGCATGCTCAGTCAGTGGAACGGGGATTACTCAGATTTGTCCCCCCTACTAAGTCTGGATCAAGAGACCAGAGATTCTCTTCTATGGTGGCTCTCTCGGCCACATCTGTCCAAGGGGATGACCTTTCGCAGGCCAGATTGGACGATTGTAACAACAGACGCCAGCCTTCTAGGCTGGGGCGCAGTCTGGAACTCCCTGAAAGCTCAGGGATTATGGACTCAGGAGGAGAAACTCCTCCCAATAAATATTCTGGAATTAAGAGCAATATTCAATGCTCTCCTAGCTTGGCCTCAGTTAGCAACTCTGAGGTTCATCAGATTTCAGTCGGACAACATCACGACTGTGGCTTACATCAACCATCAAGGGGGAACCAGAAGTTCCCTAGCGATGTTGGAAGTCTCAAAGATAATTCGCTGGGCAGAGTCTCACTCTTGCCACCTGTCAGCAATTTACATCCCAGGCGTAGAGAACTGGGAGGCGGATTTTCTAAGTCGCCAGACTTTTCATCCGGGGGAGTGGGAACTTCATCCGGAGGTCTTTGCTCAACTGATTCTTCGTTGGGGCAAACCAGATCTGGATCTCATGGCGTCTCGCCAGAACGCCAAGCTTCCTTGTTACGGATCCAGGTCCAGGGACCCGGGAGCGGTGCTGATAGATGCTCTGACAGCCCCTTGGGTCTTCAACATGGCTTATGTGTTTCCACCATTCCCGATGCTTCCTCGTTTGATTGCCAAGATCAAACAGGAGAGAGCTTCGGTGATTCTGATAGCGCCTGCGTGGCCACGCAGGACCTGGTATGCAGACCTAGTGGACATGTCGTCCTGTCCACCGTGGTCTCTACCTCTGAGACAGGACCTTCTAATTCAGGGTCCTTTCAAACATCCAAATCTAATTTCTCTGAGGCTGACTGCATGGAGATTGAACGCTTGATTCTATCAAAGCGTGGCTTCTCGGAGTCGGTTATTGATACCTTAATACAGGCTAGGAAGCCTGTTACCAGAAAAATTTACCATAAGATATGGCGTAAATATTTATATTGGTGCGAATCCAAGAGTTACTCATGGAGTAAGGTTAGGATTCCTAGGATATTGTCCTTTCTACAAGAGGGTTTAGAAAAGGGCTTATCTGCTAGTTCGTTAAAGGGACAGATTTCTGCTCTGTCTATTCTTCTACACAAACGTCTGGCTGAAGTTCCAGACGTTCAGGTTTTTTGTCAGGCTTTAACTAGGATTAAGCCTGTGTTTAAGACTGTTGCTCCACCGTGGAGCTTAAACTTAGTTCTTAATGTTCTTCAAGGCGTTCCATTTGAACCCCTTCATTCCATTGATATCAAGCTGTTATCCTGGAAGGTTTTGTTTTTGATGGCTATTTCCTCGGCTCGAAGAGTCTGAGTTATCTGCCTTACATTGTGATTCTCCTTATCTGATTTTTCATTCAGACAAGGTAGTTCTGCGTACTAAACCTGGGTTCTTACCTAAGGTAGTTACTAACAGGAATATCAATCAAGAGATTGTTGTTCCATCACTGTGTCCTAACCCTTCTTCAAAGAAGGAACGACTTTTGCATAATTTGGACGTAGTCCGTGCCCTGAAGTTCTATTTGAAGGCAACTAAAGATTTTCGTCAAACTTCTTCCCTGTTTGTCGTTTACTCTGGACAGAGAAGAGGTCAAAAGGCTTCGGCTACCTCTCTCTCTTTTTGGCTTCGTAGCATAATACGTTTAGCCTATGAGACTGCTGGACAGCAGCCTCCTGAAAGGATTACAGCTCATTCTACTAGAGCTGTGGCTTCCACCTGGGCCTTTAAAAATGAGGCCTCTGTTGAACAGATTTGCAAGGCTGCGACTTGGTCTTCGCTTCACACCTTTTCAAAATTTTACAAATTTGACACTTTTGCTTCTTCGGAGGCTATTTTTGGGAGAAAGGTACTTCAGGCAGTGGTTCCTTCTGTTTAATGTTCCTGCCTTGTCCCTCCCTTCATCTGTGTACTTTAGCTTTGGTATTGGTATTCCATAAGTAATGGATGACCCGTGGACTGACTACACTTAACAAGAGAAAACATAATTTATGCTTACCTGATAAATTTATTTCTCTTGTAGTGTAGTCAGTCCACGGCCCGCCCTGTCTTTAAGGCAGACCTAAATTTTAATTAAACTCCAGTCACCACTGCACCCTATGGTTTCTCCTTTCTCGTCTGCTTTGGTCGAATGACTGAATATGACATGTGAGGGGAGGAGCTATGTAGCAAGCTCTGCTGGGTGATCCTCTTGCAGCTTCCTGTTAGGAAGAGATATATTCCATAAGTAATGGATGACCCGTGGACTGACTACACTACAAGAGAAATAAATTTATCAGGTAAGCATAAATTATGTTTTTTTGCTCTATTGTGTGTTCAAAATCAATAAAAAAATCATTTATCCTTTTGTTTTTCCTCATCGTGACAGGGGCATGTATATGCTATTTCTACAAGCACCTTTATAAAATATTCTATTCAGAAGATGTTGCTGCATTTTACAATTTTTTACTTATTTATTTATTTTTCTCCCCACAGTGGCGCTTATCTCTTCCAGGAATGAAGTTTGAAATTATAGACTCCCAGTACCTGTCCTTATACACAGGTAAAATGTTGTCATTTACATGTTCCTTCTGTGTATTCTAGAGAGTGAACTCTAGTCTCTTCAGAGCGTTAGTCTGCTGCTGTCTTGTGGTGCTTTTTTAAGTGCAGTATCTCTTTCACAGATGAGACCTCTCTGAAGATGAATAAGGTGTCTCATATCCCTCGCACACTCTCCAGTCGCACCAGCCACCAGTGGGATGGTGGCAGAGAGGAACCTGCCGCAGATCTCCTGAGGCCTGACTCTCGGGACAACTTCTTCATGAGTAAGGCTGGGGTTAGGGAAGGAAATATGGCAATCATTATTCTTATTTGTAATGAGCCTACAAATCACACAGTGCTATACAGATGTATAATGCAGCACTATACAGTAGTACAGTAACTACCACAGTGCTATACAGAAGGTAGAAAAAATACCCTACAGAGCTGGCAATCTAGTAATAAATAGAATGTGGGGAAGAATGATGTTTACAAAGTGAAGGTAATATGTTCGCACCTCTGAAACTAAACCTCACTTGCTGCGGTATAGTTAAAATTTAGTGGTTTATTCCAGACAATTAGAGCTAGTGAAAGGGGGTTTTTTGACTGTTCTATGGACTTTCAAATTGGAGGGGATTCTAATCCATTAGAAGTCACTTGGTGTTAACTTTTTACTTGTACTTTGCATTGAGAGAATTCAGCATAGATATGTCAGTCGAAGAAAAAGAATCAAGTTGATTTTTTATTTTAGGAATTTTTTTACTTTTTTCTTTCTCCGACCAAACAGTGTATATAAGATTGCATACATCAGTTTAGAACATTAGAAAATGACATACTTTCTCCAACATAGGTGTGTCCGGTCCACGGCGTCATCCTTACTTGTGGGATATTCTCTTCCCCAACAGGAAATGGCAAAGAGCCCAGCAAAGCTGGTCACATGATCCCTCCTAGGCTCCGCCTACCCCAGTCATTCTCTTTGCCGTTGTACAGGCAACATCTCCACGGAGATGGCTTAGAGTTTTTTAGTGTTTAACATATTTAGCCTTGAGGAATCATTTTATTTGGGTATTTTGATATAATAATATCGGCAGGCACTGTTTTAGACACCTTATTCTTTAGGGGCTTTCCCAAAGCATAGGCAGAGCCTCATTTTCGCGCCGGTGTTGCGCACTTGTTTTTGAGAGGCATGGCATGCAGTCGCATGTGAGAGGAGCTCTGATACTTAGAAAAGACTTTCTGAAGGCGTCATTTGGTATCGTATTCCCCTTTGGGCTTGGTTGGGTCTCAGCAAAGCAGATACCAGGGACTGTAAAGGGGTTAAAGTTCAAAACGGCTCCGGTTCCGTTATTTTAAGGGTTAAAGCTTCCAAATTTGGTGTGCAATACTTTTAAGGCTTTAAGACACTGTGGTGAAAATTTGGTGAATTTTGAACAATTCCTTCATGTTTTTTCGCAATTGCAGTAATAAAGTGTGTTCAGTTTAAAATTTAAAGTGACAGTAACGGTTTTATTTTAAAACGTTTTTTGTACTTTGTTATCAAGTTTATGCCTGTTTAACATGTCTGAACTACCAGATAGACTGTGTTCTGAATGTGGGGAAGCCAGAATTCCTATTCATTTAAATAAATGTGATTTATGTGACAATGACAATGATGCCCAAGATGATTCCTCAAGTGAGGGGAGTAAGCATGGTACTGCATCATTCCCTCCTTCGTCTACACGAGTCTTGCCCACTCAGGAGGCCCCTAGTACATCTAGCGCGCCAATACTCCTTACTATGCAACAATTAACGGCTGTAATGGATAATTCTGTCAAAAACATTTTAGCCAAAATGAACACTTATCAGCGTAAGCGCGACTGCTCTGTTTTAGATACTGAAGAGCATGACGACGCTGATAATAATGTTTCTGAAGGGCCCCTAACCCAGTCTGATGGGGCCAGGGAGGTTTTGTCTGAGGGAGAAATTACTGATTCAGGGAACATTTCTCAACAAGCTGAACCTGATGTGATTACATTTAAATTTAAGTTGGAACATCTCCGCATTCTGCTTAAGGAGGTATTATCCACTCTGGATGATTGTGACAAGTTGGTCATCCCAGAGAAACTATGTAAAATGGACAAGTTCCTAGAGGTGCCGGGGCTCCCAGAAGCTTTTCCTATACCCAAGCGGGTGGCGGACATTGTTAATAAAGAATGGGAAAGGCCCGGTATTCCTTTCGTCCCTCCCCCCATATTTAAAAAATTGTTTCCTATGGTCGACCCCAGAAAGGACTTATGGCAGACAGTCCCCAAGGTCGAGGGAGCGGTTTCCACTTTAAACAAACGCACCACTATACCCATAGAGGATAGTTGTGCTTTCAAAGATCCTATGGATAAAAAATTAGAAGGTTTGCTTAAAAAGATGTTTGTTCAGCAGGGTTACCTTCTACAACCAATTTCATGCGTTGTCCCTGTCGCTACAGCCGCATGTTTCTGGTTCGATGAGCTGATAAAGGCGGTCGATAGTGATTCTCCTCCTTATGAGGAGATTATGGACAGAATCAATGCTCTCAAATTGGCTAATTCTTTTACCCTAGACGCCACTTTGCAATTGGCTAGGTTAGCGGCTAAGAATTCTGGGTTTGCTATTGTGGCGCGCAGAGCGCTTTGGTTGAAATCTTGGTCGGCTGATGCGTCTTCCAAGAACAAGCTACTTAACATTCCTTTCAAGGGGAAAACGCTGTTTGGCCCTGACTTGAAAGAGATTATCTCTGATATCACTGGGGGTAAGGGCCACGCCCTTCCTCAGGATCGGCCTTTCAAGGCAAAGAATAAACCTAATTTTCGTCCCTTTCGTAGAAACGGACCAGCCCAAAGTGCTACGTCCTCTAAGCAAGAGGGTAATACTTCTCAAGCCAAGCCAGCTTGGAGACCAATGCAAGACTGGAACAAGGGAAAGCAGGCCAAGAAACCTGCCACTGCTACCAAGACAGCATGAAATGTTGGCCCCCGATCCGGGACCGGATCTGGTGGGGGGCAGACTCTCTCTCTTCGCTCAGGCTTGGGCAAGAGATGTTCTGGATCCTTGGGCGCTAGAAATAGTCTCCCAAGGTTATCTTCTGGAATTCAAGGGGCTTCCCCCAAGGGGGAGGTTCCACAGGTCTCAGTTGTCTTCAGACCACATAAAAAGACAGGCATTCTTACATTGTGTAGAAGACCTGTTAAAAATGGGAGTGATTCATCCTGTTCCATTAAGAGAACAAGGGATGGGGTTCTACTCCAATCTGTTCATAGTTCCCAAAAAAGAGGGAACGTTCAGACCAATCTTAGATCTCAAGATCTTAAACAAGTTTCTCAAGGTTCCATCGTTCAAGATGGAAACCATTCGAACTATTCTTCCTTCCATCCAGGAAGGTCAATTCATGACCACGGTGGATTTAAAGGATGCGTATCTACATATTCCTATCCACAAGGAACATCATCGGTTCCTAAGGTTCGCATTCCTGGACAAGCATTACCAGTTCGTGGCGCTTCCTTTCGGATTAGCCACTGCTCCAAGGATTTTCACAAAGGTACTAGGGTCCCTTCTAGCTGTGCTAAGACCAAGGGGCATTGCTGTAGTACCTTACTTGGACGACATTCTGATTCAAGCGTCGTCCCTTCCTCAAGCAAAGGCTCACACGGACATAGTCCTGGCCTTTCTCAGATCTCACGGATGGAAAGTGAACGTGGAAAAGAGTTCTCTATCTCCGTCAACAAGGGTTCCCTTCTTGGGAACAATAATAGACTCCTTAGAAATGAGGATATTTCTGACAGAGGCCAGAAAAACAAAGCTTCTAGACTCTTGTCGGATACTTCATTCCGTTCCTCTTCCTTCCATAGCTCAGTGCATGGAAGTGATCGGGTTGATGGTAGCGGCAATGGACATAGTTCCTTTTGCGCGCATTCATCTAAGATCATTACAACTGTGCATGCTCAGTCAGTGGAATGGGGATTATACAGACTTGTCTCCGAAGATACAAGTAAATCAGAGGACCAGAGACTCACTCCGTTGGTGGCTGTCCCTGGACAACCTGTCACAAGGGATGACATTCCGCAGACCAGAGTGGGTCATTGTCACGACCGACGCCAGTCTGATGGGCTGGGGCGCGGTCTGGGGATCCCTGAAAGCTCAGGGTCTTTGGTCTCGGGAAGAATCTCTTCTACCGATAAATATTCTGGAACTGAGAGCGATATTCAATGCTCTCAAGGCTTGGCCTCAGCTAGCGAGGGCCAAGTTCATACGGTTTCAATCAGACAACATGACAACTGTTGCGTACATCAACCATCAGGGGGGAACAAGGAGTTCCCTAGCGATGGAAGAAGTGACCAAAATCATTCTATGGGCGGAGTCTCACTCCTGCCACCTGTCCGCTATCCACATCCCAGGAGTGGAAAATTGGGAAGCGGATTTTCTGAGTCGTCAGACATTGCATCCGGGGGAGTGGGAACTCCATCCGGAAATCTTTGCCCAAGTCACTCAGCTGTGGGGCATTCCAGACATGGATCTGATGGCCTCTCGTCAGAACTTCAAAGTTCCTTGCTACGGGTCCAGATCCAGGGATCCCAAGGCGGCTCTAGTGGATGCACTAGTAGCACCTTGGACCTTCAAACTAGCTTATGTGTTCCCGCCGTTTCCTCTCATCCCCAGGCTGGTAGCCAGGATCAATCAGGAGAGGGCGTCGGTGATCTTGATAGCTCCTGCGTGGCCACGCAGGACTTGGTATGCAGATCTGGTGAATATGTCATCGGCTCCACCTTGGAAGCTACCTTTGAGACGAGACCTTCTTGTTCAGGGTCCGTTCGAACATCCGAACCTGGTTTCACTCCAGCTGACTGCTTGGAGATTGAACGCTTGATCTTATCGAAGCGAGGGTTCTCAGATTCTGTTATCGATACTCTTGTTCAGGCCAGAAAGCCTGTAACTAGAAAGATTTACCACAAAATTTGGAAAAAATATATCTGTTGGTGTGAATCTAAAGGATTCCCTTGGGACAAGGTTAAGATTCCTAAGATTCTATCCTTCCTTCAAGAAGGATTGGAAAAAGGATTATCTGCAAGTTCCCTGAAGGGACAGATTTCTGCCTTGTCTGTGTTACTTCACAAAAAGCTGGCAGCTGTGCCAGATGTTCAAGCCTTTGTTCAGGCTCTGGTTAGAATTAAGCCTGTTTACAAACCTTTGACTCCTCCTTGGAGTCTCAATTTAGTTCTTTCAGTTCTTCAGGGGGTTCCGTTTGAACCCTTACATTCCGTTGATATTAAGTTATTATCTTGGAAAGTTTTGTTTTTAGTTGCAATTTCTTCTGCTAGAAGAGTTTCAGAATTATCTGCTCTGCAGTGTTCTCCTCCTTATCTGGTGTTCCATGCAGATAAGGTGGTTTTACGTACTAAACCTGGTTTTCTTCCAAAAGTTGTTTCTAACAAAAACATTAACCAGGAGATTATCGTACCTTCTCTGTGTCCGAAACCAGTTTCAAAGAAGGAACGTTTGTTGCACAATTTGGATGTTGTTTGCGCTCTAAAATTCTATTTAGATGCTACAAAGGATTTTAGACAAACATCTTCCTTGTTTGTTGTTTATTCCGGTAAAAGGAGAGGTCAAAAAGCAACTTCTACCTCTCTCTCTTTTTGGATTAAAAGCATCATCAGATTGGCTTACGAGACTGCCGGACGGCAGCCTCCCGAAAGAATCACAGCTCATTCCACTAGGGCTGTGGCTTCCACATGGGCCTTCAAGAACGAGGCTTCTGTTGATCAGATATGTAGGGCAGCGACTTGGTCTTCACTGCACACTTTTACCAAATTTTACAAGTTTGATACTTTTGCTTCTTCTGAGGCTATTTTTGGTAGAAAGGTTTTGCAAACCGTGGTGCCTTCCATTTAGGTGACCTGATTTGCTCCCTCCCTTCATCCGTGTCCTAAAGCTTTGGTATTGGTTCCCACAAGTAAGGATGACGCCGTGGACCGGACACACCTATGTTGGAGAAAACAGAATTTATGTTTACCTGATAAATTACTTTCTCCAACGGTGTGTCCGGTCCACGGCCCGCCCTGGTTTTTTTAATCAGGTCTGATAATTTATTTTCTTTAACTACAGTCACCACGGTACCATATGGTTTCTCCTATGCAAATATTCCTCCTTAACGTCGGTCGAATGACTGGGGTAGGCGGAGCCTAGGAGGGATCATGTGACCAGCTTTGCTGGGCTCTTTGCCATTTCCTGTTGGGGAAGAGAATATCCCACAAGTAAGGATGACGCCGTGGACCGGACACACCGTTGGAGAAAGTAATTTATCAGGTAAACATAAATTCTGTTTTTCTTATTTTCGGCAACTAAAATATGACCTAAATAAAGCCAAAATACCAGAATTGTGCGGGCTAGCCTTAGATAAGGTGTTTCATAAGGTCCTTTGGGATTACCACTTTACCACTTTGTGTAAATTGGGTTTGGGAAAGGTCTTCCTGAAGATAGTGCAGAGTATTCTAAGCCTAGAACAGCGCTGTTACTCATTGAATTTCTTTACCCACTTGTGCGGTACATAACAAGGCTGCCCATTATCTCCTTTGCTGTTTGACCTGGTGCTATATAGCCCTTTTTTAAAGAGTTTAGGTAGGAGATCAGGAGATCCACCTCTCACTGTTCAACAACATGCGTTTTATACAGAAACGTACAACATAACCACGATATCTGAAATTTTATATTCCTTTTACAGAGGGTTCAAAACTAATGTTGATAAACATGAACTACAATAGGACATCTCTTCATTCCTATTTAGCATTGTACAGACTGATTTTACATAGCTAGGAATTAAATTGTAAGATACCACCAAATGGTATGATCTGAATTATAACCCTATAACTAAAGAACTAAAATCTGATTTAAAAGGATAGATGGAGCTCCCACAATCACTTACTGGAAGGTTTAGTATAATTAAAATGATTTGTATTTCCTAAATTGTTGAACTTGTTTCAAATTGTATCAAAGTTAATATGAAAGAAACATGTTGGGCACATTAATCGTCTTTTAATGAGTTTTATATAGAAGTAGAGGAAATTAATAGCATTCCTGGAGTCGGAGAACATGGCCTATCAAGTTTAGGCTACTATAAATGTACAAAGCTGGTAAAATTGACTTAATACAGAGACCTAACTCATGGCACCATTTCCTCTACCAGCCCTACAGAACAAAAAACTAATACAATTGCCCCATTGTATTACAACCCATCTTATATTTTCAGAACCACTTATAACATAGAAGTAGGTGTGTACCTACTTGCAAATTAATCAGCATACTAATTGACTTACCTTTTCTGGGCAATCCTTCCTTTGTGGGCAAAGAAGGAAATTGCATCCAGAGGTGATTTATAAGACACACAGAGATTTGTTTTTATTTTTATGCACTACCTGAGTTTGTAGATAAGTATTGTATGTCTTATTTGCATCTGTTTCTTTATTTAGAAGCACAGACACTATGTTAAAACCTTTCTGGGAAATTCAGTGACCCTACGGCGGACTACAATGATAGATATCCTAGGGAATTTGTATGGACAGGAGCAGATTTCCACCTATACAGATTTTGTTTTTCTAAAAGCGTAATGACTGCACCACTTAGACTATTAAAATAGTTGAGGAAGGGGGGGCATGGCTGGGCGGCGGCCATGAATGGCTGCAGTTATTCTGGCTGTTGATATACGAAAGATAATCTGTTTATCTATAGCTTGAAACACCATCTTAACCTGAAAACCTTATTTACTTGTTTAATAGTATCTCCTTATCAAAAATATGAATTTAAAAACATCAGCCCTGTCAGCATCTTAGACCGGATTGTTTTTTCCTGAGGCAACCTAACTATCTGGAATCAACACCCCATAAGCCATTCCACTGCACAGATTTTTATGCCAAATACCAAGTGCTTCTGAATCCTACAGCACTTAGTTCTTATTCTTGCCAGTAAAAGTAGTGATGTAAATGGAGTACAGGGTCACTTCTTAAATTTCTAATATGGAGGCTAGACTAATGGGAAGGGAGTGTTCACCTACTGTTAGATCACCACTTTGAAGTGCGGAAACAGCTTATACTTTGCATTTAGCTGATTTTCAGCAGTACAATCTACAATACCCCATGAGGTGCCCCTGCAGTAGAACTCTAGAGAGGCGGGTATGGAGGAGCTGACATCTAAGAGATTACGTCTGTTAAATCGCTATTCAAATCTCAAGTACCCCTTCCTCCTACTAATTCTCAGGGTAATAGAGAGGAGACAACTGCTAAATACTTACCAAGGAGAGTGAAAAAATGGAAGTCTTTATCCTTACTAACATGAAAGCTCTGCACAGTTTGGAAGCTTCATTCTTTATTTCTAAGGAATATAGGTCTTCCTGATCTATTTTCCATGTGAGACAACCCCATCTTCCATCATGGTGGAGACAAATGGATTATATACATGTTTACAAGGAAATTAAAGTAGGGATTGGCTGAATTGATCATGGGCATATATAGTAAGTGATCATGCTCCTATATATGATTGCCTACACTGCTCTCTTATACACTGACCAACGGGTTTGAAAACTGAGGGTCTTGTGTACAAATTGTGATTGATGATATCCATTGCACGTTTTACATGGAGTCTACATTTTTTTTATTTTGTATAGCCATATCCCTTTTTCATTCCAAAATGCAATATACATTTCTCAAGAAAATATAAGGGTTAGTGGAGATTTGATTTTGATGTAACCGGTGGTTCCAGTTGCTGTGCGCCTAGGGAAATTTGTAGGATTCTGGTAGGGTAAAACGTTTGTATTTGTATTCATTAGCTGCTGAGTTTGGGTAATGGTAGTTAAAGGGGCGGTTTACCTAAAAATGTTATGTATGTAAACTAGCAGATTAATGTGGTGATGTATTTTGTGTATTGTAACTCCATACTCCTTGCAGTTTAAGTGAAAGGTTTTGTTTTTCTCATTCTATCAGGTATATGAAAGTGCAGTAATTAAACGTAAAATATTTTTGCATTAAGAAAAGGTTAAGCAGATGTTGTTTAAATGTAATTTTGAAACTAACAGGAAGTGCCCTTGGACTCTGTCTGTTAGCTGATAGGGACAACGTAACCAGGAAAATGTGTTTTTATTCAGTATATGAACAACAAAAAACAGAGCAACATAATGGAGCTTGAAACATTCAGTTTAAGATGATGATAGTACTGAGATTATTTATGTTTTTGGGCCTTGAGATTGATTCTTGATTTAATTTAAAAGTTCATTTATTTGTTTGTTTTTTACTGTGAAACCTTCTATAAAGTGACTGCGTATAACCGTGTTTTTTTCTTTTCAGCTTTGTAAAATTGCTTAAAATGGCTTGAAGTGATTAATTGTACTTGATTGAAATGCCCTCAACTATTTTTATATTGATTCAAGTCAAGTTTAAAGGGAAAGTCAAGTATAAATTAAACTTTCTTCTGTTAAGTGTGATCAGTCCACGGGTCATCATTACTTCTGGGATATTACTCCTCCCCAACAGGAAGTGCAAGAGGATTCACCCAGCAGAGCTGCATATAGCTCCTCCCCTCTACGTCACTCCCAGTCATTCTCTTGCACCCAACGACTAGATAGGATGTGTGAGAGGACTATGGTGAGGAGGTCTTTGCCCAAATACTTCGACGTTGGGGCAAACCAGAGATGGATCTCATGGCGTCTCGACAGAACGCCAAGCTTCCTCGTTACGGGTCCAGATCCAGGGATCCAGGAGCAGTCCTGATAGATGCTCTGACAGCACCTTGGGACTTCAGGATGGCTTACGTGTTTCCACCCTTCCCGTTGCTTCTTCGATTGATTGCCAGAATCAAACAAGAGAGAGCATCAGTGATTCTAATAGCACCTGCGTGGCCACGCAGGACTTGGTATGCAGACCTGGTGGACATGTCATCCTGTCCACCTTGGTCTCTACCTCTGAAACAGGACCTTCTGATACAGGGTCCCTTCAAACATCAAAATCTAACTTCTCTGAAGCTGACTGCTTGGAAATTGAACGCTTGATTTTATCAAGACGTGGGTTTTCTGAGTCAGTTATTGATACCTTAATACAGGCTAGGAAACCTGTTACCAGAAAGATTTACCATAAGATATGGCGTAAATACCTATATTGGTGTGAATCCAAAGGTTACTCTTGGAGTAAGGTTAGGATTCCTAGGATATTGTCTTTTCTACAAGAAGGTTTAGAAAAGGGTTTATCTGCTAGTTCATTAAAGGGACAGATTTCAGCTCTGTCCATTCTGTTACACAAACATCTGTCAGAAGTTCCTGACGTCCAGGCTTTTTGTCAGGCTTTGGCCAGGATTAAGCCTGCGTTTAAAACTGTTGCTCCACCATGGAGTTTAAACCTTGTTCTTAATGTTTTACAGGGCGTTCCGTTTGAACCCCTTCATTCCATTGATATAAAGTTGTTATCTTGGAAAGTTCTATTTTTAATGGCTATTTCCTCGGCTCGTAGAGTCTCTGAATTATCAGCCTTACATTGTGATTCTCCTTATTTGATTTTTCATTCGGATAAGGTAGTCCTGCGTACTAAACCTGGGTTCTTACCTAAGGTAGTTACTAACAGGAATATCAATCAAGAGATTGTTGTTCCTTCTTTATGCCCAAATCCTTCTTCAAAGAAGGAACGTCTACTGCACAACCTGGATGTAGTCCGTGCTCTAAAATTTTACTTACAGGCAACTAAGGAATTTTGACAAACGTCTTCTCTGTTTGTCATTTTCTCTGGGCAGAGGAGAGGTCAAAAAGCTTCCGCTACCTCTCTTTCTTTTTGGCTTCGTAGCATAATTCGTTTAGCTTATGAGACTGCTGGACAGCAGCCTCCTGAAAGAATTACAGCTCATTCTACTAGAGCTGTGGCTTCCACTTGGGCCTTCAAGAATGAGGCCTCTGTTGAACAGATTTGCAAGGCTGCAACTTGGTCTTCGCTTCATACTTTTTCCAAATTTTACAAATTTGACACTTTTGCTTCATCGGAGGCTATTTTTGGGAGAAAGGTTCTTCAGGCAGTGGTTCCTTCTGTATAAAGAGCCTGCCTATCCCTCCCGTCATCCGTGTACTTTTGCTTTGGTATTGGTATCCCAGAAGTAATGATGACCCGTGGACTGATCACACTTAACAGAAGAAAACATAATTTATGCTTACCTGATAAATTCCTTTCTTCTGTAGTGTGATCAGTCCACGGCCCGCCCTGTTTTTAAGGCAGGTAAATATTTTTTAATTTATACTCCAGTCACCACTTCACCCTTGGCTTTTCCTTTCTCGTTGGTCCTTGGTCGAATGACTGGGAGTGACGTAGAGGGGAGGAGCTATATGCAGCTCTGCTGGGTGAATCCTCTTGCACTTCCTGTTGGGGAGGAGTAATATCCCAGAAGTAATGATGACCCGTGGACTGATCACACTACAGAAGAAAGGAATTTATCAGGTAAGCATAAATTATGTTTTCTCCTGTTAAGTGTAGTCAGTCCACGGGTCATCATTACTTCTGGGATATTAACTCCTCCCCAACAGGAAGTGCAAGAGGATCACCCAAGCAGAGCTGCTATATAGCTCCTCCCCTCTACGTCACACCCAGTCATTCTCTTGCACCCAACTAATAGATAGGATGTGTGAGAGGACTGTGGTGATTATACTTAGTTTTTATATCTTCAATCAAAAGTTTGTTATTTTAAAACAGCACCGGAGTGTGTTGTTCCTTCTCAGGTAGAATTTGAAGAAGAATCTACCTGAGTTTTTGGATGATTTTAGCCGGCGTAGCTAAGATTCATTTTGCTGTTCTCGGCCATTCTGAGGAGTGAGGTAAACTTCAGATCAGGGGACAGCGGGCAGGTTCACCTGCAAAGAGGTATGTTGCAGTATATTATTTTCTGAGGAATGGAATTGACTGAGAAAATACTGCCAATACCGATATAATGTAAGTTCAGCCTTAAATGCAGTAGTAGCAACTGGTATCAGGCTGTTATGTATATATGTTTACACTTCAGTATTCTGGGGAATGGCACTTCACTGGGATAATACTATATGCATATAACTTTTAGCCTAACTTGCAGTGGGAACGTCTAGCAGCAGGCTGTTTAATGACACTTCATATTATTTGATTTTAAACGTTTTGCTGGCATGTTAAATCGTTTAATTATCTGAGGTACTGGGTGAAAAATTGTTTTGGGCACTGTTTTTCCACTTGGCTGTCGTTTATTTTTATTTAAGACAGTTTACTGAACTTCCCTCACTGCTGTGTGTGAGGGGGAGGGGCCTATTTTGGCGCTTTTGCTACGCATCAGAAATTCAGTCACAAGTCTGTTTCTCTCCCTGCATGATCCGGATCGTCTCTACAGAGCTCAAGGGTCTTCAAAATTATTTTGAGGGAGGTAATCACTCACAGCAGACCTGTGAGATTGTGCTTTGACTGTGATAAAAAACGTTTATATTTTGTACATTTTTTTCTGCTATTAAGGGTTAGTTATCCATTGCTAATGGGGGCAATCCTTTGCTAAATTTATGCCTTTACCGGGAAAAATTTGGTTTCTTTCATGTAATTAGCAAGAGTCCATGAGCTAGTGACGTATGGGATATACATTCCTACCAGGAGGGGCAAAGTTTCCCAAACCTCAAAATGCCTATAAATACACCCCTCACCACACCCACAATTCAGTTTTACAAACTTTGCCTCCGATGGAGGTGGTGAAGTAAGTTTGTGCTAGATTCTACGTTGATATGCGCTCCGCAGCAAGTTGAAGCCCGGTTTTCCTCTCAGCGTGCAGTGAATGTCAGAGGGATGTGAAGAGAGTATTGCCTATTTGAATGCAGTGATCTCCTTCTACGGGGTCTATTTCATAGGTTCTCTGTTATCGGTCGTAGAGATTCATCTCTTACCTCCCTTTTCAGATCGACGATATACTCTTATATATACCATTACCTCTGCTGATTCTCGTTTCAGTACTGGTTTGGCTTTCTACAAACATGTAGATGAGTGTCCTGGGGTAAGTAAATCTTATTTTCTGTGACACTCTAAGCTATGGTTGGGCACTTTGTTTATAAAGTTCTAAATATATGTATTCAAACATTTATTTGCCTTGACTCAGAATGTTCAACTTTCCTTATTTTTCAGACAGTCAGTTTCATATTTTGGATAATGCATTTGAATTAATCATTTTTTTCTTACCTTCAAAAAATTTGACTCTTTTTTTTCCCTGTGGGCTGTTAGGCTCGCGGGGGCTGAAAATGCTTCATTTTATTGCGTCATTCTTGGCGCTGACTTTTTTGGCGCAAAAATTATTTTCCGTTTCCGGCGTCATACGTGTCGCCAGAAGTTGCGTCATTTTTTTGACGTTATTTTGCGCCAAAGATGTCGGCGTTCCGGATGTGGCGTCATTTTGGCGCCAAAAGCATTTAGGTGCCAAATAATGTGGGCGTCTGATTTGGCGCTAAAAAATATGGGCGTCGCTTTTATCTCCACATTATTTAAGTCTCATTTTTTATTGCTTCTGGTTGCTAGAAGCTTGTTCTTTGGCATTCTTTCCCATTCCTGAAACTGTCATTTAAGGAATTTGATCAATTTTGCTTTATATGTTGTTTTTTCTCTTACATATTGCAAGATGTCTCACGTTGCATCTGAGTCAGAAGATACTACAGGAAAATCGCTGTCTAGTGCTGGATCTACCAAAGCTAAGTGTATCTGCTGTAAACTTTTGGTAGCTATTCCTCCGGCTGTTGTTTGTATTGATTGTCATGACAAACTTGTTAAAGCAGATAATATTTCCTTTAGTAATGTACCATTGCCTGTTGCAGTTCCCTCAACATCTAAGGTGCAGAATGTTCCTGATAACATAAGAGATTTTGTTTCTGAATCCATAAAGAAGGCTATGTCTGTTATTTCTCCTTCTAGTAAACATAAAAAATCTTTTAAAACTTCTCTCCCTACAGATGAATTTTTAAATGAACATCATCATTCTGATTCTGATAACTCTTCTGGTTCAGAGGATTCTGTCTCAGAGGTTGATGCTGATAAATCTTCATATTTATTTAAAATGGAATTTATTCGTTCTTTACTTAAAGAAGTACTAATTGCTTTAGAAATAGAGGATTCTGGTCCTCTTGATACTAATTCTAAACGTTTGGATAAGGTATTTAAAGCTCCTGTGGTTATTCCAGAAGTTTTTCCTGTTCCTAATGCTATTTCTGCAGTAATTTCCAAAGAATGGGATAAATTGGGTAATTCATTTACTCCTTCTAAACGTTTCAAGCAATTATATCCTGTGCCGTCTGACAGATTAGAATTTTGGGACAAAATCCCTAAGGTTGATGGGGCTATTTCTACCCTTGCTAAACGTACTACTATTCCTACGTCAGATGGTACTTCGTTTAAGGATCCTTTAGGTTGATGGGGCTATTTCTACCCTTGCTAAACGTACTATTCCTACGTCAGATGGTACTTCGTTTAAGGATCCTTTAGATAGGAAAATTGAATCCTTTCTAAGAAAAGCTTATCTGTGTTCAGGTAATCTTCTTAGACCTGCTATATCTTTGGCTGATGTTGCTGCAGCTTCAACTTTTTGGTTGGAAACTTTAGCGCAACAAGTAACACATCATGATTCTCATGATATTATTATTCTTCTTCAGCATGCTAATAATTTTATCTGTGATGCCATTTTTGATATTATCAGAGTTGATGTCAGGTTTATGTCTCTAGCGATTTTAGCTAGAAGAGCTTTATGGCTTAAAACTTGGAATGCTGATATGGCTTCTAAATCAACTCTACTTTCTATTTCTTTCCAGGGTAACAAATTATTTGGTTGTCAGTTGGATTCTATTATTTCAACTGTTACTGGTGGGAAAGGAACTTTTTTTACCACAGGATAAAAAATCTAAAGGTAAAAACAGGGCTAATAATCGTTTTCGTTCCTTTCGTTTCAACAAAGAACAAAAGCCTGATCCTTCATCCTCAGGAGCAGTTTCAGTTTGGAAACCATCTCCAGTCTGGAATAAATCCAAGCCAGCTAGAAAGGCAAAGCCTGCTTCTAAGTCCACATGAAGGTGCGGCCCTCATTCCAGCTCAGCTGGTAGGGGGCAGGTTACGTTTTTTTCAAGGAAATTTGGATCAATTCTGTTCACAATCTTTGGATTCAGAACATTGTTTCAGAAGGGTACAGAATTGGTTTCAAGATGAGACCTCCTGCAAAGAGATTTTTTCTTTCCCGTGTCCCAGTAAATCCAGTAAAAGCTCAAGCATTTCTGAATTGTGTTTCAGATCTAGAGTTGACTGGAGTAATTATGCCAGTTCCAGTTCCGGAACAGGGGATGGGGTTTTATTCAAATCTCTTCATTGTACCAAAGAAGGAGAATTCCTTCAGACCAGTTCTGGATCTAAAAATATTGAATCGTTATGTAAGGATACCAACGTTCAAGATGGTAACTGTAAGGACTATCTTGCCTTTTGTTCAGCAAGGGCATTATATGTCCACAATAGATTTACAGGATGCATATCTGCATATTCCGATTCATCCAGATCATTTCAGTTCCTGAGATTCTCTTTTCTGGACAAGCATTACCAGTTTGTGGCTCTGCCGTTTGGCCTAGCTACAGCTCCAAGAATTTTTACAAAGGTTCTCGGTGCCCTTCTGTCTGTAATCAGAGAACAGGGTATTGTGGTATTTCCTTATTTGGACGATATCTTGGTACTTGCTCAGTCTTTACATTTAGCAGAATCTCATACAAATCGACTTGTGTTGTTTCTTCAAGATCATGGTTGGAGGATCAATTTACCAAAAAGTTCATTGATTCCTCAGACAAGGGTAACCTTTCTGGGTTTCCAGATGGATTCAGTGTCCATGACTCTGTCTTTAACAGACAAGAGACGTCTAAAATTAATTACAGCTTGTCGAAACCTTCAGTCACAATCATTCCCTTCGGTAGCCTTATGCATGGAAATTCTAGGTCTTATGACTGCTGCATCGGACGCGATCCCCTTTGCTCGTTTTCACATGCGACCTCTTCAGCTCTGTATGCTGAATCAATGGTGCAAGGATTACACAAAGATATCTCAATTAATATCTTTAAAACCGATTGTTCGACACTCTCTAACGTGGTGGACAGATCACCATCGTTTAATTCAGGGGGCTTCTTTTGTGCTTCCGACCTGGACTGTAATTTCAACAGATGCAAGTCTCACAGGTTGGGGAGCTGTGTGGGGATCTCTGACGGCACAAGGAGTTTGGGAATCTCAGGAGGTGAGATTACCGATCAATATTTTAGAACTCCGTGCAATTTTCAGAGCTCTTCAGTTTTGGCCTCTTCTGAAGAGAGGATCGTTCATTTGTTTTCAGACAGACAATGTCACAACTGTGGCATACATCAATCATCAAGGAGGGACTCACAGTCCTCTGGCTATGAAAGAAGTATCTCGAATTTTGGTTTGGGCGGAATCCAGCTCCTGTCTAATCTCTGCGGTTTATATCCCAGGTATAGACAATTGGGAAGCGGATTATCTCAGTCGCCAAACGTTGCATCCGGGCGAATGGTCTCTTCACCCAGAGGTATTTCTTCAGATTGTTCAAATGTGGGAACTTCCAGAAATAGATCTGATGGCGTCTCATCTAAACAAGAAACTTCCCAGGTATCTGTCCAGATCCCGGGATCCTCAGGCGGAGGCAGTGGATGCATTATCACTTCCTTGGAAGTATCATCCTGCCTATATCTTTCCGCCTCTAGTTCTTCTTCCAAGAGTAATCTCCAAGATTCTGAAGGAATGCTTGTTTGTTCTGCTGGTAGCTCCGGCATGGTCTCACAGGTTTTGGTATGCGGATCTTGTCCGGATGGCCTCTTGCCAACCGTGGACTCTTCCGTTAAGACCAGACCTTCTGTCTCAAGGTCCTTTTTTCCATCAGGATCTGAAATCCTTAAATTTAAAGGTATGGAGATTGAACGCTTGATTCTTGGTCACAGAGGTTTCTCTGACTCTGTGATTAATACTATGTTACAGGCTCGTAAATCTGTATCTAGAGAGATATATTATAGAGTCTGGAAGACTTATATTTCTTGGTGTCTTTCTCATCATTTTTCTTGGCATTCTTTTAGAATACCGAGAATATTACAGTTTTTTCAGGATGGTTTAGATAAGGGTTTGTCTGCAAGTTCCTTGAAAGGACAAATCTCTGCTCTTTCTGTTCTTTTTCACAGAAAGATTGCTATTCTTCCTGATATTCATTGTTTTGTACAAGCTTTGGTTCGTATAAAGCCTGTCATTAAGTCAATTTCTCCTCCTTGGAGTTTGAATTTGGTTCTGGGGGCTCTTCAAGCTCCTCCATTTGAACCTATGCATTCATTGGACATTATATTACTTTCTTGGAAAGTTTTGTTCCTTTTGGCCATCTCTTCTGCCAGAAGAGTTTCTGAATTATCTGCTCTTTCTTGTGAGTCTCCTTTTCTGATTTTTCATCAGGATAAGGCGGTGTTGCGAACTTCTTTTGAATTTTTACCTAAAGTTGTGAATTCCAACAACATTAGTAGAGAAATTGTGGTTCCTTCATTATGTCCTAATCCTAAGAATTCTAAGGAGAAATCGTTGCATTCTTTGGATGTTGTTAGAGCTTTGAAATATTATGTTGAAGCTACTAAATCTTTCCGAAAGACTTCTAGTCTATTTGTTATCTTTTCCGGTTCTAGAAAAGGCCAGAAAGCTTCTGCCATTTCTTTGGCATCTTGGTTGAAATCTTTAATTCATCTTGCCTATGTTGAGTCGGGTAAAACTCCGCCTCAGAAAATTACAGCTCATTCTACTAGGTCAGTTTCTACTTCCTGGGCGTTTAGGAATGAAGCTTCGGTTGATCAGATTTGCAAAGCAGCAACTTGGTCCTCTTTGCATACTTTTACTAAGTTCTACCATTTTGATGTATTTTCTTCTTCTGAAGCAGTTTTTGGTAGAAAAGTACTTCAGGCAGCGGTTTCAGTTTGAATCTTCTGCTTATGTTTTTTCATTAAACTTTATTTTGGGTGTGGATTATTTTCAGCAGGAATTGGCTGTCTTTATTTTGTCCCTCCCTCTCTAGTGACTCTTGTGTGGAAAGATCCACATCTTGGGTAGTCATTATCCCATACGTCACTAGCTCATGGACTCTTGCTAATTACATGAAAGAAAACATAATTTATGTAAGAACTTACCTGATAAATTCATTTCTTTCATATTAGCAAGAGTCCATGAGGCCCGCCCTTTTCTGTGGTGGTTATGATTTTGTATAAAGCACAATTATTCCAATTCCTTATTTTATATGCTTTCGCACTTTTTTATCACCCCACTTCTTGGCTATTCGTTAAACTGAATTGTGGGTGTGGTGAGGGGTGTATTTATAGGCATTTTGAGGTTTGGGAAACTTTGCCCCTCCTGGTAGGAATGTATATCCCATACGTCACTAGCTCATGGACTCTTGCTAATATGAAAGAAATGAATTTATCAGGTAAGTTCTTATATAAATTATGTTTTTTATAATTTCTCCGGTTCATTGTTATCAACTGTCATAGTTTTTTTCTGTGCTTCTTAAAGGCACAGTGCATTTTTCATATTACTTGTAAATTGAGTTGAAAAGTATTTCCAAGCTTGCTAGTTTAATTGCTAGTTTGTTAAACATGTCTGACTCAGAGGAATATCTCTGTGCTATATGTGCAAAAGCCAAGGTGGAGCCCAATAGAAATTTATGTACTAATTGCATTGATGCTACTTTAAATAAAGTCAATCTGTACAAATTGAACATCATTCACCAAACAACGAGGGGGAAGTTATGCCGACTAACTTGCCTCACGTGTCAGTACCTGCATCTCCCGCTCGGGAGGTGCGTGATATTGTAACGCCAAGTACTTCAGGGCGGCCATTACAAATCACACTACAGGACATGGCTAATGTTATGACTGAAGTTTTGTCTAAATTACCAGAACTTAGAGGTAAGCGAGATCACTCTGGGGTGAGAACAGAGTGCGCTGATAATAGGGCCATGTCAGATACTGCGTCACAATTTGCAGAACATGAGGACGGAGAGCTTCAATCTGCAGGTGACGGATCTGATCCAAATAGAGTGGATTCAGACATTTCAAATTTTAAGTTTAAACTAGAAAACCTCCGTGTACTGCTAGGGGAGGTATTAGCGGCTCTGAATGATTGTAACACCGTTGCAATCCCAGAGAAATTATGTAGGCTGGATAGATACTATGCAGTACCAGCGAGTACTGACATATTTCCTATACCTAAGAGGCTTACAGAGATAATTACTAAGGAGTGGGATAGGCCCGGTGTACCCTTTTCCCCCCCTCCTGTATTTAGAAAAATGTTTCCAATAGACGCCACCACACGGGACTTATGGCAGATGGTCCCTAAGGTGGAGGGAGCGGTTTCTACTCTGGCTAAGCGTACCACTATCCCGGTGGAGGATAGCTGTGCCTTTTCAGATCCAATGGATAAAAAATTAGAGGGTTACCTTAAGAAAATGTTTGTTCAACAAGGTTTTATATTGCAACCCCTTGCATGTATTGCGTCTGTCACGGCTGCGGCCGCATTTTGGTCCGAGTCTCTGGAAGGGACTCTTGACTCAATAACTATAGATGAGATTTCAAATAAGCTTAAAACCCTTAAGCTAGCTAATTCATTTATTTCAGATGCCGTAGTACATTTAACTAAACTTACGGCTAAGAATTCCGGATTCGCCATTCAGGCACGTAGAGCACTGTGGCTAAAATCCTGGTCAGCTGATGTTACTTCTAAATCTAAATTACTTAACATACCTTTCAAAGGGCAGACCTTATTCGGGCCCGGTTTGAAAGAAATTATCGCTGACATTACAGGAGGTAAAGGCCATGCCCTGCCTCAAGACAGAGCCAAACCTAGGGCTAGACAGTCTAATTTTCGTGCCTTTCGTAACTTCAAGGCAGGAGCAGCATCAACTTCCTCTGCACCAAAACAGGAAGGAGCTGTTGCTCGCTACAGACAAGGCTGGAAACCTAACCAGTCCTGGAACAAGGGCAAGCAGGCCAGAAAACCTGCTGCTGCCCCTAAGACAGCATGAATTGAGGGCCCCCGATCCGGGAACGGATCTAGTGGGGGGCAGACTTTCTCTCTTCGCCCAGGCTTGGGCAAGAGATGTCCAGGATCCCTGGGCGTTAGAGATCATATCTCAGGGATATCTTCTGGACTTCAAAATCTCTCCCCCAAAAGGGAGATTTCATCTTTCAAGGTTGTCAACAAACCAAATAAAGAAAGAGGCGTTTCTACGCTGTGTACAAGATCTTTTGCTAATGGGAGTGATCCACCCGGTTCCGCGGTCGGAGCATGGACAGGGGTTTTACTCAAATCTGTTTGTGGTTCCCAAGAAAGAAGGAACCTTCAGACCAATCTTGGATTTAAAGATCTTAAACAAATTCCTAAGAGTTCCATCGTTCAAAATGGAAACTATTCGGACAATCTTACCCATGATCCAAAAGGGTCAGTACATGACCACAGTGGATTTAAAGGACGCTTACCTTCACATACCGATTCACAAAGATCATTACCGGTATCTAAGGTTTGCCTTCCTAGACAGGCATTACCAGTTTGTAGCTCTTCCATTCGGATTGGCTACGGCTCCAAGAATCTTCACAAAGGTTCTGGGCGCTCTTCTGGCGGTACTAAGACCGCAAGGAATTTCGGTGGCTCCGTACCTAGACGACATTCTGATACAAGCGTCAAGTTTTCAAACTGCCAAGTCTCATACAGAGTTAGTACTGGCATTTCTAAGGTCGCATGGGTGGAAGGTGAACGAAGAGAAAAGTTCTCTCTTTCCACTCACAAGAGTTCCCTTCTTGGGGACTCTTATAGATTCTGTAGAAATGAAGATCTACCTGACAGAAGACAGGTTAACAAAGCTTCAAAATGCTTGCCGTGTCCTTCATTCCATTCAACACCCGTCAGTGGCTCAATGCATGGAGGTAATCGGCTTAATGGTAGCGGCAATGGACATAGTACCCTTTGCACGCCTACATCTCAGACCGCTGCAATTGTGCATGCTAAGTCAGTGGAATGGGGATTACTCAGATTTGTCCCCTACTCTGAATCTGGATCAAGAGACCAGAAATTCTCTTCTATGGTGGCTTTCTCGGCCACATCTGTCCAGGGGGATGCCATTCAGCAGACCAGATTGGACAATTGTAACAACAGACGCCAGCCTACTAGGTTGGGGCGCTGTCTGGAATTCCCTGAAGGCTCAGGGATCATGGACTCAGGAGGAGAGTCTCCTTCCAATAAACATTCTGGAATTGAGAGCAGTTCTCAATGCCCTTCTGGCTTGGCCTCAGTTAACAACTCGGGGGTTCATCAGGTTTCAGTCGGACAACATCACGACTGTAGCTTACATCAACCATCAAGGAGGGACAAGAAGCTCCCTAGCGATGATGGAAGTATCAAAGATAATTCACTGGGCAGAGTCTCACTCTTGCCACCTGTCAGCGATCCACATTCCTGGAGTGGAGAACTGGGAGGCGGATTTCCTAAGTCGTCAGACTTTTCATCCGGGGGAGTGGGAACTTCATCCGGAGGTCTTTGCCCAAATACTTCGACTTTGGGGCAAACCAGAGATAGATCTCATGGCGTCTCGCCAGAACGCCAAGCTTCCTTGTTACGGGTCCAGGTCCAGGGACCCGGGAGCGGTCCTGGTAGATGCTTTGACAGCACCTTGGACCTTCGGGATGGCCTATGTGTTTCCACCCTTCCCGATGCTTCCTCGATTGATTGCCAGGATCAAACAGGAGAGAGCATCGGTGATTCTAATAGCGCCTGCGTGGCCACGCAGGACCTGATATGCAGATCTAGTGGACATGTCATCCTGTCCACCTTGGTCTCTGCCTCTGAGACAGGACCTTCTAATTCAGGGTCCTTTCAAACATCAAAATCTAATTTCTCTGAAGCTGACTGCTTGGAAATTGAACGCTTGATTTTATAAAAGCGTGGATTTTTGGAGTCAGTAATTGATACCTTAATACAGGCTAGGAAACCTGTTACCAGAAAGATTTACCATAAAATATGGCGTAAATACTTACATTGGTGCGAATCCAAGAGTTACTCATGGAGTAAGGTTAGGATTCCTAGGATATTGTCTTTTCTACAAGAGGGTTTAGAAAAGGGTTTATCTGCTAGTTCCTTAAAGGGACAGATCTCAGCTCTGTCCATTCTTTTACACAAACGTCTGTCAGAAGTTCCAGACGTTCAGGCTTTTTGCCAGGCTTTGGCCAGGATTAAGCCTGTGTTTAAATCTGTTGCTCCGCCGTGGAGCTTAAACTTAGTTCTTAACGTTTTACAGGGTGTTCCGTTTGAACCCCTTCATTCCATTGATATCAAGCTGTTATCTTGGAAAGTTCTGTTTTTAATGGCTATTTCCTCGGCTCGTAGAGTCTCTGAATTATCAGCCTTACATTGTGATTCTCCGTATCTGATTTTTCATTCAGATAAGGTAGTTCTGCGTACTAAACCTGGGTTCTTACCTAAGGTAGTCACTAACAAGAATATCAATCAAGAGATTGTTGTTCCATCATTGTGTCCTAACCCTTCTTCAAAGAAGGAACGACTTCTGCACAATCTAGATGTAGTCCGTGCCCTGAAATTTTATTTACAGGCAACTAAAGATTTTCGACAAACTTCTTCCCTGTTTGTCGTTTATTCGGGACAGAGGAGAGGTCAAAAAGTTTCTGCTACCTCTCTCTCTTTTTGGCTTCGTAGCATAATACGTTTAGCCTATGAGACTGCTGGACAGCAGCCTCCTGAAAGAATTACAGCTCATTCTACTAGAGCTGTGGCTTCCACTTGGGCCTTTAAGAATGAGGCATCTGTTGAACAGATTTGCAAGGCTGCAACTTGGTCTTCTCTTCATACTTTTTCCAAATTTTACAAATTTGACACTTTTGCTTCTTCGGAGGCTGTTTTTGGGAGAAAGGTTCTTCAGGCAGTGGTCCCTTCCGTATAAAGATCCTGCCTGTCCCTCCCGTCATCCGTGTACTTTAGCTTTGGTATTGGTATCCCAGAAGTAATGATGACCCGTGGACTGACTACACTTAACAGGAGAAAACATAATTTATGCTTACCTGATAAATTCCTTTCTCCTGTAGTGTAGTCAGTCCACGGCCCGCCCTGTTTTTTATGGCAGGTCTAAATTTTTAAATTATACTCCAGTCACCACTGCACCCTATAGTTTCTCCTTTCTCGTTTGGTTCTTGGTCGAATGACTGGGTGTGACGTAGAGGGGAGGAGCTATATAGCAGCTCTGCTTGGGTGATCCTCTTGCACTTCCTGTTGGTGAGGAGTTAATATCCCAGAAGTAATGATGACCCGTGGACTGACTACACTACAGGAGAAAGGAATTTATCAGGTAAGCATAAATTATGTTTTCATTATTCAGATATGACTTTTAATTTTAATCAACTTTCCAATTTACTTTTATCATCAAATTTGCTTTTTTCTCTTCGTGTTCTTAGTTTAAACTAAACATAGGCAGGCTCATATGCTAATTTCTAAGCCTTTGAGGGCTGCCTCTTATCACATGCTTTTTAAATCTCTTTTCAACACAAAGAGACAGAAAGTACACGTGGGCCATATAGATAACACTGTGTTCAGGCACTGGGGGTTATTTAAGATTTAGTACAAAACAATGCTAAATTTAAGACAATAGATAATAAACAGTCACAGTCATGTGATCAGGGGGCTGGAAGAAGCTTCCTAGATACAAGGTAATCACAGAGGTAAAAAGTATATTAATATAACTGTGTTGGTTATGCAAAACTGGGGAATGGGTAATAAAGGGATTATCTATCTTTTAAAACAATAACAATTCTATGGTAGACTGTCCCTTTAAATATGATCTCTATTATAGGCAATCATTAAAATTAGTAGGTATAATATGCACTGCTGTCAGAACAGTAATTGCAAAATTCTGGAAAACTACAGTTCCCCACTATGATATTATAATAAACAAAATTAAATATTATTACCAAATGTAGACTATAGCATCTTCTTTGTTAGACAAGAGACAGGAATTCCTTAAAGTATGGGAGGAATGGATAGTTTGGGAAGACTCTATGAGAATGCAAATGAGAAGGGCGGTAGGAGGTAGGGAATGCTAGGAAGGCGGACTTGGTAGATAGAAACTCCCACAAGTGCTTTATTCATACTTCTTTTTCTCTTGTCTCTTCTCTTCTTTCTTATCTTTTTCAGATACAAATTCTTATTCTTTCTCTTCTATTTTTTCTGATTAAGAGTTTTATTCGATAAAATGGAAAGCTTCCTTTATTTTAACCTATGGAAACTGTATGACTAGCTTGTATAGTCTCTATATGAAGGCGGAATATGCCATAACACTGATATATTTTGAAACATTGGCTAATATTATTCTCTGCACTGTACTATAATGCAAGTGTTGATGTAATTTATCTGTTGATTTGGAAGATTTCAATAAAAAATATTTTCACATAAATATGATCTCTATTTTTTCATGATAAAAGATTACAGGGACAGTCTACTTGATATTTATTTATTTTGTTTAAAAAGATAGAAAACGCCTTTACTACTTATTCTCCAACTTTGTACAACCAACATTGTTCTATTAATATGCTTTATAACCTCAAAATTTCTGCCTGTTTCTAAGCCAGGGCTCGACAAACCCAGGAACCAGGGAGCCACTGGCTCCTAGAATGTTATCCTGGCTCCTAACGTTTAGTCTTATTCTCCATATATCTATATACAAATACCTCTGTCTGGCTCCTAAGTTTTAAACAGATTTGTCGACCCCTGCTCGAAGCCACAAAAGACCATCTCTTGCCTCACTGCATTTTCATTGCTTTTCACAGCTAGACAGCGCTAGTTAATGTGTGCCATGTAGATAACCTTGGCTCTTTCAGGGTTGCTCTATTGATTCTCTGTTAAAGTAAGATTGTCTGTTTAAGTATAAGTTAGGTAACCAAGCTAATTGATAAATATTTTGCTTTGCAAGGGTTGCATTTTATAAAACAAAATAACTGTTTGTTGGTTTGTATCCATTTTTTTTTTTTTTCTTGTTTCCTGTGTGGGTAATTAGGGGTGGGATTTTTTTCAGCTGTTTGGGCCTAGCTAGACTATAAATTTAGCACATTTACTCTGGGAACTTGCTCTTTCAGGGTTGCTGTATTGATTCTCTGTTAAAGTAAGATTGTCTGTTTAAGTATAACCAAGGTAGTTAGGCAAACAAGGGTTTGGGGTAACCAAGGGGAAATATAATTATTTTATACTTTTAAGTTAAATATTTTAGCAATAATGTGTGAGAATCTTATTCAGTGTACAGCTTGCCATATGTTTGCATCACTGGAGCAGCCACTTCAGGGATTATATGTTTGTGGTAAATGTGAGCATATTGTGTCTTTAGAAACTCATATTGGAGTTCTGGAGGATCGACTTGCAACACTGCATGAAATTCAGACACTTGAAATGGATAGGACTGCGCTAATTGTTAATGGTTCTAGCAGTGGGAATGGGGAGGATTCAGATGAGAAGACTCCAGGATGTAGCTGGGTCATAGTTAGAGGGCGAGGTAAAGGTAAGCAGAAGAGACAGGCCAGTTCTGAGCTGGTACACCCCAACAGATTTGCCAGATTAAGTGAAGATGTTGGGGATATCAGTTCAGGGGTGGCAGTGTCAGAGAGGGCTGTGTTGCCTAGTATAGCGAACAGTCCTTTAGTTGTGGAAGAGCAGCATACTATGGTGGGCAGTCCTTCAGACATGGTAGAGGGGCATACAAGTCCGGGCCTGAGACAGATGTTGGTGGTAGGAGACTCTATTATTAGGAAGGTTGATAGGGTAATTTGTCATCCAGACCCTTTAAATAGAACAGTTTGCTGTCTTCCAGGGGCTCATGTTAGGCATATTGTGGAGCGTATTGATAGATTGTTAGAGGGATGTGGGTCTGATCCTGCAGTCATGGTACATATTGGTACTAATGAAGGAATTAGCGGGAGATGGAGAGTCCTAAAAAATGACGTCAGGGAGTCAGGTAGCAAGCTTAAAGCAAGGACCTCCAAAGTAATATTTTCTGAGATATTACCAGTGCAGTGTGCTAATTCAGTAAGGCAGAAGGAGCTAAGGTCTGTTAATTCATGGTTAAAAACATGGTGTAAAAATGAGGGGTTTGACTTTTTAGAGCACTGGGCTGACTTTTCACTTGGGTACAATTTGTACAGTAAGGATGGATTGCATCTGAATTACATGGGTGCAGGTGTGTTGGGGGAAAGGATGGTAGCAAGTTTAGAGAATCTTTTAAACTAGGCAAAGGGGGGAGGGTCAGTTAGAACACAATAGAATAGAGAGATCAGTCTGTGAATCTGTCAGTCCTTTGATATCTCAAGGAAGAGATGACTTAAGAAATGTCACATTAGAAAGTATGGAGGAAAGCACACCAAGTATCAGCAGAAAGCACATGAAAATTAAATGTATGACAACAAATGCAAGAAGCATGACAGGTAAAATGGGGGAGCTGACGCTATTAGTTGCAGAAGAGTACTATGATGTTATCAGTATAACTGAAACTTGGTGGGATGATTCACATGACTGGGCAGTTAACTTAGAGGGGTGTACTTTATTTAGGAGGGACAGAAATAATAAAAGGGGTGGAGGAATCTGCATGTATATTAAACCTAACCATAAACCTACAATAAGGGAAGATATTTCTGATACAGGCAACAATGTAGAGACCCTGTGGGTGGAAATAAAGAGTGGGGGGGGGGAATCCTAAAAAAATATTACTAGGAACATGCTACAAGCCCCCCAACATTGGTGACCTGGATGAAACTCAACTACTAATACAAATAGGTAAGGCTGCTAATAACAGTGCTGTAATTATGGGAGATTTTAACTACCCTGATATAAACTGGGCCAATGAAACTAGTAATTCAGCTAAGAGGGATAGATTTATAAATGTTCTCAGGGATAACTTCTTGTCACAATTAATAGAGGAGCCAACTAGGAGTAACGCTATATTGGATTTAGTGCTATCAAATAATACAGATATAATATCAAACATAGAAGTCAAGGAACATTTGGGTAACTGATCATAACATGGTCACATTTGAAATTTATTTTCATAAGCAGTGTCTTAAAGGTTTAACCAAGACTTTTAATTCTAAGAAAGCAAAATTCAACGATTTAAGGAAATCATTAAATAACATAAATTGGGACAAAGTATTCTCTAATAAAAATACAGAGGATAAATGGATAACATTTAAAACTTTGTTAAATAAATATACATATCAACAAATACCATATGGTTATAAAAATAAAAAATCCAAGCCAATGTGGCTGAATATAAATGTGTTAAGAGAAATTAGGAAAAAACGTAGGGCGTTTAAATTATTCAAAGAAAATAGAACAGACTCAAAATTCCATATTTATAAAGAATGTAACAAAGCATGCAAAAAAGCAATCAAATTAGCCAAAATTGAAAATGAAAAATTAGATTCTAAATCTAACCCTAAAAGGTTCTTTAAGTACATAAATAGCAAAAAATCTAAGAAAGACAGACAATATAGATACATTAAAATGCAGGGAGGGTAGCATGATTAACAGTGACAGGGAGAAGGCTGAGATACTAAACCAGTTTTTTTTCTTCAGTATACAAAAGAGAGGAACCATTGGATGATACTTTGGAACAAAATAGAACATGCCAACCCATACCATTAATTGGGTTATGTATAGAGGATATCGAGAACAAATTTGATAATATTAAGGTAAATAAAACTCCAGGCCCAGATGGAATACACCCAAGGGTGTTAAGGGAACTTAGCACTGTTATAGACAGGGCCGCCACTAGAAATTTTGGGGCCCCTGACTCAACCATTGATCAGGCCCCCCCCCCTTTGACATGTGCAATTTTTGACAAAGTGACTAAAACGTATATGCACTTTATTCTTAAGTGTCTATTTAAACTTGGAAATGTTGTAAAGGTAGTAACATACAAACACACAGACACACTCATACACTGAAACACACACACTCACACATAAGGATTCACATATAGACATACTAGCAGACACGCAAAGAAACACACTCAGACACAGACACTTGGCACTCGTTTATATTGATCTGACAAGTAATGAGGTAAACTACAGTTTTGTAAAAAAAAGGAGAATTAGAAAACAAAATATGGAGTTCTGATTAACTTTTTGTAAAGGAAGATGACAACTAAATTATGACAACAGCATGCAGTGGCTGAAAGGAAGGGCCCTGAACTGCCTAAACAATAATTTAAAGGTTAAATGGTGGATTGGTTACTTCCAGAAAGGTCTTGTTAGTCTCAAAGTCTGTAGAAAGATGTGAATAATTAGTAAAAAGGTCAAAATGTCCTAAAAAGGAACAGACAATGGACACACACACACACAAACTCAAACTTGCACACACACAGAGACATCCACAGAAAACACACAAAGACATACATACACAGAGAGACAACCACATAAAAAACACAGAAAGACATACATACACACACTCTCACTGAGACATCCACAGAAAACACACAAAGACATACACACACCCTCACAGAGACACCCACATAAAACACACACCCAAACAGAGACATCCACAGAAAACACAGACATACATACATATACACACCCTCACAGAGACATCCACAGAAAACACAGACATACACACCCACCCTCACAGAGGCACCCAAAGAAAATACACAAAGACAAACATACACACACCCTCACAGAGACACCCACAAAAAAAGCTCAACGACGTATGCACACACCCTCACAGACATCCACAGAAAATGCAAAGACAAACACACCCACCCTCACAGAGAGACCCACAGATAAAAAATACATACACACTCAGAGACACAAACCAAAGCACAAAGACAAACACAGACACCCACAGAAACACTCACAGGAGGAAACATTTATGCACCTTACATCCCCTAAATCAACAGTGTGTGACATGCATGATAAAAAATTTTTTTAGAAATTAAGAGATCACTTTTTAAAGAATCATATTTGTAAATGTGCAAACAAAAATAATTCTGTGAATTCAAAATTGTACATTAATGAGCTGGGTAGATGGCTAGATGAAGAAAAGTACCTTTAAAAGGTTGACATATGATTTGTTTGTTTTTTCCCCATTTTCCCCAACCAAGAGGCCCACTTCAAATATAGTGTACACATTTTCCCAGCTGTCAGCTGTACTTATGGATTTTGAAAATGCTGTACTCTATATGGTCTTGGTGGGACCATAAGCTGTGGTACTCATACCATTAGATCTGGATAAATGTAGGATTTAGGCTTGTTGGTATGTATTTCAAAATTAAGCCAGCTGTAGTGTAAACTGAACAGTTTTAAGTTAACCTGTCTTATTTCAAACACTGAGCAATCTTAGTCTGAGAGTATAAAATTTTATGCAGATGTAAAAATCTTAGATAAAATGCCTCCTTGCATCTGGAAAGTCCTTGCATGAAGGGGCAGTAAACTGGAATGTAATATTATATATATATATATATATATATATATATATATATATATATATATATATATATATATATATATGTGTGTGTGTGTATAAAATGCATATCTGCCAAAAGGGCATCTACCATTTGTGTATTGAGGAGGAAACATTTCTGCATGGTTTTAAATATAGAATTTCTACAGCATTGTCAAATAATCATAAATACACTGCTGCTAAAAAAAAATTGTTTTTATGGACCCCTAGCCCCAAAAAAACTACTACCACCGACACACATTGTACAAAGTGCCAAGTCTGTCTCACACTGCGCATAGTGGTTTAGTGCACACTAAGAAATCCTCTCAAATGCTAATACTTTACTTCTTGTAATAACATTTCCCATGCTCAATTAGCACTCTGCTGTAGTACCCACTGCACTGGTTTTTTTTTTTTTTAGTTCTTGCCTCATGGGGCCCCCCTGGCTCATTGGGCCCCTGACAGGAGTCACCCCTGTCACCCCCTGATGGCGGCCCTGGTTATAGACAAACCTCTACTCTTAATTTTTCAAGACTCATTATCCTCAGGCATGGTACCCAAGGATTGGCGTAAAGCCGATGTGGTGCCACTCTTCAAACAGGGAAGTAGGGATGATCCAGGAAGCTATAGACCAGTTAGTCTGACTTCAATAGTGGGGAAGATATTTGAAGGGATTATATTGATGAGCATATTCATGTAAACAAGATTATGAGTTATAATCAGCATGGTTTTATGAGAAATAAATCATGTCAAACTAATCTAATTAGATTCTATGAGGAAGTAAGTAAAAATATAGATAAAGGGGAATCAGTTGATGTGATATACTTAGATTTTGCAAAGGCCACATGAGAGATTATTGCACAAAATTAAGGGACAGGGAATAGCTGAAAATGTTCATGGATAGATAACTGGATAAAAGATAGGGAGCAACGAGTAGTAGTAAATGGATCATACTCCAATTGGACAAAGGTAATCAGTGGAGTACCCCAGGGATCAGTGCTGGGCCCTATTCTTTTTAATATTTTTATAAATATCTTGGAGCTAGGATTAAATAGCGACATCTCTATTTTTGCAGATGATACTAAGTTAAGTAAGGTCATTAGGTCAGAGCAGGATGAACTTTCGTTACAAAAGGGACTTGCAAAAATTAGAAGTATGGGCAGGTAAATGGAAAATGAGATTTAATACGGGAAAATGCAAGGTTCTACAAGGCAAGGCAACATATTATTTAAATGTGACAAGACTTAGCCAAACACAAGAGGAAAGGGATTTGGGGGTAGTAATAGATAACAAGCTAAAAATGGGTGCACAATGTAGGGCAGCAGCTTCAAAGGCTAATAAGATACTAGCATGTATTAAAAGAGGCATTGACTCAAGGGAGGAAAGCATAATTCTGTCACTATATAAAACCCTGGTAAGACCTCACCTTGAGTATGGAGTGCAGTTCTGGGGACCAATCGCAAAAAAAAAATATTGCAGTACTAGAAAAAGTTCAGAGAAGGGCCACAAAGCTAATAAGGGGATTGGAGAATTTAACCTATGAGGAGAGACTAGCCAAACTGGGTCTGTTTTAGAAAAAAGGCGCTTAAGAGGTGACATGATTACTTTATATAAATATATTCAAGGCCCATATACAGAGATGGCAGAAGCTCTATTTATTCCAAGAAAATTGTTTGTGACCAGAGGTCACAATTTAAGGTTGGAGGAAAGGAGATTTAATCTCCTGCAACGGAAACGTTTTTTTCACTGTAAGAGCAATAAAGTTGTGGAACTCATTACCAAAGGAGGTAGTAAATGCCAATACCCTAGATACATTTAAAAATTATTTGGATACATTTCGGTCTATAAACAAAATTCATGGATATGATTGCTAGTATTAAATGAGTCACCTTTTAGTGGGATTATTTAAGCTTAACTGGAGCTTTTTGTATATATTTTAGATTTGTATAGGTTGAACTCGATGGACTTTGGTCTTTTTTCAACCTCATCTACTATGTTACTATGTTACTCACTCTCGTGGAGTTATTTATGAGTCAGCACTGATTGGCTAAAATTCAAGTCTGTTAAAAGAACTGAGATAAGGGGGCAGTCTGCAGAGGCTTAGATACAAGGTAATCACAGAGGAAAAAAGTATATTTAATATAACTGTGTTGGTTGTGCAAAACTAGGGAATGGGTAATAAAGGGAATATCTATCTTTTTAAACAGTAATAATGTTCGTGTAGACTGTCAGGTAAAACTGGTTTATTTTGTATTTGATCCATTTATACAGCCCACCTGAGAGTGTTTTTTTTTTTTTTTTGTAACAATGTTTAAATTTGCTTATTTTTTAATAACATTATGCTGATTTTCAGACTCTTAACCAAGCCCCAAAATATCAGATGTAGACTCAAGTGTACAGACTCCTGATGCGCTTTTTTTGTGTAATGGGGCTTTTAATATATATATATGTGTGTGTGGGTGGGGGGTCTGCTCTTCTTGCTTTCTCAGCCCCTTTCACTGTGTCACAGCCTAACCTAATCACTGTGCTAAACTGGGAGCTTCTAAGTAAGTTTTCTTTCCTAAGATATGGTGAGTCCACAGCGTCCTCAATTACTGTTGGGAATATCACCCCTGGCCGGTAGGAGGAGGCAAAGAGCACCACAGCAAAGCTGTTAAGTATCACTCCCCTTCCCACAAACCCCAGTCATTCTCTTTGCCTTCGGTGCAAAGAGGAGGTGAAGTTTTGGTGTCAAATATTTTTCCTCAATCAAGATTTTATTATTTTGAAAGCCATAGTAGGTTTGCTCTGATCTTTCCTCTCAAGATTGGGTCTAGCTGTACTCCACGTTAGTCTCTTCAGTAGGTCAGTGGTTGCTTTTAAGCAGTTAAGAAATCGCAGTGAGGCCCACCTCACAAGTTCCTAACAGGTTGCTGCCCTTGTATAGAAATCCAGAGTAGGTTTACTTTGTCCTTTCTTGTTTTCACAGATCTCTGTGAGGAGTGGCTTCCTTTCATGCCAGGTGAGTTGTCCTCCTGCCGGACAGCCAGAGGTACAGGTAAGTGCCATTTTTGTTTTTTTGGGAAAGAATACTGGCACTACAGCAGAATAAACTGAATAAATCTGGGACTTCGTTTCTGAATTAACAAACAAGACTCATAATGGCAGGGAGCAGGCACTGTAGGCTGTGACATAGAGAAGTGATTCCATAAAGAGTGGTAGAATCACTGGTGGCTCAGTAGGTTTTATTTTATTCACTCAGAATCTCCTGGAGAAGTCTATTTGCATGCAGAAATTGCTGCCAATGTATCCTCGGCAGTATCTGATGCATTAGCTGCCATTCCCATGCTACAGGGAAGACGCAAGAGGAAAATTAGAGAATCAGATAGTAAGGTTTCTGATCGTCCCGGCTAACCAAGTTGCTCTTTCTCATAATTCTGAACAGGAAGATACGTTGGTAGCCTCTGAGGGTGAGATCTCAGATTTGGATAGTATAATTCCTTCTTCTGATGCTGAAGTTGTATCCTTCAGATTTAAGCTTGAACACCTTTGTGTTTTGTTAAAGGAGGTTTTGGCTACCCTGGATGACTCTGATATTCCTGTCGTTGTCAATACTAAGAAATCTAGTAAATTAAATAGATACTTTGATGTTCCCTCCTCTGGGGTTCCTGTGCCAGACTGTGCTACAGAGATTATTGCATGGGAATGGGAGAGACCCAGGATTCGTTTTTCCCCGTCTCTGGTTTTTCAAAAGATGTTTCCGGGGGCTGACTCCATTAAGGAGTTGTGGCAGACGGTGCCCAAGGTGGAAGGGGCAATTTCTACTCTGGCTAAGAGAACTACTATTCCTGTTGAGGATAGCTGCTCTTTCAAGGACCCAATGGACAAGAAGTTAGAGGCTTACTTGAAAAAAATGTTTATTCATCAAGGTTCCCAATGGCAACCTGCAGTGTGTATTGCTACCGTGACAAGTACGGTAGCTTATTGGTTTGACGCATTGTCTGAGTCTCTTCAGGCAGAGACTGTCTTGGAGGAGATCCAGGATAGGATTAAGGCCCTTAAGTTAGTATTATGGCTGAAATCTTGGTCAGCCGATGTTTCATCTAAGTCTAAGCTTTTGACGATTCCTTACAAGGGTAAGACCTTGTTTGGACCTGGTTTGTCAGAAATTATTTCCGATATCACGGGTGGTAAAGGGGCTTTTCTGCCACAAGATAAGAGGAATAGTCCGAAAGGACGTCAGAGTAATTTTCGTTACTTTCGTAACTTCAGAGGTAAGTCTTCCCCCTCCCGTGCCAAGCAGGAACAGTCAAAACCTTCTTGGAAACCCAGTTAGTCTTGGAACAAGGGGAAGCAATCTAAGAAACCCTCAGCTGAATCCAAATCGGCATGAAAGGTTTGCCCCCGATCCGGGATCGGATCAAGTGGGGGGCAGGCTTTCTCAGTTCTCTTAAGCATGGATACAAGATGCCCTAGATCCTTGGGCCGTGGACATAGTATCCCAGGGTTACAAATTAGAATTCAAGACCTTCCCTCCCAGGGGCAGGTTCCACCTCTCAAGATTATCTGCAGACCGAATAAAAAGAGAGGCATTCTTGAAATGTCCACAGGATCTTTTCTACCTGGGAGTGATAGTTCCAGTCCAGGAGCAGGGTCTGGGGTTCTATTACAATTTGTTTGTGGTTCCCAAAAAAAGAGGGAATTTTCTGACCGATTCTAGACCTAAAGTGTCTAAACAAGTTTCTCAGAGTACCGTCCTTCAATATGGAGACTCCGTTCCATCCTTCCTTTAGTACAAGAGGGTCAGTTCATGATGACCATAGACCTAAAGCATGCGTACCTTCATCTCCCCATTCACAGGGATCATCACAAATTTCTGAGTTTTTTTTCTTTCTGGACACTCGCTTTCAGTTTGTGGCCCTTCCATTCAGCATTGCCACAGCTCCCAGAATTTTCTCAAAGGTTCTGGGGGCTCTTTTGGCAGTGATTCAGTCTTGTGGAATTGCTGTGGCGCCCTATCTGGAGGACATTCTGGTTCAGGCGCCATCTTTTCAACTAGCAAAATCTCACACAGAGATCTTGTTGTCTTTTCTTCGTTACCACGGATGGAAGGTAAATTTGGAAAAGAGTTCCCTTGTTCCGGCTACAAGGGTGGTTTTCTTAGGGATCATTATAGATTCCATATCAATGAAAATAATTCTGACGGAGGTCAGAAGAAACAAGATTCTTGCCTCTCTCTACAGTCTGCTGTTTGGCCATCAGTGGCCCAATATATGGAGGTAATTGGTCTGATGGTTGCTTCCATGGACATTGTCCCTTTTGCTCGATTCCATTTGAGAGCTCTGCAGTTATGCATGCTCAGTTAATGGAACAGGGATTATGCAGATCTGTCTCAGAAGATAGTTATAAATCAGTCGACAAGATTCTCTCCCGTGGTGGCTGTCTCAGGAACATCTGTCTCCGGGGACATGCTTTCGGAGACCTTCCTGGGTGATTGTGACCATGGGCGCCAGCCTGATGGGCTGGGGAGCAGTCTGGGACTCGTTGAAGGAGCAGGGACTTTGGTCTCAGGAGGAGTCTGATCTCCCCATAAACATATTATTGTAGTTGAGAGCGATCTTCAATGCTTTGATGGCTTGGCCTCAGCTGGTCTTAGCCTGGTTTCAGGTTCCAGTCCGACCACATAACCTCAGTGGCTTACATCAACCACCAGGGAGGGACTCGGAGTTTCTTAGCCATGAAGGAGGTGGCTCGGATCATTCAGTGGTGGAAGCTCACAATTGCTGTCTATCTGCCATCCACATTCCAGGAGTGGAAAACTGGGAAGCTGATTTCCTGACCAGACAGACGTTTCATCCCGGGGAGATTTGATCTCCATCCGGAGGTATTCTCCTGGTTAACCATCAAATGGGGGTACCGGAGTTGGATCTCATGGCGTCTCGACAGAACGCCAAGTTTCCAAAGTACGGTTCAAGGTCAAGGGATCCTCAGGCCTTCCTGATAGATGCTCTGGCAGTTCCTTGGAACTTCAGGTTGGCATACCTGTTTCCTTAGTTTGCTATTCTTCCACGAGTCATTGTTTGTATCAAGCAGGAGAGAGCATCAGTGATTCTAATAGCTCCTGCGTGGCCTTGCAGGATCTGGTTTGCAGACTTAGTGGAGATGTCGTCTCTCCCTCCTTGGAGACTTCCTCTTAGAAAGGTCTTACTACTTCAGGGTCCCTTCTTTCACCCAAATCTCGTTTCTCTGAAGCTGACTGCTTGGAGATTGAACACTTAGTTGGTCATTGAGACCATTATTCAGGCTTGTAAGCCTGTTACTAGAAAGATTTACCTTAAGATATGGCGTAAATATCTTTATTGGAGTGAATCCAAGGGCTACTCTTGGAGTAGGGTCTGGATTCCAAGGATGTTGTCCTTTCTCCAGGAAGGTCTGGAGAAGGGTTTGTCTGTCAGTACTCTAAAGGGTCAGATTTCTGCTCTCTCTATTTTGCTGCACAAGCGTCTGGCGGACGTGCCAGATGTGCAATCTTTTTGTCAGGCCTTGGTCAAAATCAGGCCTGTGTTTAAGTCTGTTGCTCTGCCTTGGAGCCTTAACCTTGTTCTTAAAGTTTTGCAGCAGGCTCCGTTTGAGCCACTGCATTCCATAGACATTAAGTTGTTATCTTGGAAGGATTTGTTTCTTACTGCTATCTCTTCTGCTCGGAGAGTCTCGGAACTCTCAGCTTTGCAGTGCGATTCGCCTTATCTCATTTTGCATGCAGATAAGGCAATTGTTCATACTAAGTTTGGTTTCCTTCCTAAGGTTGTTTTGGATAGAAATATTAATCAGGAAATTGTTGTTCCTTCTCTCTGTCTTAATCCTTCGTCTCATAAGGAACGTTTTGATGCACAACCTGGATGTTGTGCGTGCTCTTAAATTTTATTTACAGGCGACTAAGGATTTTCGCCAGTCTTCTTCATTGTTTTTCTGGGAAACCTAAAGGTCAGAAAGCTGCTGCTTCTTCTCTTTGGTTAAGAAGTATAATTTGTTTGGCGTATGAGACTGCTGGACAGCATCCTCCTGAGAGAATCACAGCTCATTCCACTTGGGCTTCTTCTTGGGCTTTCAAAAATGAAGCTTCTGTGGAACAGATTTGCAAGGCTGCAACTTGGTCCTCTCTGCATACTTTTTCCAAATTTTATAAATTTGATACTTTTGCTGAGGCTTCTTTTGGGAGAAAGGTTCTTCAAGCAGTGGTGCCTTCCATTTAGGTATACCTGTCTTATCCCTCCCTAGTCCTCTGTGTCCTTTAGCTTGGGTATTGGTTTCCAACAGTAATTGAGGCCACCGTGGACTCACCATATCTTAGTAAAGAAAACTAAATGTATGCTTACCTGATAAATTTCTTTCTTTCCGGATATTGTGAATCCATGGCCCCTCCCTTTATTTTTTACTAAACCTCAGGCACCTCTACACCTTGTGTTATTCCTTTTCCTTCGGTCGAATGACTGGGGTTTGTGGGAAGGGGAGCAGAGACGTAACTAGAAGCCTCAGGGCCCGGTGCAAGAATCTATGAAGCCCCCCCCCCCAACTTGCAATACACACAATAAACAAACAAACAAATAAATATATATATATATATATATATATATATATATATATATATATATACACTATATTATACATTAAAACAATTTATATTATTTTTTTTATAGAAATAGAGAGAAAACATTTTTTCTCTATATTTTTTTTATTTTAATGTATATTTTCCTTTTTTCTGTTTTTTTGTTTTTTTTAATCTTTAGAACAAATCCATTGCTATAGCCATACTAGAAAACAGCACAACAGTCCGTCCACCATGATATAAATAAAAAAATGGAACTGCCCTAATTTTGTAGCCAAGAGACACATGCATACACACATGCGCTCACACAAGCACACATATACATATATACACACACACATACATACACACATGCGCACACACGCACTTACTCATACATACACGCGCACACACGCACTTACTCATACATACAGACACATCCACACACACACAGACAAAGAAGTGGGTGGTACAGTCAATCAGATGTATTCTGGCAGTTCAATAGAATGTTTTGGTACTGCTGGCTGCAAAGTCACTCTGAAATTATCCTAAAAGCATTGCAGGAAAAATATAAACCTTACTGTCTCTTTAAATGATACTTATGTAATGAGCAAGACTGCAAATCTAGCAAAACCCTGTATAACAACAAGAGAGAAGGGAAGAGATGTCTGAATAAAATGGCCACTTCACTGTAAGACCCCCCCCCATGTGTTCTCAACAACTAGTTATAACAGCTGCAGAATTCATTATGTTGGAAATTGCTCATTTAGGTTTATTTTTGCAATTTAAATATCTGGCATTGCACATCTCTCCACCCACAATGACAATTTTAGTTTAAGTATTGGCCTTTATGTATAGAAAGAGGTAAGATAAGCAGGCCTCCTGCTGACTCAGCCCATTTGATTGAGTATGTTCTTGAACATTGGGTGTATTTTTCAATGAACAAATCCGGCTATTTCAAATATAAAAGTAAGCCTAAAGGAACAATGCTCTGCAGGATTCAGATTGTAGACTTTGTCAATGGAAACACATTTTGCAGGACATTGTCCTTTTAAAAGGGACATCAAACACTGAGAGTGTTATTCTAGTAGCTCACTTATAGCTTACAGGTCACAGCAGAGGAAGTTTACACTTTATTCCTTCAATATTTATACATAATGAAATTAAAATAAATAAATAAATAAAAGTTTCCTGCATCTTACATTTTTATTAAAAATAAACACCTACCTTACCCCTTTCAGGCTTTTATGTAAGGCAGTGTGCACGCACCCAGGTTAAAACCTAACCTTGGTGTTGTCAGCTGCAGCTCTGCATGTCTCCTGCCTGCGACACAACTCCTTCTTTCCCGCTAAGCAGGAAATGTTTCAGAGTGTTGCCATGGTAACCCACTGCAACGCTCTGATTTAAAACTGGAGGAGTAGGAGACTGCAGATGAAGGGGAGGCCACGGGAGGGGGGAGACATTTTTTGAAAAAATTAAAGTTTAAAAAAAGAAAACAAATTGAGCTGAAGCTGGGGCCCCCATGATGGGGGGACCTCCCGGGGCCCGGTTGCGACCGCAATTTCTGCATGACCGGTAGTTCCGCCCTGAAGGGGAGTGATACTTAACAGCTTTGCTGTGGTGCTCTTTTCCTCCTCCTGCTGGCCAGGAGTGATATTCCCAACAGTAATTGAGGACGCCGTGGACTCACCATATCCGGAAAGAAAGACATTTATCAGGTTTGCATACATTTTTTGTTTTTAAAAGGTTTTATACTGGATTTTTATATCAGTATTTGTGCATATTCTACTTTATAGTAGTGTCTATTACATACAGTTATATGACAATTGGTGTATACTGTCCCTTTAAATAAATTTGATAATATAAGTAAATTGGAAAGTTGTTATAAAATTGGTTGTTCTGTGATTCATGAAAGAAAAATCTGGGGTTTTAATGTCACTTTAAAGGGATACTTAACCCAATGTTTTCTTTTATGATTAAGATAGAGCAGCAACTCCTATTTTCATTTTTTTCTTCGTTCTCATGCTATCTTCATTTGAAAAAGCAGGAATGTAAGCATAAGAGCCGGCCCATTTTTGGTTCAGCACCTGGGTAGCGCTTGCTGATTGGTGGGTAAATGTAGCAAACCAATCAGCAAGCTCAACCCAGGTGCTGAACCAAAAATGGGTTGGCTTCTAACCTGACATTCCTGCTTTTTCACATAAAGATAGCAACAGAACCAAGAAAATTGATAATAGGAGTAAATTAGAAAGTTGCTTAAAGTTGCATGCTCTATCTGAATCTTTAAATAAAAAATGTGGGGTTAGTATCCCTTTAACTGTGAGTTAATAGCTTTGTCTTGTTTAATTCATGACGTACATTTTGCTGTTATTTTATTTTCCTTCTGCATCACTCCTGTTCTATATTTATTACTCTCTGATGTGCATGCACCATATATCTATATCCCTCTAATTTAGAGAAACTAGTTCCCTGGTTGTCACAGTTATATTTATATTTATGTTTTTGCCATCACCACCTCCTTGTCCTCCCCAGTGTGTGATTTTTCACTCCATGTGATTGGAACAGTTTGCTTCTATGTCTAGGGGGTGGGGAAAGTAATACTTAATTGGTCTATTTTCTCTCTTCAGCCCCACTGATTGAAGAATCCCGTGTAGACAATGTGCTTGCTCCCTGTGCGTACAACCCCACGTACGTGGTGAAGGATTTCCCTATTGCCCGTTACCAGGGCCTGCAGTTTGTGAGTATTTGTATAATTCTCATATGTTCCTGTGCTGTGCAAATCTACTCTATTCCTTGGCTTTCTGGCATGTTTTAGATCTGCTTCTCTGGCTGCATTATTTCTGACACTTTCCCTTTCTCTGCACAATATCTGACAGTATAAACACATTCATGTTTGATATTACACAAATAATTTATGCTTAGTTTGCCTGCTGCATGAATCTTCTGTTCTTTTTACACAGTGCCTGGCACTTGCCCAACTCCCATGACATTATTGAACCTCTTTGCCCATGGCACTATTTTCTGCTACCTTCCCTGAATTTTGTTAGCTCTGTTATCTTGGTTCACCCACGTGACACTTACCATGATGACTAGGCCTTTACATACCTAGCTGTATAGAAGCATATAGCCTGAAGCCATACCTTTTTATAGGTGGGAATCCCGGTTCTCCAGTAGGTTCCTTCTTCCTACCTAAGTTGTTTCTGAGTGATGTTTATTTCACTTTGCATCATTTTGTTACGATAAGATGTATATTTGGTTTGTAATCTTTATATATTCTGCTACTTGGATGAGTGTTGCAGGAACCTGTCATGCTAATGGAAAGGACATTTCAGGCAAAGAGTTCATTCTCCAGGTGGATAAGCTCATTGCAGCCTATTACGCAAAAAAGTTGCAGTTTTTTTTATTTACTGGACAGTTGAGGTCAGAAATATCTTTCAGGTTTACAGTATATTATTCTCACTTTTCTAAGCACCATAAGTAGAATGTTACAATTCTGTGTTTCTTTCTAAATTAAGCCTATTTGTTTTCAGACTGATTTATGTAGTTCTGCATATTGTCTTTTTCTACCCACCCTTGTATTCTGCTGATTGGTAAATCTTTGTTGGTGAGCCAAGATAGACAGAATTGCACTGTAATTTCCAGATCTTGATGCTGCTCCCTAAAAAACACTTACCAAGCTGTCCTTCCATTCATTATTATTCCTTTATTTTTAACCGATCTGCTTTGTAGCAGGAAATTAAGGTGTCATATAACCACATGGAAATAGGGGGGGGGGCAAAGTTTGGGTTTCTGTCTGCTCCATATAAAAGTGCCAAGTGATTGGTGGGTGCTACATGGTGAGCTTAACCAAGATATGGATAAGTATGATTTTTAATTCAGTTTTTCCCTATGACATTGATCCAGTTAATCCTGCCACTTACTATTTTATCTATTTTATCTCAGTGCTCCTAACACTTATTAAGTTTTTGTGCCTGGCGCCATTTTTTTGACAGTGCTCACTACTTGGCTCTTCCTAATGAATCATTAATGCCTTTACTTACCTGATCTCATGCTATTTTTTTTTCTTCTGCTTGGTTTCACACCTGGCAGCATTGAATGTCATCTCTTGTTGAGGTGTGAGTCTGTGTGTCCCAAATGCTTTGTTTGGCCCTGCTTCTGTTTTTTACTGGCCTTGCTTAGTGTTGTGTGACAAATGGACCAAGCACTGATTTTGTACTGCATTTGTTATGCAGTTAATATGCTGCTGGCTATTTGCCCTATCCCTGTGTCCCTTACGTTGACGCCCCTTGTCTGTGAAACTCATGTTATTCATCTCTGAGCTTGATTACTTTGCTTTGAATGTTTTTGTCACCATCTTTATTCAGTTTGCTTTTAATGGTGCCCTATGCGTTTATACTGTACATGTTCATCTGATATTTAATAAAAATAATCCAAAGCTTTTACTCTTGTACACTTTTTTTTTTTCTTTTATAGGTTTATTTAACTTTTGTTTACCCAAATGACTATACACGTCTTACCCATATGGAAACTGAAAACAAGTGTTTTTACAGAGAATCTCCCCTTTACTTAGAGAAGTAAGTATCCATATGAAATGCTCGTCACCTGTCCATTTTATAAACTCTACCACTTTACAACAGAACAAGACTCCCTGTGTAGGTTCTGTTCTCCTCCTCTTGTGACTGTAATCTGCTTTGTCTCTTAGGTTTGGGTTTTACAAATATATGAAGATGGATGATGAGGAGTCTCCCCACATGCCATTCCTTTTTTTTAATCGTCAAAGTATGTATGTTTTTCATTTTCTAGCTCTTAGTCATCTGCGTGTGACATTACTGGACTCCCTACTTGTGCAGTTTACTTAATTTAATGCATGAGCCAGATAACTCTAAAATCTGTTGGAAAAGTAATACAATTTTGCTCAGTTTCCCTTGTGACGATTTTTGCAGGGATAATTCAATACTAGTGGGTTAAGCCACCCCTGGAGAAGGAAGAAACTTAAAATAAAATTAAAAAAAATTCTGAAGTTGTGTTCCATATTCTTCATTTGTTTATAAAAACATTGATTTCTTCCTTTTGGTGACCAGCCTCTTATTCCTTATGTCTTGTGGGTTTATCTCTTTATGTTCTATAATACACATATACTGTGATGTCTTCAATTCCTCTCTTGTTCTCTCCTGTGAAGCTCAAAGCTTGTACTGCTACTCCATAGCTGGCAAAAAAAAATCGGACATAATGATACAGAGAGAACGAAGAAAAATTGATAATAGGAATAAATTAGAAAGTTGCTAAAAATTGCTGTTCTATCTGAATCATGGAAGAAAAAAATTGTGTTTCATATCCCTTTAGGTAGGACCACATTTTGGCCTCCTCTAAGCTGGTTTGAGCTTGGCCATTTGTTGCTAACCACCTTGAATCCCTGATCCTACTACACAATTGCGTCTCTCCAGTTCTCTCCAGTGGTCATGGTTTACAAATCACTTATTTTGTTAACACAGTTGGTACCCCAAATCCTGGAGTACCTTCAGTTTGGATTTAACAAAGGCCTATCTAGAAGTTCTACCTAAATTCCCGATTTCCCTAACGCCCCTCATTATACATTTGCAGTTGCTAAATCATGGGAGGATTTTTATGAGGCCTTTCTTTGGATAGTTATGGGAAGTCGCTACTTAAGTCTTCTCAACATAAATTTTTGAAGTTCTATTGTCTACCAATGCCTCAACAAAACCCTGAGAAGTTCATTTTTTAGGTGACTGCTCCTATTGCATCCTTTATTAGGGCTTGTCCATTCCTAATGATCATCAGACTTATCAACCCTCCAAACACGATGATCACCAGACTTCTCTACCCTCCCTACATTGCCTTTGTACCATCCCACTGGTAATGAATTATCTGGCACTTGTTTGGTTACAGTTAACTGCCACCTATACTGACAGACTTTTCTAAGCTCTACATATTAAGCTTCTCTTTATCTTTTCTACAGTGCTACTTATTTGTAATTAACATAAATTCTGCCTTTCCTTGTTCAGATTTCATGGATGAAGATGAGGAAGTGACTTTGCACCTTGAGACTTCTGAGAGAAAAAAAATTAGGGAAGACCAGACAAGTGATCCATTATCCCCCAGTATAGACGGTTTAGAGGAGGTCATAATACAACCCAGCGACTCATTAGGACCTATTATTCCTATAAATGGCAGCATAGACACTTTAGTACACCATCGGAATCTTTTGTGGGCTCGCAGGGATCCACCCTTATCTCTTCGTGGACAAAGGAAATTGTCTGTTCCTTTAAAAAAGGGCCTGCGTAAAGCAGAGACAGAACCGACAGTCGAACTGCCTAAAACCAGAGCAAGTAGAAGAGGAGAACTCAAAGGTCAAACAAGGCCAGAAAAGGGAGAGAGCAAACTGAGGGACAAGCAAAAGTCTGAGATAAGAATGAGGAGTAGTAAATCAGAGGTCCAAAAAACAGCTGGAATTGTGGAAGGTAAATTGACCTATGCAAAATCTGTGGTCCTAGAAAAAATGGATATAACCGAGACACTGCCTAGTGAAGCAGGTCCATTGGATATTGTTACAAAAGAGGAAGGGCAAAAACAGAACTCTAAAGACAAGTCAGGAAAAACAAACAAAAAAGAGCCTGACAAGGTGTATGTGACTCGTCTACTCTCAGGAGTTAAAAGGTCTAGAGGTAAAACTTTTCCAAGAATTTTGCTGTCTCCTCCAAAAGTCCGTCGACCCTATAATAATCGTGACTACCCCCGTGCTCCTCCACCTCCTAAATCTCCCCGTGGGAGCATAAGGTCTAAACCTTGGAGTCCATCAGATACCTCAGAACTGGGATTTTTCAGCTGGGATGGGCAGACTGAGGGCCCAGAAACACTTCTCCCTACCTCATCTAATCTCCCTGGAGCTCCTCCATCATTCAGTTTGTCCTCAGAGGCCCCTGCAGAAGAATTACAAGATTACAGCTATGAAGATGCAGAGCCACGGCAGCGCTGGCCAGAAGATGCCATCAACTGGCAGCGCACGTTCAGTGTTGGCACTGTAGACTTTGAAATGTTGAGGTCAGACTGGAACGACCTTCGTTGCAATGTGAGTGGGAATCTCCAGCTCTCAGAGGCAGAGACTGTGGATATAGTGGCTCAGTATATGGAGAAGCTGAATGAGAAGAATGGAGGGTGAGAAGAGAGCAATGCTCTACAGTTAGAATGTGTTTTCTTCATTGTTTTTGCTATTTTACCAGATTACCATTTAGTGTATTGTGTAACCTACTTCTCATATTATATGTAACGCATTCTGCTCTTATTTAGTTTCTCTCCTGCTTTCTCAATTTCTTAAAGGGACATTGAACACTAAATAAATGCTAGATAGAATAGTGCATTCAAATTATAGATTAGTCTGAGAATAACATATAGATGTATTTTTTAAAGTTTCAAAGGTTGTTTGTGTAAAGATGCCATGTTGTAACTTAGGTTACCTTCTCTGCTCTGGCCAATTAGGGACAGTTATAAATAGATCACTAATGTGCAGCCATGGCTGTGTGGAATATAACAGTGTTCTGTACTTCCATTTGTAACAGGAACTGAAAAGCTCACAATTTCAGAATGGAATTACAGGAAAAGGAGACATTTTTTATATAAACAATTTATCATTTTATATTACTATCTCAAAGTGTTTAATGTCCCTTTTTAATAAGAGATTACAAAATGTAATATTTTAGCTGTGTGTATATGTTTTTAAATAAAGTTAGTCTCAGTAAGTACTCTCACAAAAATTTCCGTTCACTTTCTGTTCCTGCTCTGATTTCCAGGAGCAGGAAATAAAAGAAAGCAGCCAATCATGTTAGTTATTTTAATTTATGTAAATGAAAGCTATTAAGGAGTTGGTCATATGCATACAGGCAATGTAAGTCATTGCAAATACCGCAGAGGGATCATGGCTGAGTTGCACACTATCTTATGAGATTTTACAAAAATGCAATAGCCAATAAGGGAGTGAGGAATTAGAATGTGCAGGTGAACTTGTTACTTTACCTGACATGTGCACCCAATCTTCACTACTAGTCAGAGATTACAGTTCCTTATAAAAGATAAAATATCTTCATTTTTATGTTGACATAAAGTGGTTTTCACTAGATGGCTTTATAAACCTATTCTGCATATTTTCCAGTTGACATATGGATATCCTATCCCTTTTTAATATATTTTCACATAACCATTTTCTTTCTGTAATCTTTGTTTTCTTCAGGGCTTGATGACCATTCTCTCCCTCCCTCTAAAATTCTCTTTCTTGCTTCCAGTATCTTTCCTGTTCCTCCCTTTATCTCTCTCCCTCAGCAAAAAGTGCAGAGCTTTTGATTCTCAATATTTAATCTCTGGTTCGCTACCAGTTTGCCTCATTTCCTGGCGTCTTCCCATCACTCATGCTTCTTCTGCCTTTCTGTCATCCCCCTTTAATATTTGATCATGTTCTTTTTTTTTTATTCATCTTCCTTTTCCATTTTGCCATCTTTTCCCCTCTCTCCCTCTCTCTCTCGCTGCTATTTTACACCATTGCCTTACTTGTAAGCCTTTCCTCTTTGCTTCAGCATATACTCCTTGCGAAGTATAATCAATGTTGAAAAGCGCAGAGACTCTGCTAGAGGAAACCGATACCTCATTGAACTAGAGCTGGAGGAGAGAGGCCGCAGGAAGGTGAGACTTGCAGAATATGTGTATCTTCTGCTGCACCGAGGCACCGGGGGTGATAGTGATGAAAGTCCTCCTGCTGAGACCCCAGAAGTCACTCCAACTCCCCAACTCCCAATTTACAGCAAGCCCATCTTGTGCCGGCCAGTCAGTCTGCGCTGGAAACCTCAAGCCACAGTGCACTTTGTAGTACCAGGTGAGTGGTGGCTGAGTTGGTGATATTTGATTCTTTTCACCTTAAATAAACAAAGGTTAAATGTAAATCATGGGTAGGTACATATATCAATGTGCTCGCTTTCATTTTCTGGTATGCGTCATGTCCCTATATCTCTCCTTCATAATGTATTTTGCCATCCATGGACCAGATTACACAGGTATGGATAGATATTTAAAAACACTAAGAACATTTTCTACTATGTGTAGAACATTGGAATGTAAAATATTTACTGTAATTACACAGTAAAACACATTATTAAATATTAAAATTGAATAAAAATGATTTTTCATGTTTTAAGGTATTTGAGTGGAAATGGCTCTAAATTGTGTATATATATATATATATATATATATATATATATATATATATATATATATATATATATATATATATATATATATATAGTGTGTATGTGTATGTATATATATATATATATATGTATATGTGTGTGTGTATATATATATATATATATATATATATATATATATATATATATATACACTGTGTGTGTGTGTATATATTTCTTCTATAAGGTACGACTAGTCCACGGATTCATCCTTTACTTGTGGGATATTCTCCTCCTGCTATAAGAAAGTGGCAAAGAGCACCACAGCAGAGCTGTTTATATAGCTCCTCCCTTAGCTCCACCCCCCAGTCATTCTCTTTGCCTACTCTAAGTACTAGAAAGGGTAAAGTGAAAGAGGTGATAAAATGTTAGTTTTTATTTTCTTCAAGCAAGAGTTTTTTATTTTAAATGGTACCGGTGTGTACTGTTTTCTCTCAGGCAGAAGATGGATGAAGACTTCTGCCTGGAGGCTAATGATCTTAGCATTTGTCACTAAGATCCAGAGCAGTTCCCACAGAATGGCTGAGGAGTACAAGAAACTTCAGTGTGAGGAACGTTTTTCATGCTATATAGCAGTGATGTATGTTCAGTCATTTTTTTTTCTGGAGAGACACTGGTATTTCAGAATTGGCTGACAGTATCCCCATGAGGGTAAGTATAAGCAGTAATCCTAACAGAAGAGGGGTATTACTAAGCTTGCATATAGGGGCTGAGAAAAAATTGTTGACACTGAGTTTGAATGTTTGTGGGCAAACGTTTATTGACCTGGGAGTACTGATAACGTTTTTGGCAGTTTTTATACTTTATTAGAGGGTACACTTGGCTTCTGTTTCTGGGTTTGAGAACTCACATGGCTAGTTTGAGACCGCTCTGGTGCGGTTCATTTGGGCTGAGAGACATCGAGTGAGATGGCGGGGCCTATTTTCGCGCCTCAGTTGCGCAGTTGTATTTGCAAGTCTAGCAGCAAGCTCCAACTCCGGTGGGCCCTTGTGGAAGTTTTGGGCCAAATCGAAGCTTTAACCCTGTTGTTCCAGTTCCCTGAGGGCAGGTAGGCGGCACAGCAGTGCTGTGGCGAGGTGCAGGAGGAGTTTTTTCAGGATTTAAACTGTTATTAATGATCCGTTTTTTTACATAAAGGTTAAGTGTTCCTTTCCTTGTGGGGCAAACTTAGCTGCTTAATTTGAATACTTATACAAAAAATTGGAAAGATTGGAGTAATTTAAAGCAGTTTTGCAGAACGTGTATGCTTTTTTTCTCTTAAAGGCTCAGTAACGTTTTTTAAGATTGTTATTTTTTCACTAAATAAAGTGTTTTCAAGTCTGTTTGTGGTCATTACTAGCCTGTTTAACATGTCTGACATTGAAGAAAGCCAATGTTCAATGTGTTTAGAAGCCATTGTGGAACCCCCACTTAAATTGTGTCCCTCATGCAAAGGGCAATAAATTGCAAAGAACATATTTAAGCTGATAAAAGTATGTCGCAGGATGATTCTCAGTCAGAAGGGAATCAGGTTATGCCATCTAATTCTCCCCAAGTGTCACAACCATTAACGCCCGCACAAGCGACGCCAAGTATTTCTAGTGCGTCTAATTCTTTCACCCTGCAAGATATGACCTCAGTTATGAATACTTCCCTCACAGAGGTTTTATCTAAGCTGCCTGGGTTGCAGGGGAAGCGCAGTAGGTCTAGTATGAGAGTAAATGCTGAGCCCTCTGACGCTTTATTAGCCATATCCGATGTACCCTCACAATGTTCTGAGTTGAGGGTGAGGGATTTACTGTCTGAGGGAGAAATTTCTTATTCAGGAAAGATGTTCCCTCAAACAGACTCAGATATGACGGCTTTTAAATTTAAACTAGAACACCTCTGCTTGTTGCTCAGGGAGGTTTTAGCGACTCTGGATGATTGTGACCCTATTGTAATTCCAGAGAAATTGTGTAAAATGGACAGATGTCTAGAGGTTCCTGCTTACACTAATGTTTTTCCGGTCCCTAAGAGGATTTCGGACATTGTTACTAAGGAGCGGGATAGACCAGGTATTCCGTTTTCTCCCCCTCCTACTTTTAAGAAAATATTTCCCATATCAGACACCATGCGGGATTCGTGGCAGACGGTCCCTAAGGTGGAGGGAGCTATTTCTACCCTGGCTAAGCATACAACTATACCTATTGAGGACAGTTTCAAAGATCCTATGGATAAAAAATTAGAGGGTCTTCTAAAGAAAATATTCATCAGGGTTTTCTTCTGCAACCTATAGTGTGCATTGTTGCTGTAACTACTGCAGCTGCTTTTTGGTTTGAGGCTCTAGAAGAGGCTCTTCAGGTTGAGACCCCATTAGATGATATTCTGGATAGAATTAGGGCTCTCATGCTAGCTAATTCTTTCATTACAGATGCCACTTTTCAACTGGCTAAATTAGCGGCAAATAATTTTAGCCCGTAGAGCGTTATGGCTTAAGTCCTGGTCTGCTGACGTGTCATCAAAATCTAAGCTTATATCCATCCCTTTCAAGGGTAAGACCCTATTCGGGCCTGAACTGAGAGAGATCATTTCAGACATCACTGGAGGAAAAGGCCATGCCCTTCCTCAGGATAAGACAAATAAGATGAGGACCAAACAAAATAATTTTCATTCCTTTCAAAACTTCAAAGGTGGTCCCTCTTCCTCCCCTGCTGCAAAGCAGGAGGGGAATTTTGCTCAATCCAAGTCAGTCTGGAGACCTAACCAGACTTGGAACAAAGGTAAACAGGCCAAGAAGCCCGCTGCTGCCACCAAGACAGCATGAAGGGGCAGCCCCCGATCCGGGACCAGATCTAGTAGGGGCAGACTTTCTCTCTTTGCTCAGGCTTGGGCAAGAGACGTTCAGGACTTCTTGGCTTTAGAAATTGTGACCCAGGGGTATCTTCTAGACTTCAAAGATTCTCCTCCAAGGGGGAGATTTCATCTTTCTCAACCAGACAAAAAGAGAGGTGTTCTTACGCTGTGTAGAAGACCTATATACCATGGGAGTAATCTGCCCAGTTCCAAGAACAGAACAGGGACAGGGGTTCTACTCCAATCCGTTTGATTTTAGATCTCAAGATCCTAAACAAATTCCTCAGAGTCCCATCTTTCAAGATGGAGACCATTCGGACTATTTTACCAATGATCCAGGAAGGTCAATATATGACCACCGTGGATTGCGTATCTGCACATCCCTATCCACAAAGATTATCACCAGTTTCTCAGGTTCGCTTTTCTGGACAAGCATTACCAGTTTGTGGCTCTTCCCTTCGGGTTGGCCACAGCTCCCAGGATTTTCACAAAGGTGCTAGGGTCCCTTCTGGCGGTTCTAAGGCCGCAGGGCATAGCAGTGGCACCTTATTTGGATGATATCTTAATTCAGGCGTCAACTTACCAAATAGCCAAATCTCACACGGACATCGTGTTGGCTTTTCTCAGATCTCACGGGTGGAAGGTGAACGTAAAAAAGAGTTCACTTACCCCTCTCACAAGAGTTCCATTCCTGGGAACTCTGATAGATTTGGTAGACATGAAAATTTTTCTGACGGAGGTCAGGAAATCAAAGATTTTAACCACCTGCCGAACTCTTCATTCCATTCCTCGGCCGTCAGTGGCTCAGTGTATGGAGGTAATCAGACTAATGGTAGCGGTTATGGACATAGTTCCGTTTGCTCGCTTGCATCTCTGACCATTGAAACTATGCATGCTCAAACAGTGGAATGGGGATTATGCTTTATCTCCTCAGATAAACCTGGATCAAGAGACCAGAGACTCTCTTCTTTGGTGTTTGTCACAGGATCATCTGTCCCAGGGAATGTGTTTCCGCAGGCCAGCATGGGTCATAGTGACGACGGACGCCAGCCTATTGGGCTGGGGTGTAGTCTGGAATTCCCTGAAAGCACAGGGAGTGTGGACTCAGGAGGAGGCTCTCCTCCCGATAAATATTCTAGAACTGATAGAAATATTCAATGCGCTTCAGGCATGGCCTCGGCTGGCTTCGGCCAGATTCATAAGATTCCAGTCAGACAATATCACGACTGTAGCATATATCAGTCATCAGGGGGGAACAAAGAGTTCTCTAGCGATGATAGAGGTTACAAAAATAATTTGATGGGCAAAGACTCACTCTTGCCATCTATCAGCAATCTATATCCCAGGAGTGGAGAACTGGGAAGCGGAATTTCTAAGTCGTCAAACTTTTCATCCGGGGGAGTGGGAACTCCATCCGGAGGTGTTTGCATAATTGATTCATCAATGGGGCACACCGGAATTGGATCTGATGGCGTCTCGTCAGAACGCCAAACTTCCTTGTTACGGGTCCAGATCAAGGGATCCTCAAGCGGTACTGATAGATGCTCTAGCAGTACCTTGGTCGTTCAACCTGGCTTATGTGTTTCCACTATTTCCTCTCCTCCCTCGTCTGATTGCCAGAATCAAACAGGAGAGAGCTTCGGTGATTTTGATGGCACCTGCATGGCCACACAGGACTTGGTATGCAGACCTGGTGGACATGTCATCTCTACCACCATGGACACTACCACTGAGATGGGACCTTCTCATTCAAGGTCCGTTCCAGCATCCAAATCTAGTTTCTCTGCGGCTGACTGAAGATTGAACACTTGCTTTTATCCAAGCGGGGATTCTCTGAGTCGTTCATAGATACCTTGATTCAGGCTCAAAAGCCTGTCACTATGAAGATTTATCATAAGATATGGCGTAAATATCTTTATTGGTGTGAATCCAAAGGCTACTCATGGAGTAAGATCAGGATTCCTAGGATTTTGTCCTTTCTCCAAGAAGGACTGGAGAAGGGGTTATCAGCTAGTTCCCTAAAGGGACAGATATCTGCTTTGTCAATTTTACTGCACAAGCGTCTGGCAGATGTTCCAGACGTTCAGTCGTTTTGTCAGGCTTTAGTTAGAATCAAGCCTGTGTTTAAACCTGTTGCTCCGCCATGGAGTTTGAATTTAGTTCTTAAAGTTCTTCAAGGTGTTCCGTTTGAACCTATGCATTCCATAGATATTAAGCATCTATCTTGGAAAGTTCTGTTTTTAGTTGCTATCTCTTCGGCTCGAAGAGTTTCTGAACTATCTGCATTGCAATGCGACTAGCCTTATCTTGTTTTTCGTTCTGATAAGGTGGTTTTGCGTACCAAACTTGGATTCCTTCCTAAGGTTGTTACTAATAGGAATATTAATCAGGAAATTGTTGTTCCTTCCCTGTGTCCTAATCCTTCCTCTAAGAAGGAGCGTCTGTTGCACAACTTGGACGTGGTTTGTGATTTGAAGTTTTACTTGCAAGCGACCAAAGATTTCCGTCAAACATCTTCTCTGTTGTCTATTCTGGAAAGTGTAGAGGTCAAAAAGCTACGGCTACCTCTCTTTCTTTTTGGCTGAAACGCATCATCCGTTTGGCATACGAGACTGCTGGACAGCAGCCTCCTGAAAGAATTACAGCTCACTCTACTAGAGCGGTGGCTTCCACATGGGCTTTTAAAAATGATGCTTCTGTTGAACAGATTTGTAAGGCTGCGACTTGGTCTTCACTTCATACCTTTTCCAAATTTTCCAAATTTGATACTTTTGCTTCTTCGGAGGCTATTTTTGGGAGAAAAGTTCTTCAAGCAGTGGTGCCTTCTGTTTAAGCATCTGTCTTGTCCCTCCCGTTCATCCGTGTCCTATAGCTTTGGTATTGTATCCCACAAGTAAAGGATGAATCCGTGGACTCGTCGTACCTTATAGAAGAAGAGTAAATTTATGCTTACCTGATTAAATTAATTTCTTCTATGGTACGACAAGTCCACAGCCTGCCCTGTCATTTTAAGACAGATTATATTTTTTTTATTTTAAACTTCAGTCACCTCTGCACCTTTTAGTTTCTCCTTTTCTTCCTGTACCTTCGGTCGAATGACTGGGGGATGGAGCTAAGGGAAGAGCTATATAGACAGCTCTGCTGTGGTGCTCTTTGCCACTTCCTGTTAGCTGGAGGATAATATCCCACAAGTAAAGGATGAATCCGTGGACTCGTCGTACCATAGAATAAATTAATTTATCACGCAAGTATAAATTTACTTTTATTTAGACATCTATATACCCATTATAGCCCTCTCTATTCAAATACCTTGTTATATACGTTTTAGCCCTCATTTTTATTTATATGAATATTTTTTTATCAGATAGTGTGTATGTGTGCGACACATGGTAAATTTTGTTTGCGGTAAAGTGAACACATTTACTTTCAAATTGTGATATGCGTGTGTTTTTTTTCCTTTTTTTCTTCTTTTTTTCCATCAGATGTTGAGACATAACGTGTGGGAATTACCCTCCAATCCAATAGTAGGAGGCATAAACATCCCACCATTCCAGAGCTTTAAATTCCCCACTTACCCTGAATCCTAAGTAATTTTTTTTGCCTTCAAGATAGTGACGTGAATTCTGAAGACCTAATATTCTCATCATTGAGAGGGGTTCTCTTACCGATATAAAACATCTTTCCTCCTCAGAGTATCTACGAAGGATATAGGGGTAGACGAGGAGTTTTTAGCAAGTCAGTAAAAGATCTTTCCAGTTAAAAAAATATCACAGGTCAGGTGCCAGGTGAAATTCAACTTTTTTCTGCCAATCTGCTGGGTTGTATAATTCTGTTCCTTGTGAGATCCTTGGCACCAGGCTTGCACTGCCTTGGATGTGCCAAGACTGTGTACAGCTTAGGTAAGAACAGTAGACAAGGTGCTATGCACCTTAGTAGCCCACAGGCTTTTAGTATGAACATGTACACATATTCTGGGAACATATATGTATACACCTCATAATTTGTATATCAGTTTTCTGGCACTTTAATACTTTTAAAACAATCGTTAAACTGAGGTTGCTGTTTTTTTTTTGTTTTTTTTATTTGGCGCAGTCAGCTTGAGCACTCTCAGTAGTTACTGGAAACATTTAATGCAGCCTTATTTACTCACCTGTGCTAAAAATCTTGGATTTTAATATTTGGGGTTAAGAGCTCACTGGTAGCATGGGTGCAATAAGGGTTAACCTTTTCAGCTCACCTTCCTGTCTTTTTCTCTTTCTGTTCCTGTGGTGTTCTAACCATCTTGGTGTTTTGAGAGCTCTGAGGACTGGGCAGGGCCGCCATCAGGGGGTGACAGGGGTGACTCCTGTCAGGGGCCCAATGGGCCAGGGGGGCCCCATGAGGCAAGAACTAAAAAAAAAAAATTTTTTTTTTTGGCAGCCACCAGTGGGTACTACACCAGAGTACTAATTGAGCATGGGAAATGTTATTACAAGGAGTAAAGTATTAGCATTTGAGAGGATTTCTGAGTGTGCACTAAACCACTATGCACAGAGACAGACTTGGCACTTTGTTTGTACAGTGTGTGCCTGAGTCAGACGGCAGATCACTTTCATTTGCAGAGAAGGTAGGACTTACTTAGCAAATGTTTTTTATTTCTTTGTGCATTTTCGGATTGTAACTTCAGTGTGGTAGTAGTTGTATGGTGGGGCCAGGGGTCTATAAAAACACATTTTTTTTAGCAGCAGTGTATTTATGATTATTTGACAATGCTGTACAAATTCTATATTTAAAACCATGCAGAAATGTTTCCTCCTCAATACACAAATGGTAGGTGCCATTTTGGCAGATATGTATATATATATGTATATATATATATATATATATATATATATATATATCATTCCAATTTACTGCCACTTTATGCAAGGACTTTCCAGATGCATTTTACATCCGCATAAAACGTTATACTCTCAGACTAAGATTGCTCAGTGTTTGAAATGAGACAGGTTAACTTAAAACTGTTAAGTTTACACTACAGCTGACATAATTTTGAAATACATACCAACAGGCCTAAATCCTGCATTTAACCAGATCTAATGGTATGAGTACCACAGCTTATGGTTCCTCCAAGACCATATAGAGTACAGCATTTTCAAAATCCATAAGTACAGCTGACAGATGGGAACATTTGTACACTATATTTGAAGTGGTGCTTTTGGTTGGGAAAAATGGGGAAAAAACAAACATGTGTCAACCTTTTAAAAGTACTTTTCGGGGGCGGAGCCAGCTATCTATGGAGCGGTCGCATGACTGTGTTGCTCCTCATACACAAGGCAAATCTTCCTCAATATTATCGAAAGAAGGGAGATGGACGGACATTATGACAGTATGACTACCCGTGATCATTGTGAACCTGTTGGGAGCCGTGTAGAGTCTTTTGAGCGTGCTATGAGATCGCAGTCTGCCCTGGTTCAGTTCACAGAGATGGACAGGCGCCATTTTGGAACAGTGGCGTGGTAACTTTCCTAAACTCCATCAGACCCTATTAAAGCAATCCTACGCTCCTCGTTTCCACAGCCAGCCGCCGAAGCTTTATGTTAAAATAAGAGAGAGGACCCGACTCGCCCACGGAGTGCCGCAACTTTATTTATTCGGGGAAACAAACACAGTTATCTATAACACACCGGTACGTAGCCTGCTCCCTAAGTATCGACCATGTTATCCTTAGATGACTGGGAGTTACGTCTGCACCAAGTTTTTGATGATCATTTCGCTGGTCTAAAGAGCCTACTTAGAGAGACCTTTGCAATCCTACTTACGCAAGTACCCGAGTCATCAATGGAAACACTTCCAGGGGCCTTTGTGGAGCAGAGCCAGCCTCAGTTATGTCTGGCGGCCGAGGTTACAGATGAGGACGCAGTAATAGATCCAGTCGCTTCTGACACTGCCTCTGATTTCACGATAACAGCTTATTCACCTTCAGTCTCCCTGACGAAACAGCTGTGCCGGTTGGAACTTGTCATCCACTTTTTTGCAGTGACATCCATACAGGAGACTTTACGCGGAAACCTTCTTACTTGGTTCGCTGTCATGTTCACACTCTGGCTTTCCGTGCAGGGACACACTGCTAATCATAACATGGACAGTTTACGGCAACTGAAAGCAGGCATAGGTTAATATTTACAAGACATTCCCATATCAGCTAAATGGGCTTCCTTGTTCATTCCTTTATTTTGATTATGTTATTTTATATTGCTAGGCTTTTATTGCTCAGTTGCAGGAAATATGTTATTGCTGACAAGGAGGTTATGAGTTCTTGTTCATATATTGCTGTTCCAATTTTGTTCATTATTGTTCTGAGCCCAATTAAAGTTGGCTGATACCCTTTGTCCTACAACATGAGGTCCACATATATGTTAGTCCTGTATGGTTTGCTTTCTAGTGGGACCCTCCCAACTTGGAAAATGTTAGACTGCACCTCTCTTCTGAGATTTAAGATTTGTAAGCAAGAAGTTGGCTAATTGTATACTACTAACTGCTATATTTTATTTCCAACTAGGCTGAGAGACTGGAATAGAACTAAATATTTGTGGACGCTTTATATCCCTCAGTCTAATGCTGTGTTTTTATACTAATTTTACAATATCTATATAGGGGGTCATATCTACATGATGTCTATCAGCTGAACTTAAGATATAGCTCCTTGTTTTATATTAGAACACCCTATGCAAGAATAGCAGTAACTGACATGGACACTAGATTGGCTCCGGTGGTGTCTTAATTGCTTCAATCTTTGGCACCTTCCCTGTCATCTCACATGTCCTCCTTTAGGACTCTGTATCTTATGTTCCCTATAGGTTTATTGCCGTCACTTATAGTTCCTTATGTTCTACCATTTATTTTGTTTTATAGCAGAGAGGGTCTTATGAGAGCACGTGGATTCCCCTTTATAGCCTCCTAATTTTTTAGATCCTCTTGTTATGTTATACCTCTTCACCTACATGCTATTAGTGTGTCCACTACATGGTATTAGATATGAGGGGCTCATAGTAACCTTCTTAGGTGTATATAAGCCACAATTCAATGTTATCTCCTTAAGCATGTCCCTTTTAGGATCCGGATTAAGATTTTATTTCTCCCCATTTGCACCATCCACGACATCCTTCGTAGACACTATATGTGCTAGTATGAAAGGTTATTATTATTACATATACTGTATTGGTGATATTTCTTGTTTGATGTTCTTGAGTTATTAACTAATTTTTATCATATCAGCTAAAATCGCAACTATGGTCGTTTAACTAGCCTTTTACCGACCTGGAGTGAGGTTCTTGTTATAGTCAACCTCAATCAGGTAATATAAGCCTTTACTCCGTATTGCTTACACCCTATTTCACTCCTATTAAGAGCCTCACATATATAATATATGATGCACTAAACAGCACTCTGGTACTCATGACTAGCTTATATATGTATGATCCCTCCTAGCTTTTATTATGCACAATCCACCCTAGCTTGAAACCTCTATTAGCTCTTCATTTTTAAGATATGTTAGCTGTGACACAAAATTTGGATCTGGCAGTTGTCATGTAACTACAGAAATATAACCATAAGCTAAACTTCCAATCTTTATCGTTTATTACTATCTAAAACACAGTCCCATAGGGACTATTCCTTGGCTAGTACCCCCCTAAATTTTGCCACACGATCCTAATTATACACACATTATTTACCCTACACCTTATTGAACATCCACACTAAGCAACATAAAATACACATTAACCTATTCCCCTATATGTAATTTCTCTAGGAGGCCACCTCAAATGATTTATACTCGTATATACCTAGAACCCCAACAGCCCTCCCAGATTTGCATCTAAACAGACTCCGCCCCCCCTTTCTCCCCTCTCTCTATCAGAGCGGCTTTGGCCCGCTGAATATCCCTCTCCCCAAATAAAACCACTATTCTAACCCCCAGGTTACTTTAATCCAATCAGAATAGACAAATTAATTTATGATTTCCATAGTAATATGGGGATCATCTGCACTCTCATTAAATCAAAGGTTATAAAAAGAGGTACCATTCCTAAGTGTCCCAGCTACCCTTCTCTTCCATGCACAAGCGCTCCATTTTACTCACAACCTTATATAATATACATCTTACAACCCATACTCTAGTCATACTCTTCTAATTTACACCAATGACTAAATTCTTATTGGTAATTTGGTTATTCTACCTGGTTGTAGCTTTTATTGATATGCAGCCACTTGTCATGACTTCCAATATGGCAACATCACTATTTTAATGTTTTTAGCCCAAACTACCCTCTTTACGAGAATTGTTAAGATGCATTCTTTTCTTCTTTGCTTGCCATATATCCGGACATACTTTGTTTTACTGTATTTGCTCATTACCTCAATAAAAAAATATTGTTAAAAAAAAAAAAAAGTACTTTTCTTCATCTAGCCATCTACCCAGATCATTAATGTACAATTTTGAATTCACAGAATTATTTTTGTTTTCACATTTACAAATATGATTCTTTGAAAAGTGATCTCTTAATTTCTGCATTTTTTTTATCATGCATGTCACACACTGTTGATTTAGGGGATGCAAGGTGCATTAATGTTTCCTCCTATGAGTGTTTCTGTGGGTGTCTGTCTTTGTGCTTTGGTTTGTGTCTCTATGAGTGTGTATATATTTTTTTTTCTGTGGGTCTCTCTGTGAGGGTGGGTGTGTATGTCTTTGTGCATTTTCTTTGGATGTTTGTGAGGGTGTATGCATATGTCTTTGAGCTTTTTCTATGGGTGTCTCTGTGAGGGTGTGTGTATGTTTGTCTTTGTGTATTTTCTCTGGATGCCTCTGTGAGGGTGGGTGTGTATGTGTGTGTTTTCTGTGAATGTCTCTGTGAGGGTGTGTGTTTTCTGTGGATGTCTCAGTGAGGGTGTGTGTATGTATGTCTTTCTGTGTTTTATGTTGTTGTCTCTCTGTGTGTGTGTATGTGTCTGTATGTTTTCTGTGAGTTTCTCTGTGTCTTTGTGTGTTTTCTGAGACTGTCTCTGTCGGTATTTGCTTGGGTGTATGTGCAAGTTTGTGTGTGTGTGTGTCCATTGTCTGTTCCTTTTTAGGACATTTTGACCTTACTACTGATTATTCACATCTTTCTACAGACTTTAAGACTAATAAGACCTTTCCGGAAGTCACCAATCCACCATTTAACCTTTAAATTATTGTTTAGGCAGTTCAGGGCCCTCCTTTCAGCCACTGCATGCTGTTGTCATCATTTAGTTGGCATCTTCCTTTACAAAAAGATAATCAGAACAACATATTTTGTTTTCTAAATCTCCTTTTTTTTTTACAAAACTGTAGTTTACCTCATTACTTGTCAGGTCAATGTAAACAAGTGCTGAGTGTCTATTTGGGTGTCTGTGTCTGAGTGTGTTTCTTTGCATGTCTGCTAGAGTGTCTATATGTGAATCCTTATGTGTGAGTGTGAGAGTGTGTTTCAGTGTATGAGTGTGTCTGTGTGTTTGTATTATACGTAGAATAAAGTGCATATACGTTTTAGTAACTTGGTCAAAAACTGCACATGTTAAGGGGGGGCCTGATCAATGGTTAAGTCAGGGCCCCCAAAATTCCTAGTGGTGGCCCTGCGGTTATGACTTCTAAATCCAAACTCCTTTCTCTTCCCTTCAAGGGGAAGATTTTATTCGGTCAAGGGCTGGATTCCATTAGCTCTATGGTTACCGGAGGGAAAGGTGCCTTCCTATTGCAAGATAAGAAGAATAAGCCTAAGGAACGGAAACTGTCTAATTTTTGTTCCTTTCGTGCTGACAAGTCGCAACGACAACAATCCTTTTCCAAGTCTGAGCATCCCAAGAGTACTTTGAAGCCTGCTCACTACTGGAATAAGTCCAAACAGACTAAGAAGCCCGCCGAAAACAAATCTGCATGAAGGGGCGGCCCCTGATCCGGGATCGGATCGAGTAGGGGGCAGACTGTCTCTTTTTTCAGATACTTGGGTCCTGGAGGTTGTATGTCAAGGATACAGGATAGGATTCAAGTCTCATCTGCCCACTTTCCGACTCTCCAGTCTTTCGACAAGACCAGAAAAGAGTGCTGCCTTCTTAGGTTGCATTCGGGATCTCTTCTTTTCTGAGCATTCCTTCTTTCAAGATGGAGACAATTCGGTCAATTCTTCCTCTGGTTCAGGAAGGACAGTTTATGACCACAATAGACATGAAGGATGCATACCTTCACGTTCCGATTCACAGGGAACATTTTCAGTTCCTGAGGTTGCCTTTTTATATTTTTTAATGAGGGTGCACTGCACATGCATAGCATATACGTTTATTTTGCTGAAACAATAACTGTGTATTAGAAGCATTTTTACAGAATATATTGCAGAATGTTTGCTTATACTCATGCATATTTCAGTTTGACTATTATGTACAAAACTAAAAGCTTTATGAGTAATAGAATTATGTGTTTAATGTGTTTTAATGATATAAATCTATTTACTGACATTTTTGCTCTTAATACTTTCATCTTTGTGTCTGTAACATTTATTTTTTACTTATTAATTTGTTTTTGATTGTCACATTTTAGTAAAGAACCAAGCTCGCTGGGTCCAGCAGCTGATCTCTGACCTGGAGTTTTTGTACTTGCAAACTAAAGATGACCAGTTCAGTCTAATTTTAGTAGATTACGATAGCGAGGATATGGATGTGGAGCTGGCTCTGCGGCGTGCAAATTTACCAAGGTGCGTCCATATTGCTGAAATATGTGAGCGTTTACTATGGTCTTCTTTTCCGTATTCATCTATTGCTTGCCAAGCTTCCCTTTTTATTAACCACTTGAGTTCTGAGTCTGATTGCTTTTACATTTAAAGCTTTTTATATCATTTTCAGTGATTCATAAGATTCAAAATGCACCTTTGTTTTATGTATAAAATATTAAACTATTTATTTGTATACAGATTTTAGTAAAATAAAAATATAGATAAGGGTGTACATTTTGTATTTATTTTTTTCTAAATCCTATATAATCCAGACCTTTTATGGTTCTTTCACTGTATTAGATACTAGCAATTGAACAAATTGTGAATAATTATTTTACTGTTACATTTTAGCATATTTTATAAAATAGTCCATTTTAAGCTAGCCTGCTATTTATTTTTTTACTTTTGTTTTATACACAAAACCTCAAAGCCAAAGAGGGGTTTCTAAACTACTTTTCAAAGATAAACACACAACTAAAGTCTGGCATGGGAGCTGCAATACTTGAGCAGTACATGGCTGGTGATTGGTAGCTACATGCATATGCCGCTCCTAATTTGCTCATTGACTGTGTCCTATTCAAGAGCAGCAAAGCATTGAAAGCTTTGCAGCTGTTAAACACATAGTTAGCAAGGAACACTAGTGCTGAAATCATATGAGAACAAATGTCCCTTTTAATATGATGCTTCAGCATGGGCTGCGTGTTATAGAGGTGACTGACGGCAGCAATTTGTTTTTTGTCAGTTATCAGTATCTGAAGAGAAGTGGGAATTTTGAGCGCTCGGCCGGGCTTCAGGCGGGAGTAGACACTATACAGGTGAGCAGAGGAGGTCACTGTCTTACTCAAAGGAACAAGCTGTCCTTTTTCTAACACTGTATTTTGTTTCCTCCAAGGATAATCACAGCATTGTTTTCCTGTGCGACCTGCACATACACTTCCCTCTCTCTGTATTAGACAGCGTGCGGAAGCATTGTGTAGAAGGACGTCTGGCCTTTGCTCCTATCGTTATGAGGCTGAATTGTGGAAGTTCACCCTTTCATCCCCGCGGTGAGTAGAACTTTACAAAAGCATAGAATGCTGGATATAATGATGTATTCAGAACAAAAAATAACCTTAGAATTATATGTAGATGTGTTTTTAAAAATTATACTTGTTTAAATATTGAAAAAATAAATATGTATAAAGCTTTACTGCTAGATTACGAGTTTTTGGCGGTAATGGTGTGCGGGGCTAACGAGCCTTTTTTTCCTCACCGCTCATTTAAGACAACGCTGGTATTACTAGTTTTCTGCAAGCCGGCGTTAGCCTCTGAAAAGTGAGCGTTGAGCAAAATTTAGCTCCACATCTAACCTCAATACCAGTGTTGCTTAAGTCAGCGGTGAGCTGGCTGAACGTGCTCGTGTACGCTTTCCCCATAGGAAACAATGGGGCTGAGTTGGCTGGAAAAAAAAACCTAACACCTGCAAAAAAGCAGCGTTCAGCTCCTAACGCAGCCCCATTGTTTCCTATGGGGAAATAAAAGTTATGTCTACACCTAACACCCTAACATGAACCCCGAGTCTAAACACCCCTAATATTACACTTATTAACCCCTAATCTGCTGCCCCCGGCATCGTCGCCACCTACATTATATTATTAACCCCTAATCTGCCGCTCCGGACACCGCTGCCACCTACATTATGCCCCCAACATCGTCGAACCCTACATTTTATTTATTAACCCCTAATCTGCCCCCGCCAACGTCGCCGCCACGATAATAAATTTATTAACCCCTAAACCTAAGTCTAACCCTAACACCCCCCTAACTTAAATATAATTTAAATACATCTAAATAAATTTACTATAATTAACTAAATTATTCCTGTTTAAAACTAAATACTTACCTGTAAAATAAACCCTAAACTAGCTACAATATAACTAATAGTTACATTGTAGCCATCTTAGGGTTTATTTTTATTTTACAGGCAACATTGTATTTATTTTAACTAGGTACAATAGTTATTAAATAGTTATTAACTATTTAATATCTACCTATTTAAAATAAGTAGAAAATTTACCTGTAAAATAAACCTAACCTAAGTTACAATTACACCTAACACTACACTATTATTAAATTAATTACCTAAACTAACTACAATTAATTACAATTAAATTTAAATAACTAAATTACGAAAAAAACAAACATTAAATTACAGAAAATAGAAATTACAAATTTTTAAACTAATTACACCTAATCTAATCCCCCTAATCTAATCCCCCTAATAAAATAAAAAAGCCGCCCTATACTAAATTACAAATAGCCCTTAAAAGGGCTTTTTGCAGGGCATTGCCCCAAAGTAATCAGCTCTTTTACCTGTAAAAAAAAAAATACAATACCCCCCCAACAAACCCACCACCCACACACCCAACCCTACTCTAAAACCCACCCAATCCCCCCTTAATAAAACCTAACACTACCCTTGAAGATTACCCTACCTTGAGACATCTTCACCCAGCTGGGCACAAGTGGACCTCCATAGGGGCAGAAGTCTTCATCCGATCCGGCCAGAAGAGGACATCCATACCGGCAGAAGTCTTCATCCAGGCGGCATCTTCTGTCTTCTTCCATCCTGAGTGGAGCGGGTCCATCTTGAAGACAGCCGACGCGGAGCATCCTCTTCCATCCGACGATGACTGAAGAATGAAGGTTCCTTTAAGTGACGTCATCCAAGATGGCATCCCTTCAATTCCGATTGGCTGATAGCATTCTATCAGCCAATCGGAATTAAGGTAGGAAAAATCCTATTGGCTGATGCAATCAGCCAATAGAATTGAAGTTCAATCCTATTGGCTGATCCAATCAGCTAATAGGATTGAGCTTGCATTCTATTGGCTGTTCCAATCAGCCAATAGAATGTAAGCTCAATTCTATTGGCTGATTGCATCAGCCAATAGGATTTTAACTACCTTAATTCTGATTGGCTGATAGGATTCTATCAGCCAATCGGAATTGAAGGGGCGCCGTCTTGGATGACGTCACTTAAAGGAAGCTTCATTCTTCAGTCTCCGTCAGATGGAAGAGAATGCTCCGCGTTGGATGTCTTCAAGATGGACCGGCTCTGGATGGAAGAAGATAGAAGATGCCGCCTGGATGAAGACTTCTGGCCGGATCAGATGAAGACTTCTGCCCCTCTGGAGGGCCACTTGTGCCTGGCTGGGTGAAGACGTCTCAAGGTAGGGTGATCTTTAAGGGGGTAGTGTTGGGTTTTATTAAGGGGGGATTGGGTGGGTTTTAGAGTAGGGTTGGGTGTGTGGGTGGTGGTTTTTAATGTTGGGGGGGTATTGTATTTTTTTTTTTTTTACAGGTAAAAGAGCCGATTACTTTGGTGCAATGCCCAGCAAAAGGCCCTTTTAAGGGCTATTTGTAATTTAGTATAGGGTAGGGAATTTTTTTATTTTGGGGGGCTTTTTTATTTTATTAGGGGGATTAGATTAGGTGTAATTAGTTTAAAAAATTGTAATTTCTTTTTTAGTTTCTGTAGTTTAGTTTGTTTTTTTCGTAATTTAGTTTATTTAATTTAATTGTAATTAATTGTAGTTAGTTTAGATAATTAATTTAATTATAGTGTAGTGTTAGGTGTAATTGTAACTTAGGTTAGGGTTTATTTTAAAGGTAAATTTGTACTTATTTTAACTAGGTAGATATTAAATAGTTAATAACTATTTAATAACTATTGTACCTAGTTAAAATAAATACAAAGTTGCCTGTAAAATAAAAATTAACCCTAAGATGGCTACAATGTAACTTAGTTATATTGTAGCTAGCTTAGGGTTTATTTTACAGGTAAGTATTTAATTTTAAATAGGAATAATTTAGTTAATTATAGTAAATTTATTTAGATGTATTTAAATTATATTTAAGTTAGGGGGTGTTAGGGTTAGGGGTTAATACATTTATTATAGTGGCGGCGACGTTGGGGGCGGCAGATTAGGGGTTAATAAATGTAGGTAGGTGTCGGCGATGTTGGGGCTGGAAGATTAGGGGTTAATAAAATTTAACTAGTGTTTGCAAGGTGGGAGTGCGGCGGTTTAGGGGTTAATATATTTATTAAAGTGGCGGCGATGTCCGGTCGGCAGATTAGGGGTTAAACATTTTAGTTAAGTGTTTGCGATGGTGGGGAGGGGCCTCGGTTTAGGGGTTAATAGGTAGTTTATCGGTGTTAGTGTACTTTTAGCACTTTAGTTAAGAGTTTTATGTTACGGCGTTAGCCCATAAAACTCTTAACTACTGACTTTTAAATGCGGTAGGAGTCTGGACAGGAGAGGGTCTATCGCTCACTTTTTTCCAGCAATCGTAATACCGGCGTTAGGAAAATCCCATTAAAAAGATAGGATACGAAATTGACGTAAGGGGATTTGCGGTATCGAAAATCGCTGAAAAAAATGAGCTGTACACCTGTACCTGCCTGACTTGTAATACCAGCTGGCGTTAAAACGCAGCGTTGGGACCCCTCAACAATGCTTTTTAAGGCTAACGCAAGACTCGTAATCTAGGCGTTAGTGTTTGTAAAGCAGTAGATGCTGCCATGTTGTAACCTATGTTACCATCTCTGCTGCGGCCAATTAAAGGCACATATAAATGAGTCACTAGAGTGTGCAGCCATTATGTGTGAAACAGCAGGGTTTTGTCTGTAGTCTGCACTTTTAACAGGAACCAGAAAGCCAACAATTTTCAGAATTAAATTACAATAAAAGGCGACAAAACAAATAATACAAATATATAGTTTTTGTTACACATAAATATTTTATGTCCCTATTAAAGGAGCATGGCAATGCAAAAATAAAATCCTCTTATCCACGCAATCATTATTTTGCATTGCTGTCCCTTGCTAACTAGGTGGCTATATGTGTATGCCACTCCTGATCGGCTGTGGTTTCAAGTCCCTTTAAGTGCAAACATTACATTCCCAAACAATGTTATATTTCCAATAGAATACCAGCCTGGTCCTGCAGGAAACCCTGCACAGTGCTGTGCCGTCTCATTATCTTCTCTTTCCTCAGGGTACTGGGAGGTGAATGGCTTTGGTCTTTTTGGGATTTACAAGTCTGATTTTGATCGGATTGGAGGGATGAACACTGAGGAATTTAAAGACCGCTGGGGAGGAGAAGACTGGGAGTTACTTGACCGGTAAGAGATCATTTTACTAAGGTAGTTAAAACTGCGCATGAGTAGAAATCTGAAATGCAGAGGATCAGTAGCTAATGGAACTATTTCTTCTCAATATTGTTAATAAATTAATAACAATGTTTGTTTTTAAATGGCCATTCTTGCTCAGTTTCTCATGCTCTGTAGCTCACGCTCTTGGTTTTGTGGGTCTACTGGACATCTAACGTATTTTACCTCCCTGTAGGGTGTTACAGAGTGGGCTGGAAGTGGAGCGCCTCCGCCTGAGGAACTTCTTTCACTATTATCACTCTAAGCGAGGCATGTGGAACACGCAGAGCCAGGAAAATGCTGCTAAGGACTGAGGAGGAACAGATACTGGCTCTGTGAATTTCAAATTTTGGACCCTTCTCTAAAATTATTTTTTTTTCTTTTTGACGGAGTGTCTGTCTTGTGGATTAACTACGTCTTTACCAGAGGATCCTGTAGACTGAATATCTATCTGCATATTTCACACTGTGCAAGGAAGCATAATACAGGCTGGTCCGGTGGGAATCTGAGAAGGCTGCGATACTCTGCAGGAGATCATTAATAGTCGCAGTTCACATTGTACAGAAAGGGAACTGTATATTAGAGAATTGTAAGACAAAGCTCTACCTTTTAGCAAGATGGTGCTGTTGTGTTTTGGAATTAGGGAATCCTGGATAATTCTTTCATATTAACAGGAAATACACAAATTCACTATACTTTATTGACATTATAGGAACACGACTTGCCTTACTCAAAAGGTTTTATAAACTGGATGATACTTGCATTTGGTTCCTACCCTCACACCCACTACAGTCACTTGAATATGGATGAATTCTGTGTGGTAGCCACTAGGTGTCACTGTTTTAACAGCCACATTTAAAGGGACCCGGTAATGTTAAATGATTATTTATGCACAATTTTTCTAGCTATCTGTGTTTAGCCCGCTGCTTTGGAGTAAAACACAAAGCTAAAGTCATGCTTGGATGCTGCAACACAATTCAGCTGCTTTTTAGGTGGGCAATAGTTATGGCTCCAGAGCAGGACTTTACCCCCCCAAGAGGGTGAACACACAGATACATATTTAGCAAGGGATTTTAGGGCAAAAATAAACTGCTCTAACTAATTAGGGCATTTTTGTATTACTATCACACTGCATAGCATGCTGTTTATCAGATGTGAGATCTTTCCTTGATGTGCTGCGCCTCATCTGCTATGAAGACTGGGCACTAGATAGTGATAAAAGCTTATACTCACAAGTGAGTGGAATTGTGTATAGAGGAGATTTCTCTCACTATGGTAACTCCAGCTCCTTGCTGTTGTGTGATACTTCTATAAACTCACTCTGACTGACTGTGCAGCTATCGCACAGGGATTGTACGAGGTGCACATAATTCCACAGTATCATGCATTGCTGTGCTATCTCTCTGTTATGTGTCATGTGACCACTAGGTGTCACTGCTTAACCATAGGATTATATCCGTGGTTATGTGCAACAATCGGCTAATTAAATCAGCACTCAATAAGGCCATAGAAATGTATTTAACTGGCTCATTAATGATGTTTAGCAGGAACAGACTAGTACATCATTTAACAATCTGCCAAGCTAATGCTAATAAGCTGTGCCCTGCCCATAGGAGATATTCTGTGTATTTAAGTGAGCTGTAAGTTGTGGAGATGTATAGACAGAAGATCTATAGTGTTTCTTCCCAGATAAGCTCATTCTTTTGTAAAAGGGACGTTAAACACTAAATATATTTCATGCACCCCCCTCTAATTCTAGTTTTACTGCAGGTATCTAAGTGGTTTAGGGCCTTGGTCATGTGCTGCAGTGTGTTGCAGGATTTTACCTATGTATTTAACCGCTTTGCTGGTATATTACTATAATAGTTAGCTGGGTTTGTTAGTGTGAAATGTACTAGCTTTTACAAATTACAGCATTTTTTTTTAATATAGAATATCCCTATAATGTTGGTTACGTTTTTCTACGGATTATTCCCAGGGAAACTTTTTACCCAGAGGCCTCTTCACAAATTAAGTAAATTTATAGGAATCCACATAAACACACACGCACACCCATAGGAAATGCATATCACTTCTCTATCTCCTGCACAGAATCTGGCCAGGCTCAGTATTTACAATGATTTCTGTGAAATTAAAATGTAGCAAGAGGTTTTTAGAAGTTTTAAATATTTTTTTTCTTTTTAAACTAAAATAAACTGTTTTCATTTTTGGCTTTTTTGTCTCATTTTCTTATCTAATATAATGTATGTAAAACTTGTGACTTAATTACTTCATGCCAACATGCAATGGTCAAGAAATCATTTTGAGACCCTAGGTACATTTTTCAATATTTTGCCAGTATCACACAGAGGAGACCTCATAGCTGCCAGGAACACACACTCACTGTTTTTCAGTTCTATGCATTTCATTTCCCGACTAGACCCTTTCTCGTGCCTTTCTGGCTATGCTGCTTGTCACCATGGGCCATTTGTGGAAAGGGGACAGCATTACAAAAAAAGCCTGAAAAACATGGAAGGCAAAAATGACAAGAAACTGAACAGTATGCTGTTCCATAGTGCTAGCTGCATGGCATGCTGGGACTTGTATTTCTTAATGTTTCTCATAAATGAAAATGGGTATCTGGTGGTGAATTGCTAGCTGGCATAAATATCAGAGAACAAAATTAGCAGAATAGAATTCACATTTATAGGTGACAATTCCCATATTTAGGTTGCTATAGCGATCTGATACTGTATTTGTTTAGTTATTGAATACAGCCTGTTCCCTGTTGATTGCCATAAGGGCTATCTGCAGAGATTTTGCAGATCCTTCCTTTAGCTCTCTATAAAAAAAAAAGTTTCCCCTTCATTTTATGTTGGGCTACTTTTTAAAGACATTAATTCTCTTGCTGGGAGGGTTTAACCTCTTCTTTGGAGCCAGGGGTCAGTTATTGTTTTCTTATTTTTAAATAGTTTTTTGTATTTTATCAGCATGTTATGTGGCTTACGTTTTCACTTAAATAATGCTCATCTGTACCTTTAGATTTTAACAGCTTATTTATCTTTAGCTACAAACATGGGCCCTTCAAGTAGGGACCAGACTAAAACCCAAAACTTGAAACTTCAGCTTTTCAGGTCAGTGTGAGACTCATTCTCTTCCCAAAACTGACTTTTCGGATTGGATGGATCAGAACCCTTATAGGATTCAGTGGGAGGTTCTGTTTTGCCTCCATGCCTGGTTTGTACTGGCGTACTTTTTTACTTTTTTTTTTTTACAAAGTTGAATTTGGTGCTTGATGACATCACTACTTGCTGCCATCTTGGACTACATGTGTGGGCTAGCTCCAGTACCGGACCTGCTCAACAGAGAGCCCCTAAAGGTAACTCGGCAGTAAAGAACAGTGCTAATATACATGATGCTCTGTGTAATTATTTTGAGGATGCATAGATAATACTAATACAAGGCTCCCCTGCACTAGGATTGTACATATTCTGCACACACATATGTATAGACTGGCTGCTATGGGACCCCCAGCACTTGGGCCCTTGTGCTACTGTGCCTGCTGATCCAGTGGTAGTTCCACACCTGGCTTGCTCCATTTTATAGAGTGCAGTGTGGTTCAGAAAATTGAGAGATGTGGCATTATTCTCAGGTTAACTCTTTTATGCTTTTCACTTTTTGTTTCTTGTTGAAGACCCAAAACCAATTTAAGAGCCTTACTCAGGTGTAAATATTTCTTTCATCAGTTTGTGAGAGTTCATGAGACATTGCATGTGGGAGTTACCCTCCTGACCACTAGGAGACATAAGACACCCCAACATGCCAGAGCTTTATATCTCAAATCCTCAGTTATTCTTTTGCCTCCTTGATGGAGTGAGGCAAATACTGAAGTGCTGATCTACTCGTCGTTGAAAAGGGTTCACTAACCCAATCTGAGACCCATTTCCTCCTGAGAGTGCCTACCAAGGACAGAGGGGTAGACAAGGCAGGCAGTTAAAAATCTTTTCCCAGTCTGGAAATGACACAGGCCTCTCATGGGAAATGTGGATTTATCTGCTAGTCTCTTGGTCTAATGTGCTGCTCCTTGTATGATCCACAGCCCTCCCCAGGTAAAATGCGGATTTACCGCCAGTCCCTTGGTCTAATGTTCTGCTTCTTGTATGATCCACAGCTCTCCCCAGGGGAAATGCAGCTGTATCTGCCAGTCCCTTGGTTTAATGTTCTTCTTCTTGTATGATCCACAGCTCTCCCCAGGTGAAATGCGGCTGTATCTGCCAGTCCCTTGGTTTAATGTTCTTCTTCTTGTATGATCCACAGCCCTCCCCAGGTAAAATGCGGATTTACCGCCAGTCCCTTGGTCTAATGTTCTGCTTCTTGTATGATCCACAGCTCTCCCCAGGTGAAATGCGGCTGTATCTGCCAGTCCCTTGGTCTAATGTGCTGCTTCTTGTATAATCCACAACCCTCCCCAGGTAAAATGTGGATTTACCGCCAGTCCCTTGGTCTAATGTGCTGCTTCTTGTATGATCCACAGCCCTCCCCAGGTAAAATGCGGGTTTACCGCCAGTCCCTTGGTCTAATGTGCTGCTTCTTGTATGATCCACAGCCCTCCCCAGGTAAAATGCGGGTTTACCGCCAGTCCCTTGGTCTAATGTGCTGCTTCTTGTATGATCCACAGCTCTCCCCAGGCGAAATGCGGATTTATCTGGCAATCCCCTGGTCTACAGTGTGCTGCTCCTTGTGAGATCCACAGCCCTCACCAGGTGAAATACAAATGTATCTGACAGTTTCCTGGTGCCAGCTCTCACCGTCTTTTATGGAGTAAGATCACTTCTCTGTGGTGTCTGTCATGTTTCTTTGGCCAGTTTCTCACAGTTGGTCCATGCTGTATCCACTTCCATATTGGAAACAAGCTGAGTAAGAGGGGCCCCTAAGACAAACAAGCATACTCAGTGAAAGATGGTGAGAACTGTCCTACAGCAATCATTACAAGCCAGAGAAAAACAAGTTAATCCCTGTTTTTGGTTTGCTTATCTGTTGTTGGAGGATTTTATCAATCCTATTTGGAGTATTATTAAGGGCTTTAAATTTCCTTAAGAACTGGAAGTTTCTAAGGCACGGAGTCTTATTATTGAATTTATACAATAAGAATTTCAAAGTCACAGAGCCTTAAAGGGACATAGAACCCATTTTTTTTCTTTCATGTTTTCGATAGAACATAACATTTTAAACATCTTTCCAATTTACTTCTATTATAAAATTTTCTTAGTTTTCTTGTTATCCTTTGTGGGAAAGCAGAAATGTAATAGCTATATAGCAGCAGTTTTGCAACAATGTAATAATACATTAGAGGGGCACAAGATGGCAGCACTATTTCCTGTTGTGTAGTGCTTCAGGCATGTGCATGCTACCTACCTAGGTATCTCTTCAACAAAGAATAACATCTATGAAAAAAAAATGATAATAGAAGTAAACTGGAAACTTTTAAAAAATTGTGTCCTCTATCTGAATCTTGAAAGAAAATCTTTTGGGTTTAATGTCCCTTTAAGTTTTGGCCTTATTCTAGAAATGATCTCTTATGAATGTCTAAGGTGGTTTCAAGGATTAGACTTTGTATTCTTCTTTTGAGGACAGATTTTCTGAGTCTCAGCCCCCCGGCACTTTGGTAGAGGATAAGTTGTTTAATTTCAGGCTTGAGTATGTTCATGCTTTTATTATGGGAGGTTTAAATGGTTTGGAAGTAGAGGATTTGGGGCATATGTATCAAACTCCGAATGGAGCTTGATGCCCCGTGTCGCAGGCTCGCCAGAAATGGCAGTTATAAAGCAGCGGTCACAAAGACCGCTGCTCCATAACCTATCCCCGTCTGCTCTGAGCAGGCGGACAGACATCGCCGGAAATCAACCCAATCGAGTACGATCAGGTTGATTGACACCAGACTCTTGTGAGCTGCTGGTGCAATGCTGAATACAGAGAGCGTATTGCTCGCCGTATTCAGCGAGGTCTGGTGGACCTGATCCGCAGTGTCGGATCAGGTCCGCCAGACCTTGATACATATGCCCTTTTGTCTGCTACAAATAAGCAAGCAGTTACAAAGATTGATATGTTTTTGTTTTTTTAAGGCAGCCCCCCCCCAAACAGCCCTTTACTTTTCCTGTGCCTGATTCAGTTTCTGATCTAATTTCTAAGGAATGGCTTAGGCTGAGTGTGCCCTTTGTTCAACTTTATGTTCCTTCTTCCTTCTGCTAATACAGAATTATGGGAAGCTATTCGTAAGGTGGATGCAACTATATCCACTCTTGCCAGGTGTACTCACTACTGAGTGAGAAATCTGTAAGCAATGTAAGCTATTATTCCGCATCCAGTTTTAGAAATAAGCTAGGGGTTTTATTCCAGTCTCTTTATAGAATGCAAAAAGGTACTTTTAGCCTATTGTGGATCTCAAAACCCTGAACAAATTCCATAAAGTTCCTACTTTCATGATGCAGATAATTTGCACTTTACTTCCTTTAGTACAGAAGGGTCAGTTTATGTCTACCATAGATTTTAAAGATACTTAATATACATATCCCTATTCAGATGGATCATGTCAAGTTTCTGAGGTTTGCTTTACTAGACAAGCATCATAAATTTGGTCTGTCAGCAGCACCCAAAGTTTGTACTAAGATTCTAGAAGCATTGTTGACTGTGGTTTGAGTTCAATAAATCTCTGTAGTTCTTTACTTGGACTATCTTTTGGTCCAAGCACTCTCTTTTTATCTGGATGTGTCTTACTCTCTAGCGGTTCTTCAACTGCTTTACAGTCACGGATGAAAAGTCAATCTTCCAAAAAGCTGCATTGGTGGAATGGGGACCACAAGGATCCGTCTCAGAGGTCACTAACTTTGGTGCACCTTGCAATACCTTTATTCAGGGTTCTTCTTTTCTTCAGCTAGTGTGAGTATTGATTTCCACAGATGCCAGCCTGTTAGCTTGGGGTTCAGTCTGTGGGTCTCAAAAAGCGCAGGCAGTGTGGTCTTCTTAGGAGGTGAGGTTGCCTAGAAAAATTCTGGAACTCCAAACAATCTTCAGGGCTCTTCAGAATTACCCTGACCAGTCAGACAATATCATAGCAGTGAATTACATCAATCATCAAGGCGGAGCTCACTGTTCCCTGGTGAGGAAGGAAGTGCCCTGCATTATCAGTTGGTCAGAATGTTACCATTGCAGGATTTAAGCTATACACATTCCTCATATGCCAGTATCTTCACCCATGGTAGTGGTCTCTGAATCATTAGGTTTCTGACCAGATAGTGAAGCATTGGGGTCTGCCGGAGATGGATCTCGTGGGCTCTCGCCTGAATCGCAATCTACTCTATTGTGCCAGGTCTCTGGATCCCCAGGCAAATCTAATAGATGCTGTAGTAGTTCCCTATTGTGTTCAACCAGGTTTGCATCCTCAGTATGTGTTGCTATCCAGGATAAAAAACAAAATCTTAAAAAAAAAAGCCTCAACAATTCTAATTGCAACGGTGTGACTTAAAGGGACCGTATACATCAATTTTCATATAACTGCATGTAATAGACACTACTATAAAGAATAAGATGCACAGATACTGATATAAAAATCCAGTATAAAACTGTTTAAAAACTTACTTAGACGCTCTCAGTTTAGCTCTGTTGAAAAGGTAGCTGGGAAGCCCACTGCAAGTGGGAAATAAGACACTCACCCTCCCCCTTCTTTTGCATATGAAGAGACCCTTTACACAAACAAGAGCAAGCAGGAGAAGGTATCTGACAGTATTCTCCTAAAACGTTGGGGCTTGGTTCTTTAAAAATAAGCAAAACTATACATTTTTTAAAAAAAACTTTATAGGCTATATTAGTAGATCATCTGCAAAACATGTATGCAAAGAAAACCTGAGTGTATAATGTCCCTTTAACAGGATTTTAACAGGATTTGGTTTGCTGATCTAGTTGATTTCTCTTTAAGGTTATTGACACCTTGATTTAGGCTAGAAAAACCTGTCACCAGGCTTTGGAAAAACTTTTTATCCTGGTGTGTTTTTAGGGGATACATTCCATTCCTGCAGGATGGTTCGGAAAGAGGTTTGTCAGCTAGTTCTCTTAAGTGCCAAGGTTCGCCGTTATCTCTCTTATTCCTTAAGAGGATTGTTAAAAATCCTGATGTACAGGCCTTTGTTAAAGCTCTGACCAGAATTAGACTAATTATTCATCCAGTTTCTCCTCCATGGAGTCTTAATCTGGTTTTGTGGTGTCTTCAAGCCCTCATTTTGATCCTATGCAAGACTGCTCATGATCGCATTACTGCTTATTTTATTAGAGCAGTTGCCACTTCTCAGCCTTCTTTAATATTGTGACTGAACTATAACACACTTTATTAAAGGGACACTGAACCCAATTTTTTTTTTTTTTTAGAATATCATTTTTATTAGGGAGGACAACATGCACAAATAAAACAAGATTCCATGATAATGTCATATTACAACAGAGAATGGTTGTTCACTACAATGTCAGGGAGCAGAATACAAGTTCCATGTTTAAACACATTATCTATAATAATAAGTTAACAGTTGAAAGTTATAATTCAGTATATGTCATAAAACAGGAATAGCAGTTGTGCATAAGTCCTAATTCCACACTTTTCTTTTTCCTTTTTCTTTTCAAAACACAAAGTCATAAACCTAACTAAACAATATAACCCTAACTAACAAGTGCAAATGGTAAAACCTCTGTCAGAGGTATCTGTTACGGACCTGTCTGTGCAGGCCCGTTGCAGTGCTGGGGCCTGGCTGGAGAGAAAGAGAGAGGAAAAAAAAAAAAAAGGGGGGGGGGGAGAGGAAGATAACGTAGTGGCAATAATAGGGAAGAAGGGTGGGGAGGGAGGTAAGGATATAGGGAGATTGCGAAATTTGACTTAATGTCCACCATTAAATGTTAGTAGAGTAGGTGGTCCCAATCTCCCCTAAGTGTGTCCTCCATGAAGGTAACTGAGTCCCGAAACGGTCTGAGAATTAGCCTCTGAACCTCTAGCTCAAAGGTGAGTATAAGTCTGCGCCATTTACGTAGGAACACACCTAATCTATTCTGAACATCGGGTCTCACATCCATCTGTTCTATGAAAATTTGTGATTTTAGCAGATTTTTGAAACCTCTAAAAGAAGGTCCTTTGTCTGTCTGCTATCCAGTGTTGAAGTAAGTGTTTCCTAGCCACTAAAATAATTAGGCTTAGTATCGAGTCCTGTTGTCGGAGTCTCTCATCCCACAACAGAAATATTATAGTCTCAGGGAGTATGTCAATTTGTATCTGCAGCCGCTTTCTTAACCAGAATTGTATCTTACCCCAGTATTGCCTGATTGGGGGGCAGTCCCATATATAATGGAAGAGCCCCGGATTAGCTGATGTGCATTTGGTACACCTGTTCGGACAGGATGGGACCCATTTTGCTAGCGCCTTTGGGGTGAGGTAGGCCCTGTGCAAGAAACGTATTTGAGATTCTCTGTACGAAGCTGACAAAGTCGCTTTCCTGTTTTTTTCCAAGCTGTTTCTCACTTCTATCCAAGAGACCTCTTTCAAGCCCTCCCTAACCCAACCTGCCTGTATCGAAGACTGGTGACAAGTGGAAAGGTGGTGTAGGAGTGTGTGGTAAATTTCCGAGAGCGAGAACCTACCCATGGCAAATAGTGCCTGAGAAAGGCGGAAGGGAGAACCTTCCCAAAAATCTGCACTGTCCCTGATCAAAGCCCCCATATAATGCCGAACCTGTAGGTAGGCATAGAAATGAGCTCTTGGTATATTGTAATCTCTCTGCAAAGCCCCAAATGTTTTGATTGTTTTTGTTAGCGGGTCTAGCAGGTGTTTAAGTGAGGACAGCCCCCGCGCCTCCCAAACTCGAAAAGGCAGGGTCTCAGAGCCTGCCGGAAAGTCTGGGTTCCTCCTAATAGGTAAATAGGGAGAGGCATGACAGGTTTTACCCAGGTACTTATGTGCCAGTAACCAGGCCTTCAAGGGGTCTTTGTATAGCATGCTAAGACCCAGGGGTCTCAGGGATCTTGCGTCAGGTACGTGTGGAAGGTAAGCCAAAGAGACATCACCCAACACCGCCTGCTCTAGATTTAAACGACAAAAGTGTCCAGTGCCAACCTGCCAATCCACCACCAGTCGGGTTAGTGCGGCCCAATTGTATAGCCGAAAGTCTGGGAGTGCCAGAACTCCGTGGAGAAAGGGCAAGCTAAGCTTGTCTCTTGAGATCCTTGATTTCTTCCCCTGCCAGATAAAGGCTCTCGCTGCCGTATTTAAGAGTTTGATATCGGGTTTGTTCAAAAGTAAGGGAAGCATGAGCAAAGGATAGAGCAATCGGGGGAGCACCACCATCTTGAATGGAGCCACCCTTCCCGATAATGAAAGTGGAAGAGATCTCCAGCTGTTCATCTGAGCCTGCAATTTCACGCAAATAGGGGTCAAATTGTTAGCATATATTCTGTTGGGGTTAGCTGAGATCCTAATACCCAGGTATGTAATATCCTGGTTGGCTTCCGAAAAGGGGTACCTCGCCTCCGAGCCCCTCGCGCAGTTCAACCAGAGAATCTCCGATTTTTGCACATTGACTTTATAGCCGGAGAACAGGCCAAATTCAGTAAGAGTCTGCAGGATATTAGGCAGGTGTGTTTGGGGGTCCTGCACGAAGAGGAGAATGTCATCCGCGTACAGAGCCAAGTGTTGCGGGACACCCGCGACATCAATACCTGGAAAGGCCTGACGAAGCTTGATGGCTAATGGCTCCAAAGCTATTTTGAAAAGGAGGGGTGACAGAGGGCAACCCTGCCTAGTACCTCTGTGCAACTGAAGGCTAGGAGAGAATATATTGTTCACTAGCACATTTGCCATTGGTGTCTGATAGAGATTTTTGATAAGGTTAAGGAAGGGACCTGTGAAGTTGGCTTGAGCCATAGTGTAGAACAGATGACCCTACTCCACTCGGTCGAAGGCCTTTTCCGCGTCCAAGGACAGCAGAAAGGCCTCCGGTCTGTCTTCCCTGTGGCCACGGGCACCGGCCCAGAAGTGTTGGACAATCTGTAAGACCCTTCGCACATTAACCGTCGATGAGCGCGCATGCATGAAGCCAGTCTGGTCTTCATGAATGATGCTGGGCAAAATAAATTTCAGCCTCTCGGCAAATAATTTGGTAAGGATCTTATAGTCCGAGTTCAGTAAAGAAATCGGCCTATAAGACTCAGGTAGCAAACCATCCGTACCCTTTTTATGTATCAATGTGATAGAGGCCGACAGGAATTCCAGGGAGGGAGTCCTCCCTCCTTCGGAGTAGGCTGTGAACAGATCCACAAGGGAGGGGGCCACTTGCGGCTTGAGTAAGCGATAGAATTCAATCGGTAGGCCATCTGGGCCAGGCGCCTTACCCATTGACATGCTCATGATGGTTCTTTCTACCTCCTCTCTTGTTATAGGGGCATTCAGCGTGGCCAACTGTTCCTCTGAGAGTTTTGGGAGAGTGATAGTCTCCCAAAAGCGATCCCTCGCCTCATTCCCTGTAGGTAGTTCGCTCGCGTAGAGAGAGGAGTAGTAAGAGGCAAAAGCCTCTGCAATAGCCCCCGGATCCCTCAGGACCCTGTCCCCGACCTTAATCGCCGCAATATGCTTGGAGGAGGTGTTTAGTTTCACCAGAGTGACCAAAAGTTTTCCCGATTTGTCCCCAAACCGGTAATATTTACCTCGGGTCCGTATGAGTGCTTGGGAGGCCTGGTGCGCGAGAAGTGAGTCATATTCCAGTTTGATGCCGGTGTAAGTGCGGTAAGTGTTGTGAGAGGGGGTAGTGCAGTATGCACGATAGGCCTCTGCCAACCTATCTCTCAATCCCTTGACCTTCTCCGTGCATTGCCTTTTTCTGCGGGCCGTAAAAGCAATGATGTTGCCTGAAAGAACGGCTTTAGCCATGCTCCAGAAGAGTTCTGGTGTATTTAGGTGTTGAGCATTGTTTGTCCTATAGTCATCCCAACAGTGGACTAGGTAGGACTGAAATTCTTGGGACGTTACCAGATATTTTGGGAAGCGCAGGGTACGTCTGTTGGGCATCTTGGGTGCAGTGTCAAGGAAAAGTGCTTTAGGAGCATGATCAGAGACAATGACTTCCCCTATCTTTGTATCTATGACCTGAGGGATCACTGAGTTTGAAATCATAAAGAGATCAATGCGTGACATGGAGGGCGCTGCCTTGGAGATGCATGTATAGTCTCTGCCATCGGGGTTGAGTTGTCGCCAGATATCAGAGACATCTAGGGCACCTCTCAGACCCTCAAAGATTTCTCTCTCAAATTTATCTGAAGCTTTGGGTAGACTCCTCGCTGCGCATCTGTTAGGGTCTCTAAGTCTATCGCAGTGGGGGTTGGGAGCTAGATTGAAGTCTCCACCTAAAATGATGTGGGTACCCAGATAGGGCGTGAGTAGGGTCGTGATGGAATCCCAGAACTTTCTGTCTCTTTGGTTCGGGGCATAGATGTTACATAGGGTGTAGGTGTTGTCTAAGATGCTAATCTGCACTACCAGGTATCTACCTTCAGGGTCTTTAAGCACATTCACAATCTCATATTCCAATTGTTTACCGAACAGTATAGCTAATCCTCTACTAGCTGATTTATATGAGACAAACTCAACTCTTCCCATCCAGCCAGTCTGTAATTTGCTATGCTCTAAGTCTGAGAGGTGAGTCTCCTGTAAGAATGCAATCTCTGCCCTTTTTTTCCTAAGGTGGGTTAAGATCGACTTCCTCTTAATAGGGGAGTGGATACCCCCTACATTCCAGGAATATAAATTAAATCTTATCTAGTGGGTATGATGGAAGTGTTAAGGGCATTTTCATGTCTAGGGGCGGTGAGGTATATGTGGCATCGCAGACGGACATAGGGGGGGTGGGCGGAGGGAGAAAAGGAAGAGGACTGTGAGGACGAGAGAGAGGGAGAGAAAGGGGACCGAGAAAGGGAAAAAAAAAAGGGAAATTTTGTTTCAAACCTTTGCGGCGTGTGTAGAGGCTCCCGGTTCAGCCTTTCACCATGCCGAGACCCAGCCAGGCCCCATTGAACAGACATTGCAAACAGCGGTGCTGTAAGGAAATTCAAATTTGTCATCAGAACCCAATCTAATACAGCATTTATAATAAGATCAGTAAAACTTGACATGTTATGACAGTTATTCTTTTCATCAAGTGCACCAAAAATAGGAGGCAGCCCTAGAGAAGCTGACTCAAACAATAACTCAAAACATTTGTAACATTTGTAACAAAACCTTGTGAGATCACAACCGGCACAGCCCCTCCGGGCTGCCCCGGGCGTGGACCCTGTGTCTGGGGACGGGCCGAGCATCCGGCTCTTCCCCAAGGGGGGTCCCAGTAGTAACATGAACAATTGGGACAAATTCAGAATCCAAGCCCAATCAACCATTATGGCAAATTAAGTCAGGTAAAATTAGCCTTAACTAAACACTTATTAGCTTTATCTAAATTTCCCAATCATCCCTCCTCCCCTCTCAGGTGTCTCTGAGGACTGTGTGTGGGGCTGCGCGCTAAGGGTTCATAGTTGTCTAAGAATTCCTGGGCAGCCGCTGGGGTCTCAAAGAATCTGGAACCCCTGGGGGTGACCAGTTTGAGCCTAGCGGGGTACAAAAGGTAGGCCTGTTTACCCTCCCTATGAAGCTGTGAGCAAAGGGGCGAGAATTCTCTGTGGCGTTTCATTTGGTCCGCAGAGAAGTCTTGGAACAGTAGTAGCCTTGAGTTTTGAAACATCAGCTCGCCCACTTTTCTGTAGGCTCTTAAGATGGCAGTTTTGGTTTGAAAATGCAAGAATTTTATCATTATGGGGCGAGGTTGCTCCAGATTCTGACTAGGTCTATCCGGTCCTACTCTGTGCGTCCTTTCCACCCCTCTAATAAGGTCTTTAATAGATACATTCAGCAGTGATGGCAAAGTGTTTTCTATAAAGTGAATCAGTTCCTGTTGTTTAACGGATTCTGGGAGGCCAAGGAGACGCATGTTATTGCGCCTCGATCTATTTTCTAGATCATCTATTTTCATCTGGAGGGAAGTGTTTTGTTTCTCTAAGTGTGCTACTTTACTCAATGTATTGATATTAGAGTCTTCCAGATCAGATATTCTACCCTCCGCCTCCCCCATCCTGGTTGAGAACTGCTTGAGTTCACCCGCAAGGGTGTCTACACCCCTTTGTAGGTTGTCAATTTTAGGCATGAAAAGTAGGGTGATTTGTTTTACAATAGGGTGGGTTTCCACCTGTTCCCCCTCCAGTGGGACTTCAGAACTATGACCCTGTGTGGTTTGATCACTAGCAACTCTATGGCGTCTGTCATTGGCTTTACTACGACTCGCCATTGGGGTGTTGGTTAGATATTTATCCATATACCTATAAACTGTCAAGGGGAGAAGTAAGGTATTAAAAAGCAGGCGTTACGCTGCTGTTACAGAATATAATGGCGGGTGCCCCTTATAGAGATACCAAGACAAGATAAGGCAAATATCGAACAGAATACATTAACCATCAATGAGCAAGATAGTACGTAACAGAGAGAATATTATCAAAACCTGTCAGCAGAAGGGATATGCACTTCTTGCGCCTTCACCCCAGTCTGCAATCTCCTGCGTGATCTAGAGAGTAAAACCAAGCTGTGTTATAGGGGAAAGAAGCGTGGTTAGAGGCAAAAACTGACAGTAGTGATATACAATGCAATACAGTGTAGCCTTATGGTAGAGAGAAAATTGTTCTCCCGATAGGGGTCTGCACAGTCTCTGTCCCTCGGATCACTAGGTGCCCAGGCACGGTGTGATTCAGTTCCCCTCTCCAGAGGCCCTGTATGGCAAAGTGACAGCTTCTTTCTCTCCGCAATGCAGAGGCAATCAGGCAATCAAGAGGCGAGCAGTCGCCAGAGAAAGTTATGTTCTTAATACTTATTTCACCAGGTCTTGCTGTAGGGTATTATGTTAAGTTCTGGTGCAAGTTCAGTAAGAATGTCTGGTTAGTTTCTACCCCACAAAAGGCCGGGCAGCTTCAGAAGTAGTTATCTCAGTAAGTGACAAAGAGAGTCCCGTTCCAGGTGCCCAGGGCCCGTGGGGGGAGTGTGTTGATACCGGACAGACCCAGCAAATGTCTCTATGTTGTGTGTAAAGCACAGCTAGGAGCGGTGGCCGCTTATATATATGGGCAGGGGAGGCTCATATGAGGGTGCAGGTGTAAAGTTCTTACCCGATGTCTGTGAGAATGGGGCACCTCCCCGGTGTGTCTGTGAGTTTCAGCGCCGAATGGAGGGAGCCTACTACGGCCATTTCCGGTGTTAAAAGGCCTTCCCAGGCAAGAGGGTTGATTCAATGACTCTCCGGTCGTTCACTGCCAGACAGCGGCAATGACCATGTGCCCAGGCGCCAATCCAATGGAGCAGAGGTCCAGAGTCTGGGGTATCAGGCGTCGGGTATTGTAGTGGCCTTTCCCTGCAATATTCGGCCTCACCTTCCACTCCTCACTACGCCAGCTCCAGGTAGTTTCAGGCCACGTGTGCCCAAGATGGCGTCCGCCGCATCTGCCTCGTGGCCCCACACAGCAGGCCCGTGCGGGAAGAAACCGCAGGGAGCTGAGAGTCCGGGCCGGATCGACCCCCACAAGTACAACGGCAAGTCTGCGTCCAAGGGTTGTGTCTTTTCACTTCAGGGTGTTAAGATAGGGGTCTTCGGTGGGGGAGCTAAGATAACTCCTGTGAAAAAGTGCAGAGGGGGATTTCCATCAAGTAACCCCTCCATTCCGGGCAGCGAGACCTGCCTAGGATTTTTTCGTTGGGCTCCAGGGAGGCAGCTGAATATATGAGAGGCAAAATTAGCCGTAGATGAGCTACAAGAGGCAGTTTATTAGGCAAGTTAGAGCAAGTTGTTACTGAGCTCTGCTGCTCTGCTGCCTATCCCGGAGCCCGCCCGCCCACCGGAAGTCCCTGAACCCAATTTTTTTATTCTGTGATTCAGATAGAGCATGCAATTTAAAGCAATTTACTCCTATTATCATTTCTCTTGTTAAGTGTATCCAGTCCACGGATCATCCATTACTTATGGGATATTCTCCTTCCCAACAGGAAGTTGCAAGAGGATCACCCACAGCTGCTATATAGCTCCTCCCCTCACTGCCATATCCAGTCATTCTCTTGCAACTCTCAACTAAGATGGAGGTCGTAAGAGGACTGTGGTGTTTTCAAAAGTTTGTTATTTTTAAATGGTACCGGAGTGTACTGTTTATCTCAGGCAGTAGAAGAAGAATCTGCCTGCGTTTTCTATGATCTTAGCAGAAGTCACTAAGATCCTTTGCTGTTCTCACATATTCTGAGGAGTGAGGTAACTTCAGAGGGGGAATAGCGTGCAGGTCTTCCTGCAATAAGGTATGTGCAGTTAAAATATTTTTCTAGGGATGGAATTTGCTAGAAAATGCTGCTGATACCGAAGTAATGTAAGTAAAGCCTTAAATGCAGTGATAGCGACTGGTATCAGGCTTATTAATAGAGATACATACTCTTATAAAAGTGTATTTTAAAACGTTTGCTGGCATGTTTAATCGTTTTTTATATATGTTTGGTGATAAAACTTATTGGGGCCTAGTTTTTTCCACATGGCTGGCTTGAATTTTGCCTAGAAACAGTTCCTTGAGGCTTTCCACTGTTGTAATATGAGTGGGAGGGGCCTATTTTAGCGCTTTTTTGCACAGCAAAAATTACAGACACAGACATCCAGCTTCTTTCTGCTTGTTCCAGGACTTCTCAGAAGGGCTCAAAAGGCTTCAAAAGTCGTATTGAGGGAGGTAAAAAGCCACAGTAGAGCTGTGGCAGTTGTGACTGTTTAAAAAAACGTTTTTGTCATTTGTTATTCCATTTTTGGTATTAAGGGGTTAATCATCCATTTGCAAGTGGGTGCAATGCTCTGCTAACTTGTTACATACACTGTAAAAATTTCGTTAGTGTAACTGCTTTTTTTCACTGTTATTTCAAATTTGGACAAAATTTGTGTTTCTTAAAGGTGCAATAACGTTTTTTTATATTGCTTGTAAAATTGTTTTAAGTGTTTTCCAAGCTTCCTAGTCTCATTGCTAGTCTGTTTAAACATGTCTGATACAGAGGAATCTACTTGTTCATTATGTTTGAAAGCCATGGTGGAGCCCCATAGGAGAATGTGTACTAAATGTATTGATTTCACCTTAAACAGTAAAGATCAGTCTTTATCTATAAAAGAATTATCACCAGAGGGTTCTGTCGAGGGGGAAGTTATGCCGACTAACTCTCCCCACGTGTCAGACCCTTCGCCTCCCGCTCAGGGGACGCACGCTAATATGGCGCCAATTACATCAGGGACGCCCATAGCGATTACCTTGCAGGACATGGCTGCAATCATGAATAATACCCTGTAAGAGGTATTATCTAGATTGCCTGAATTAAGAGGCAAGCGCGATAGCTCTGGGGTTAGGAGAGATACAGAGCGCGCAAATGCTGTAAGAGCCATGTCTGATACTGCGTCACAGTATGCAGAACATGAGGACGGAGAGCTTCATTCTGTGGGTGACATCTCTGACTCGGGAAAACATTCCTTTCAAGGGGCAGACCTTATTCGGGCCTGGCTTGAAGGAAATTATTGCTGACATTACTGGAGGCAAGGGTCATACCCTTCCTTAGGACAGGGCCAAATCAAAGGCCAAACAGTCTAATTTTCGGGCCTTTCGAAATTTCAAGGCAGGAGCAGCATCAACTTCCTCCGCTTCAAAACAAGAGGGAACTGTTGCTCATTCCAGACAGGCCTGGAAACCTAACCAGTCCTGGAACAAGGGCAAGCAGGCCAGAAAACCTGCTGCTGCCCCCAAGACAGCATGAAGGAATGGCCCCCTATCCGGAAACAGATCTAGTGGGGGGCAGACTTTCTCTCTTCGCCCAGGCGTGGACAAGAGATGTTCAGGATCCCTGGGCGTTGGAGATCATATCTCAGGGATATCTTCTGGACTTCAAAGCTTCTCCTCCACAAGGGAGATTTCATCTTTCAAGGTTATCAGCAAACCAGATAAAGAAAGAGGCATTCCTAAGCTGTGTGCAAGACCTCCTAGTAATGGGAGTGATCCATCCAGTTCCGCGGACGGAACAGGGACAGGGGTTTTATTCAAATCTGTTTGTGGTTCCCAAGAAAGAGGGAACCTTCAGACCAATCTTGGATCTAAAGATCTTAAACAAATTCCTCAGTGTTCCATCATTCAAAATGGAAACTATTCGGACCATCCTACCCATGATCCAAGAGGGTCAGTACATGACCACAGTGGACTTAAAGGATGCCTACCTTCACATACCGATTCACAAAGATCATCATCGGTTCCTAAGGTTTGCCTTTCTAGACAGGCATTACCAATTTGTAGCTCTTCCCTTCGGGTTGGCCAGAGCCCCGAGAATCTTTACAAAGAGTCTGGGCTCACTTCTGGCGGTTCTAAGACCGCGAGGCATATCGGTGGCTCCGTATCTAGACAACATCCTGATACAGGCGTCAAGCTTTCAAATTGCCAAGTCTCATACAGAGATAGTTCTGGCATTTCTGAGGTCGCATGGGTGGAAAGTGAACGTGGAAAAGAGTTCTCTATCCCCACTCACAAGAGTCACCTTCCTAGGGACTCTTATAGATTCTGTAGAGATGAAAATTTACCTGACGGAGTCCAGGTTATCAAAACTTCTAAATGCTTGCCGTGTCCTTCATTCCATTCCACGTCCATCAGTGGCTCAGTGCATGGAAGTAATCGGCTTAATGGTAGCGGCAATGGACATAGTGCCATTTGTGCGTCTGCATCTCAGACCGCTGCAATTATGCATGCTAAGTCAGTGGAATGGGGATTACTCAGATTTGTCCCCTCTACTAAATCTGGATCAAGAGACCAGAGATTCTCTTCTCTGGTGGCTATCTCGGGTCCATCTGTCCAAGGGTATGACCTTTCGCAGGCCAGATTGGACGATTGTAACAACAGATGCCAGCCTTCTAGGTTGGGGCGCAGTTTGGAACTCCCTGAAGGCTCAGGGATCGTGGAATCAGGAGGAGAAACTCCTCCCAATAAATATTCTGGAGTTAAGAGCAATATTCAATGCTCTTCTAGCTTGGCCTCAGTTAGCAACCCTGAGGTTCATCAGATTTCAGTCGGACAACATCACAACTGTGGCTTACATCAACCATCAAGGGGGAACCAGGAGTTCCCTTGCAATGTTAGAAGTCTCAAAGATAATTCGCTGGGCAGAGTCTCACTCTTGCCATCTGTCAGCGATCCACATCCCAGGCGTAGAGAACTGGGAGGCGGATTTTCTAAGTCGTCAGACTTTTCATCCCGGGGAGTGGGAACTCCATCCGGAGGTGTTTGCTCAACTGATCCATCGTTGGGGCAAACCAGAACTGGATCTCATGGCGTCTCGCCAGAACGCCAAGCTTCCTTGTTACGGATCCAGGTCCAGGGACCCGGGAGCGACGCTGATAGATGCTCTAGCAGCTCCTTGGTTCTTCAACCTGGCTTATGTGTTTCCACCGTTTCCTCTGCTCCCTCGACTGATTGCCAAAATCAAGCAGTAGAGAGCATCTGTGATTCTGATAGCGCCTGCGTGGCCACGCAGGACCTGGTATGCAGACCTAGTGGACATGTCATCCTTTCCACCATGGACTCTGCCTCTGAAGCAGGACCTTCTAATACAAGGTCCTTTCAATCATCCAAATCTAATTTCTCTGAGACTGACTGCATGGAGATTGAACGCTTGATTCTATCAAGGCGTGGCTTCTCCGACTCAGTCATTGATACCTTAATACAGGCACGAAAGCCTGTCACCAGGAAAATCTACCATAAGATATGGCGTAAATATCTTTATTGATGTGAATCCAAGAATTAGTCATGGAGTAAGGTTAGGATTCCTAGGATATTGTCCTTTCTCCAAGAGGGTTTGGACAAAAGATTATCAGCTAGTTCTTTAAAAGGACAGATTTCTGCTCTGTCTATTCTTTTGCACAAGCGTCTGGCAGAGGTTCCAGATGTCCAGGCATTTTGTCAGGCTTTGGTTAGAATTAAGCCTGTGTTTAAAACTGTTGCTCCCCCGTGGAGCTTAAACTTGGTTCTTAAAGTTCTTCAAGGAGTTCCGTTTGAACCCCTTCATTCCATTGATATTAAACTTTTATCTTGGAAAGTTCTGTTTTTGATGGCTATTTCCTCGGCTCGAAGAGTCTCTGAGCTATCTGCCTTACAATGTGATTCTCCTTATCTGATTTTTCATGCAGATAAGGTAGTTCTGCATACCAAACCTGGGTTTTTACCTAAGGTGGTTTCTAACAAGAATATCAATCAAGAGATTGTTGTTCCATCATTGTGTCCTAATCCTTCTTCAAAGAAGGAACGTCTTTTATAATCTGGACGTAGTCCGTGCCTTGAAGTTTTACTTACAAGCTACTAAAGATTTTCGCCAAACATCTTCCCTGTTTGTCGTTTACTCTGGACAGAGGAGAGGTCAAAAAGCTTCGGCAACCTCTCTTTCCTTTTGGCTTCGGAGCATAATTCGCTTAGCCTATGAGACTGCTGGACAGCAGCCCCCTGAAAGGATTACAGCTCATTCTACTAGAGCTGTGGCTTCCACCTGGGCCTTTAAAAATGAGGCCTCTGTTGAACAGATTTGCAAGTCTGCGACTTGGTCTTCGCTTCACACCTTTTCAAAATTTTACAAATTTGATACTTTTGCTTCTTCGTAGGCTGTTTTTGGGAGAAAGGTTCTTCAGGCAGTAGTTCCTTCCGTTTAATCCTGCCCTTGTCCCTCCCATCATCCGTGTACTTTAGCTTTGGTATTGGTATCCCATAAGTAATGGATGATCCGTGGACTGGATACACTTAACAAGAGAAAACATAATTTATGCTTACCTGATAAATTTATTTCTCTTGTAGTGTATCCAGTCCACGGCCCGCCCTGTCCTTTTAAGGCAGGTCTAAATTTTAATTAAACTACAGTCACCACTGCACCCTATGGTTTCTCCTTTCTCGTCTTGTTTCGGTCGAATGACTGGATATGGCAGTGAGGGGGAGGAGCTATATAGCAGCTCTGCTGTGGGTGATCCTCTTGCAACTTCCTGTTGGGAAGGAGAATATCCCATAAGTAATGGATGATCCGTGGACTGGATACACTACAAGAGAAATAAATTTATCAGGTAATCATAAATTATGTTTTTTTCTTTGTTCTCTTGCTATGTTTATTTGAAAAGGAAGGCATCTAAGCTTTTTTTTTTTGGTTCAGTACTATGGGCAGCAATTTTTTTATTGGTGGATGAATTTATCCACCAATCAGCAAGGACAACCCAGGTTGTTCACCAAAAAGGGGCCGGCATCTAAACTTACATTCTTGCATTTCAAATAAAGATACCAAGAGAATGAAGAAAATTTGATAATTAGGAGTAAATTAGAAAGTTGCTTAAAATTGTATGCTCTATCTGAATCACGAAACAAAAAATTTGGGTTTCCTAAAAAAAAAAGAAACAAAACACAATTTATAAAATCACAAGACTTAAAATACATAGTATAGCATTATACAATAAAAACTACATGTTTAAATTAATCATTGTATATACATATATAATATAGCTCAGTAGCTTGATATATGGCTATTACTACCTAGGAGCAGCCTCTTTTAGCACAATTGTGACTTTTACATTGGCAAACTTTCCTGAAGCTTATCAGTCTGATCCTGCCTAACATAGTCAGTCTAGCCTCGAAATACCAGACAATCCTTCTTTGAACGGGAAACATGACAACTCCCGACAATCGTTTGGCCTTTTTTGGGGGGGGGCCTCGTCAGGGAGGTGCAGCCATTTTCCTCTAACCAAATTGGACAAGCAGTTCCACGTCTGGTTTCCTCTGAAATGAGTGCGGTCGCCATGTTCCTTGTTCAGAGAGGGATTACTTGGTATTTTTGGGATGGACTGACCTTGACGGGATTAGACTGATGTACATAAGGACAGTTCTTCTCTGTCAAAGCACAATAGTGGCTAAAAGAGGCTGCTTCCAGGTGGTAAATCGCCATAGAACAAGCTATTGAGATGTTGCTCCTTCCAGAGAGAGTGCTTGTCTTTCTGTATGCATTTGTAATACGGCCCTGGGGAAATCTCCTTGCCCATTGTGCTTAGAGGAATATGGCTGCACCTCACTGACAAGGCCAAAAGAAAGTCAAAACAATTGTCTGGGGTTGCTACGTTCCTTGTTAAGAGAGGGATTGCTTTGTATTTCGGGGCTGGATTGACCTTGAAAGGTTGGATCAGACTGATATACATCAGGACCATTCTTCTCTGTGAAAACACTATTGGACTAAAAGAGGCTGCTTCCAGTGGTAAATCACCATAGTGCACTGGTTATCAAACCTGTCATTAAGCCTCTCTAACAGGCCAGAAGTTGAGGATATCTGAACAAGAGCACAGGTGAAATAATCAGCTGATTAGTAACCATGTTTATTTTACCTGCTCTCATCCAAGGTTATCCTGAAAACCTGGCCTGTTGGGGAGGCCTGAGGACAAGTTTGAAAACCAGTGCCCTAGAACAAGCAATTGTGCTGTTGGTTTGCGTCTCTATCTGTATATACTGTACACGTATACTATAACCACATTACACAAGTTTAATAGTAAGTTGTTTTTTTTTCTTTATTAACAATGGAGATCAGACATAACGAATATATAGGCACTTTAGGTGCGTTCTATGTGAGTAGCTTATATTTCTAACTTTAAAAGGACTATCCTCCATCTTAGATGCACCTTTTCAACCATATCTAATTGACTTCTTTGATTATGTAACAAAAGTATTAGACAAGGGAGGAGCAGTTGATGTAGCATATCTAGATTTCAGCAAAGCATTTGACACCGTCCCACACAATAAACTTATTCACAAACTATATCTCCTTGGTCTAGATTCAAAAATTGTGAACTGGGTGGAATGCTGGCTTAAGGACAGAAAACAAAGTGTCTTAGTAAATGGAGTTCATTCAGCAGAGGGGGCTGTTACTAGTGGTGTTCCTCAGGGGTCAGTTCTGGGGCCTGTTTTGTTTAACATATTTATCTGCGATATCAGCAAAGGGCTACAGGGGAAAGTATGTCTCTTTGCAGATGATACAAAAATTTGCAACAGAGTGGATGTTCCAGGGGGGGTAGACAAAATGAGAAGTGATATACAACAATTGGAGGATTGGACAAACGACTGGGATCTAAAGTTTAACACAGCAAAGTGTAAAATAATGCATTTAGGGAAGAAAAATCCAAATGTTAATTACAGACTCAATGACACTTTACTGACTGTTACAGACGAGGAACAGGACTTGGGAATTATTATTTCAGATGATTTAAAACTTAGTAAACAATGTAGTAAGGCAGCGAGTAAGGCTAGCAGAATGCTTGGATGTATTGGTAGAGGTATTTGCAGCAGAAATAGTAAGGTTCTTATGCCACTTTATAGATCATTAGTTAGGCCTCATCTTGAGTATTGTGTGCAGTTCTGGAGGCCATATCTTCAGAAGGATATTAACAAACTTGAATCTGTGCAAAGGAGGGCTACCAAAATGGTACATGGTCTAAAAAATAAAACTTACCAGGATAGGCTCAATGACCTAAATATGTATAGCTTAGAGGAGAGAAGGGAAAGAGGTGATATGATAGCAACTTTCAAGTACATTAAAGGGTTTAGTAAAACTGAGGCTGTGGGTATTTTACATAAAATGGAAAATTCAAGAACAAGGGGTCATGAGCTCAAGCTAAAGGGTAGTAGATTCAGGAGTAATTTGAGGAGGCACTTCTTTACAGAAAGAGTGATTGATTTATGGAATAAACTTCCTCAAGAGGTAGTAGCAACAAACACTGTGGGGGACTTTAAAAATGCATGGGACAAGCATAGGGCTATCCTACGAACTAGATAAGTTTATACTGTTAGGTAAGGTGGGGCAGACTTGCTGGGCCTATGGCTCTTATCTGCCGTCAATATCTATGTTTCTATGTTTCTATATCATTGTCGCTAGCTTTTCAGTGGTGAGAATTTCCCTTGTGAGAAATCTACTGAATCTTCAGTGAAACTTAAAGGGACACTGAACCCAAATTTTTTTCTTTCGTTATCCAGATAGAGCAGCAATTTTAAGCAACTTTCTAATTTACTCCTATTATCATTTTTTTTTCGTTGTCTTGCTATCTTTATTTGAAAAAGAAGGCATCTAAGCTTTTTTTGGGGGGGTTCAGAACTCTGGACAGCACTTTTTTATTGGTGGATGAATTTATCCACCAATCAGCAAGGACAACCCAGGTTGTTCACCAAAAATGGGCCGGCATCTAAACTTAAATTCTTGCATTTCAAATAAAGATACCAAGAGAATAAAGAAAATTTGATAATAGGAGTAAATTAGAAAGTTGCTTACAATTTCATGCTCTATCTGCAAATTAAAGGGACACTGAACCCACATTTTTTCTTTCGGGAGTCATAGGCATTATTCAAACAGTTACTATACAGAAACCATTTTTTTGTTTTAGTGAACGTACAGTCTATAATGTGTAAATACACTTTAAATACAGCTCCCCCAACCCCCTAATATCGGCAATAACTGGCGATGTTGAAAGGCTTTTGAAGGAAGTTCGATCCCTATTATTTCCTGGGGATGACGCATTGCTACTCGTCAGAACAGAGAGGATCAGATCAATTTCTTATGAAATATCGCTGGACCCACGGATTGCAAGACTGCCAAGCCCGAAAAGGCAATTATCAGGGCCCTAGCATGTTGAGTATATGCTTTCTAAGCACTTAGCAGGGATGCTCGGTTCATCCATTGAGAATCATTTGCTGTTTTAACACTGCGCATAGTTTGAAAGCCCTGGAGGCAAAACACTTACTGTTCAAGATTGTGAATAATCCTGTGAGATTATACTCTTGACCCATATTTGTGTGACTAATACTGTGAATTTGTACTCCTCGCTATTTGCATAGGGATTACAGTATTTATGTTGTGATTACCCACAGAATTGTGTTTTTGTCTTCTCTGCATTAAAGGGACAGTCTACCATAGAATTGTTATTGTTTTAAAAGATAGATAATCCCTTTATTACTCATTCCCCAGTTTTAAATAACCAACACAGTTATATTAATATACTTTTTACCTCTTTGATTACCTTGTATCTAGGAACCTTCTTCCAGCCCCCTGATCACATGACTGTGACTGTTTATTATCTATTGTCTTGCATTTAGCATTGTTTTGTGCTAAATCTTAAATAACTTTCTGTTCCTGAACACAGTGTTATCTATATGGCCTACGTGTACTTTCTGTCTCTTTGTGTTGAAAAGAGATTTTAAAAGCATGTGATAAGAGGCAGCCCTAAAAAAGGCTTAGAAATTAGCATATGAGCCTACCTATGTTAAGTTTAAACTAAGAATACCAAGAGAAAAAAGCAAATTTAATGATAAAAGTAAATTGGAAAGTTGATTAAAATTAAAAGTCCTATCTGAATAATGAAAGTTTAATTTATACTAGACTGTTTTAAATCATGCTAACTGGAAGTCATGGCGTAAGTCTGTCTTTTTTTCTAGAGAAGGCTCGGCCAGGTCAGGGCTCTCCAAGTAAAAACATAGTCTTATCGGAATCCTCAATTAATTAAAACTTCACAATAGCGTTTTATTTTTCTTCTTCTGTGGGAGTTGTCCCTTTTGGCCAATGAGAAATAGATACCTAGAAATCAGTTGAGATGCATTTCTGTTTTGTTTTACTTTTTATATTGAATCTGCTTTTATTTTAGCTTTTTGTGCAAACACTAGTTGTAATATGTTTATCTTTTACGTACATAATATAAACATTTTCAGTACCTCTCACTTTATATTATGATACGGTAGTTCAAAAATGTTTAGCTCAGTTATGCAGTTGTTCGCTGAAATCATTACGCGCATATTCGTCTGAACAAACAATAAAATTCACTCGCTTTGGTCAGTGTGATCCATATAAATTGTTTTGTATTTTCATCGTCATTTTTAACAGTGCCTCAGGAACATGACGTTTTGTCTTTCGGTTTACACATCATTTGGGGTTGTACCATACACAAACATTCTGTTCCGTTTACAGATCTAGTGAAATTGATGGCTTTTGTTGTGGTGTTTCCCTGGAGGCAAAAAACTGTTAGTTTTGTCATTTCTCCTACATTGGTGTGTTCGGTCCACGGCTTCATCCTTACTTGTGGGATATTCTCTTCCCCTACAGGAAATGGCAAAGAGAGCACACAGCAAAAGCTGTCTGTGACAGACCCTTCGGTCAGGACTGAAAGCGTTAACTTTATTTTCTAAATACAAGTTTGCTGGCATCAGCTATAATTAAGTTAGTGATAAGCATTCCATTGTTTAATCACTCTCAGAGAGCAGACGCCTAAGTGATAAGGAAAGCCAAGAGTGTCTTGTGTTTAAAGTGTTAAGTAATGTAATTCTATTGTATCATGTCAAAGGGCGTTTTTCCCTTTTATCTAATGTACAACAGTCTTTCAACCCCCCATCTGGGGTCAAACCTGAATAAATACTAGGCATCTAGCCTTTAATAAATGACATTCTGTTTTAAACCTGAAAACTGGCTGGGTTGTGAATTGCTGATCCCCTATGCAGGACATTGTTCATCTGGTGTTAACACTTGGTATCCTGTTGGTACCGTAACACTGTCCGTATAGCCCACCCTCTGGCTCCGCCCCCCAGTCATTCTCTTTGCCGCTCTGAACAAGTAGCATCTCCACGGGGATGGTAAAGAGTATGTGGTGTTAGTTGTAGTTTTATTTCTTCTATCAAGAGTTTGTTATTTTAAAATAGTGCCGGTTTGTACTATTTACTCTACAACAGAAAGTGATGAAGAGTTCTGTTAAGAGGAGTATGATTTTAGCACCAGTAACTAAAATCCATTGCTGTTCCCATGCAGGACTGTTGAAACCAGAGAACTTCAGTTGGGGGGAACAGTTTGCAGACTTTTCTGCTCCAGGTATGACTAGTCTCTTTTCTAACAAGACATAGTAATGCTAGAAGACTGTCAGTTTTCCCTTATGGGATCAGTAAGCCATTTTCTTAGACTCATAACAGAATGAAGGCTTATAAAATGGGCTCTATGCTGGTTGACACTATTGTGGGCTAAATTGATTGGTTTATATCATATTTATATGACATTTGGAGTGCTTTGTGAATTTTGAAACACTTTTGGGAACGTTTTATTACGCCTGGCAGTTGTTTAGACGCCTAATCTAGTCAGGAAGGCCCCTTCACTCTGGTATGCAGAGGGAGGAGGCCTCATTTTCGCGCCTCAGTTGCGCAGTTACTTCTAGAGGCAGTGCATGCAGCTTCATGTGAGAGGGTCCTGTGGCTGAAAAACGGACTCAGGAAGGCTTATTTCTGTGGTGAATAACCCCCAAGGAAGGTAAAAGCCGCAGCAAAGTCTGTGTCAGGGACTGTAGTGTTTTTAAACCGGTAAATTGAACAATTAGCTCCGGTTTGCTCATTTAAGGGGTTAGAGACTTGAAATTTGGTGTGCAATATTTTCAAAGCATTAAGACACTGGGGTGTAAATTTTGTAAAGATCGGATATTTCCTTCATAGTTTTTCAAACATTCAGAAATAAAGTGTGCTCTTTTTATTATTTAAAGAGACAGTAACGGTTTTGTTTAAAAACGTTTTTATTGCATTAATAGCCTGCCAAAATCTGTCTAACATGTCTGTACCTTCAGATAGCATATGTTCTGTGTGTATGGAGGCCAAGGTGGTTCCCCCTTTAAATGTATGTTCAAATTGTGCCATGGCGTCCAAACAAAGTAAGGACAGTACTGTCACATTTAATAAGGTTGCCCAGGATGATTCTTCAAATGAAGGTAGTGGGGATAGCTCATCATCCTCTCCTTCTGTGTCAACACCAGTTTTGCCCGCGCAGGCGATACCTAGTACATCTAGCGCGCCAATGCTTGTTACTATGCAGCAATTAACTGCAGTAATGGATAATTCTATAGCAAATCTTTTATCCAAACTGCCAGCATTTCCCAGAAAGCGTGATTGCTCAGTTTTAAATACAGAGGATGAGCAAGTGGGCGCTGACAATAATTTATCTGTTATACCCTCACATCAATCTGAATTGGCAGTGAGGGAGGGTCTGTCTGAGGGAGAAATTTCTGATTCAGGAAAAGTTTCTCAGCAGGCAGAACCTGATATCGTGGCATTTAAATTTAAGTTAGAACATCTCCGTGCCCTTCTTAAGGAGGTGCTAACTACTCTTGATGATTGTGACTCTTTGGTGATTCCAGAGAAGTTGGGCAAAATGGACAAATTCTTAGAGATCCCTGTGCATGCTGATGCCTTTCCGATACCCAAGAGGGTGGCGGACATAGTGACTAAGGAGTGGGAGAAGCCAGGTATACCTTTTGTTCCACCTCCTATATTTAAGAAAATGTTCCCCATTGTCGACCCCAGAAGGGACGCATTGCAAACGGTCCCTAAGGTTGAGGGGGCAGTTTCAACGTTTGCCAAGCGCGCAACTATTCCTATTGAGGACAGTTGCGCTTTCAAAGATCCTATGGATAAAAAATTGGAAGGATTGCTTAAAAAGATATTTGTTCAGCAAGGTTTCCTTCTCCAACCAATTTCGTGCATTATTCCTGTCACCACGGCGGCGTCTTTTTGGTTTGAGGAACTAGAAAATTCGCTCCAAAAGGAGACTACATATGATGAAGTCATGGACAGAATTCACGCACTAAAGTTGGCTAATTCCTTTATTTTGGATGCCGCTTTTCAATTGGCTAAATTAGCGGCGAAAAATTCAGGTTTTGCAATAGTGGCGCGCAGAGCACTTTGGCTAAAATCTTGGTCGGCGGATGTGTCGTCCAAAACAAAATTGCTTAATATTCCTTTCAAAGGTAAGACCCTTTTCGAGCCAAAATTGAAGGAGATTATTTCAGACATCACTGGGGGAAAGGGCCATGCCCTCCCACAGGATAGGCCTTTCAAGGCTAAAAACAAATCTAATTTCCGTTCCTTTCGCAATTTCAGGAACGGACCGACTCCTAACTCTGCAGCCTCTAGACAAGAGGGTAACGCTTCCCAGCCTAAACCAGCATGGAAACCATTGCAAGGCTGGAACAAGGGTAAACAGGCCAAGAAGCCTGCTGCTGCTACCAAGACAGCATGAAGGGGTAGCCCCCGATCTGGGACCGGATCTAGTAGGGGGCAGACTTTCTCTCTTTGCTCAGGCTTGGGCAAGAGATGTTCCGGATCCCTGGGCACTAGAAATAGTCTCTCAGGGGTATTTTCTAGAGTTCAAGGAACTTCCTCCAAGGGGAAGGTTCCACATGTCTCGCTTATCTTCAGACCAGATAAAGAGACAGGCATTCTTACATTAAAGACCTATTAAAGATAGGAGTGATACACCCAGTTCCAACAGCGGAACAAGGTCTGGGTTTTTACTCAAACCTGTTTGTAGTTCCCAAAAAAGAGGGAACTTTCAGGCCAATTCTGGATTTAAAAATTCTAAACAAATTCCTCAGAGTTCCATCATTCAAAATGGAAACCATTCAACGATTTTACCAACAATCCAGGAGGGTCAATATATGACTACCGTGGACTTAAAGGATGCGTACCTGCATATTCCTATCCACAAAGATCATCATCAGTTCCTGAGGTTCGCCTTTCTGGACAAACATTACCAGTTCGTGGCTCTTCCATTCGGTTTAGCCACTGCTCCCAGAATTTTCACAAAGGTGCTAGGGTCCCTTCTAGCAGTTCTAAGGCCGAGGGGCATTGCTGTAGCACATTACCTAGACGACATTCTAATCCAAGCGTCGTCCCTTTCCAAAGCAAGGGCTCATACAGACATTGTTTTAGCCTTTCTCAGGTCTCACGGGTGAACGTAGAAAAGAGTTCCCTGTCCCCGTCCACAAGGGTTCCTTTTCTGGGAACAATAATAGATTCTGTAGAAATGAAGATTTTTCTGAGGTCAGAAAGTTAAAGCTTCTAAATGCTTGTCAAGCTCTTCAATCTATTCCTCAGCCTTCCATAGCTCAGTGCATGGAGATAATAGGATTAATGGTTGCAGCAATGGACGTGGTTCCTTTTGCTTGAATTCATCTAAGACCATTACAACTGTGCATGCTCAAACAGTGGAATGGGGATTATGCAGACTTGTCTCCCCAGATTCAAGTAGACCAGGTAACCAGATACTCACTCCGCTATTGGTTGACTCAGGATCACCTGTCTCAGGGAATGAGTTTCCGCAGACCAGAGTGGGTCATTGTCACGACCGATGCCAATCTCTTAGGCTGGGGCGCGGTCTGGGACTCCCTGAAAGCTCAGGGGCTATGGTCTCGGGAAGAGTCTCTTCTCCCGATAAACATTTTGGAACTGAGAGCGATATTCAATGCGCTCCTGGCTTGGCCTCAACTAGCGAAGGCCAAATTCATAAGATTTCAGTCGGACAACATGACGACTGTAGCGTACATCAATCATCAGGGGGGAAAAAAGAGTTCCTTGGCGATGAGAGAGGTATCCAATATTATCAAATGGGCGGAGGATCACTCCTGCCATCTATCTGCAATCCACATCCCAGGAGTAGACAACTGGGAGGCGGATTATTTGAGTCTTCAGACTTTCCATCCGGGGGAGTGGGAACTCCACCCGGAGGTCTTTGCCCAGTTAACTCAACTATGGGGCATTCCAGATATGGATCTGATGGCGTCTCGTCAGAACTCCAAGGTTCCTCGCTACGGGTCCAGATCCAGGGATCCCAAGGCGACGCTAGTGGATTAATTGGTGGCACCTTGGTCGTTCAATCTAGCTTATGTGTTTCCACCGTTCCCTCTCCTTCCCAGGCTTGTAGCCAGGATCAAACAGAAAAAGGCCTCGGTGATTCTAATAGCTCCTGCATGGCCACGCAGGACTTGGTATGCAGACCTGGTGAATATGTCATCGGCTCCACCATGGAAGCTACCTTTGAGACAGGATCTTCTAGTACAAGGTCCATTCGAACATCCAAATCTAGTCTCTCTGCAACTGACTGCTTGGAAATTGAATGCTTGATTCTATCTAAGCGTGGGTTTTCAGATTCAGTTATAGATACTCTGGTTCAAGCCAGAAAACCTGTGACTAGGAAAATTTACCATAAGATATGGAAAAAATATATCTGTTGGTGCGAATCCAAGGGATTCTCCTGGAGTAAAATTAAAATTCCTAGGATACTTTCCTCTCTCCAAGAGGGTTTGGATAAAGGTTTGTCAGCTAGTTCTCTAAAAGGACAGATATCTGCTCTGTCTGTTTTGTTGCACAAGCGTCTGGCAGCCGTGCCAGATGTACAGGCGTTTGTACAGGCGTTAGTCAGAATCAAGCCTGTCTACAGACCTATGACTCCTCCATGGAGTCTAAACTCCGTTTGAACCCTTACATTCCATAGATATTAAGTTACTATCTTGGAAAGTTCTGTTTTTGGTTGCTATTTCTTCTGCTAGAAGAGTTTCTGAATTGTCTGCTTTGCAGTGTACTTCACCCTATCTGGTATTCCATACTGATAAGGTAGTTTTACGTACCAAGCCTGGTTTTCTTTCAAAAGTGGTTTCCAACAGGAATATTAACCAGGAAATAGTTGTTCCTTCTCTGTGTCCAAATCCAGTTTTGAAGAAGGAACGTTTGTTACACAACCTAGATGTGGTTTGTGCTTTAAAATTCTATTTAGAAGCAACAAAGGATTTCAGACAGACATCATCCTTGTTTGTCGTTTATTCTGGTAAGAGGAGAGGGCTGAAAGCTACTGCTACCTCTCTTTCCTTTTGGCTGAAAAGCATCATCCGATTGGCTTATGAGACTGCCGGACGGCAGCCTCCTGAACGAATTACAGCTCACTCTACTAGAGCTGTGGCTTCCACATGGGCCTTCAAGAACGAGGCTTCTGTTGATCAGATCTGTAAGGCAGCGACTTGGTCTTCTCTGCATACTTTTGCCAAATTTTACAAATTCGATACTTATGCTTCTTCGGAGGCTGTTTTTGGGAGAAAGGTTTTGCAAGCTGTGGTGCCTTCCGTTTAGGTTACCTGACTTGTTCCCTCCCTTCATCCGTGTCCTAAAGCTTTGGTATTGGTTCCCACAAGTAAGGATGAAGCCGTGGACCGGACACACCAATGTAGGAGAAAACAGAATTTATGTTTACCTGATAAATTTCTTTCTCCTACGGTGTGTCCGGTCCACGGCCCGCCCTGGCTTTTAGTCAGGCTTAAAATTTTTATTTCTGTACACTACAGTCACCACGGCACCCTATAGTTTCTCCTTTTTCTCCTAACCGTCGGTCGAATGACTGGGGGGCGGAGCCAGAGGGGGGCTATATGGACAGCTTTTGCTGTGTGCTCTCTTTGCCATTTCCTGTAGGGGAAGAGAATATCCCACAAGTAAGGATGAAGCCGTGGACCGGACACACTGTAGGAGAAAGAAATTTATCAGGTAAACATAAATTCTGTTTTTATAATAGACTTAGAACTGGATCTTAAAGGAACATGAAACCCAAACTGTTCTTTTATAATCCAAGTAGAGCATACAATTGTAAACAACTTTCCAATGTACTTCGATTACCTAATTTGCTTCATTTTCTTGGCATCATTTGTTGAAGGGGCAACAATGCACTACTGGGAGCTAGCTGAAATCCAGTGACAAAAAGCATATATGTGCAGCCACCAATCAGCTGCTTCTGAGCCTACCTATGTATAATTTTCAACAAGGGATATGAGAATGAAACAAATTAGATAATAGAAATAAATTGGAAAGTTAGCTGTCCTTAAAAGACTGGAAATCAGTAGTTTGCTGGTGACAATGGTAGGTGGGTCACACAATGCCCCTGAAAAAGCCCACACTCTTAATCCCATTGTGTATTTTTCACATCAAGCAGTCATTATACCCCTTGGCTGCCAGGAACATTCAAATCAATAATTCTACCTAATTGATTGGTAGTAATACATGTAAGCAGTAGTGATTTGATCCACTTGACTGCCCCTCACTTCATTCTGCTCCATATTTGTGAGCATTGAGGAATATCAAGGATTTAAAAAAAAAAAACTGGTCATTTAAGTGTCCAGTATTTTTGTGAAGATTTTATTGGACAGCCTGCTAATATACTGGACTGTCTGGTTAAATAGTTGTCACCCCTACCTGTGTGTATTTTTTTTTGGGGGGGGGGTGAGATCCCATTATAGAATGCAAAATTCAGCCTCTACCCAGTTTGCATCAAAACTCACCATAATCATGCAGATTTTCTCAGTTGATTTTAAATCTGGATTTTGATGGAATAAAAGAACCATTGGCCCAACAAGTCTGCCCGTTTTGTGCTTATACTTATCCCAGATAAATTGTCAGTCAGGCTGGTAGGATAGGTTTGAGGGCAGATGTAGTCAATGTGTCAATTTATAATTATGACATTGCACAATGATATGAGCTGCTGTGTATTTTATTCCACAGAATATAAGATACCATTGCATAGGAAGTGACATAGTCTTGCCTATAGCCGAGTAGTCTCCTGACCTAGATACACAGCAGCCTACCATGAAGACCATTAACAATTGTAATTCCCTATAAACAACTTAATAGGTTTAATTAACACAAATAAAATGGCATTGCTTTATGCAGTTCTGTTTATATTGTCTGCTTTTGCTATATAATATATGTGAAACTGCTTATTCCCCACCCCTAGAGGAGTGATGAACAACATGGGCTCCCCAGGTGTTTTGAAACTAAATTTCCCATAATTCTTAGGAACTCTGCAGTCTAGTTGAGCATCATGGGAATGTAGTTCCGAAATATCAGGGGTTCCAAGGTTAGCCATCACTGCCAAGGAGGGACTGGAAGGCAAATTGTGTTACCTAGTTACACTGCACTTTACCTGAATCAGCTATATACTACACTGTGATTATTTACAGCAGTGCACAAGTCACTTTACAGCTAGCTTTAATTGATCACACTAGGGGCTTTCATGTGATTTGTTTCCTGATTTGCAAAACTCTGCACACTCGAATGTCCAGTTTTTTAAACCCCTGAGTTGCATCAAAATTTTAAATGGTTTCTACGTGATACATGTATTCATATATGATAATAAAGGGACACTGCACATGCACAACTCTGTGTGTTATTGTCAGCTAAAAAGATTAAAAAAAAAACAGCTGTGTTATGCGAAGGCACTGGGAAAATCTCCCCTTTGTGTTATTTTACTGGTGTCTTACTAAACATCATGGGGAGTCAAATTACTGCTCTGTGTGTTATTTGGGTATCAAGGGGGGCGGTCAAATCACTGTTCTGTGTGCTACTGATCATCAAGGGGAGTCAAATCACTGCTCTGTGTGTTACTGGATATCAAGGGGAGTCAAATAACTGTTCTGTTAGTTACTCGACATCAAGGGGAGTCAAATCCCTGCTCTGTGTATTACTGGACATGAAGGGGAGTCATATCAATGTTCTGTGTGTTACTGGTCATCAAGGGGAGTCAAATCACTGCTCTGTGTGTTTCTGGACATCAACGGGAGTCAAATCACTGCTCTGTGTGTTACTGAACATCAAGGGGGGTCAAATCACTGCTCTGTGTGTTACTGAACATCAAGGGGAGTCAAATCACTGCTCTGTGTGTTACTGGACATCAAGGGGAGTCAAATCACTGCTCTGTGTTACTGGACAGCAAGGGATGTCAAATATACATTTGCAATACTGATGTGTAAAAATCTTTAAGAAAGCTCGGTTAGAGCAGGCTCAAACGCATTAGGCGACTGCTCCTATGGTTGTCTTGTGTACTATTGGATTTTTATATTTAATTTCTTAATAAATGTTTTTACTATATTTAAGCTTTTGCTATCAGGCTTTTTTTGTGGCAAACACTAAGTTCGATATGTACGTGTCATAGAGGTCTCCTAAATAATCTTTCAGCAGAAAAACCATTGTACTATTTGCCTTGTTTTGTGTTGTGTAATGCATTATTAATGTGATTATTAAAAATTAAAGTTCCCGAGAACATAAGCGTGCGTGACACAAAGCTTTCCTTTCTCAATATGAGAGTGAAGGATACTAGTATTATTCAGTTTTAGAAGCAATAAAACAACTGTAATGAGGATATTCAGGCATCGCTTATGGTGTAAAGAATAGTGCAGTTTATCCAAAATAAAGTTTCAGTGAATACAAAGTTGCTAACAAGTGACTACTCACTAAGGTGTGTGCACTAATAAAGTGCAATATGCGCAGGCTGGGCTTTGCAGTCTCCAGCTGACTGATTAGGGCAAGGTCTCCCTCAGATTTCAGTAGACTGGATACTGGATGTTGTAGCCTTTAAAAATATAAAGGACACAGAACTTCTTCCAAGAAAATATACAAAATGGGTACTCAGATTCTCGTTTGCACAATGAAATCGTGCAAACAAGGGAGGCTGGATGTTACAGACATCAGGGGCGCGATCCGATATACAGCGCAGGTTTCGGCGCAAGCGTGGAAACCTGCGCCGCCCGTAGTTTCAGCTTGCACAGCGAGCTATCACATATACGGCGCCGACAGTTGCTAATCTAATCCCGCTACACCGCCGCCACCTATATTAAAATGATTAACCACTAAACCTAAGTCTAACCCTAACACCCCCTAACGTAATTATTATTAAAATAAATCTAAATAATATTAACTAAATTATTCCTATTTATAAAATAAACCCTAATATAGCTACAATATAACTAATAATTACATTGTAATTACATTGTAGCTATTTTAGGGTTTATATTTATTTTACAGGTAACTTGGTATTTATTTTAACTAGGTACAATAGCTATTAAATAGTTAATAACTATTTAATAGCTACCTAGATAAAATAATTACCAAATTACCTGTAAAATAAATCCTAACCTAAGTTACAAATACACCTACACTATCAATAAATTAATTAAACTACAATTATCTAAACTAAAATATAATTAAATACACTAAACTAAATTACAAAAAATAAAAAAAGATTACAAGAATTTTAAGCTAATTACACCTAATCTAAGCCCCCTAATAAAATAACAAAGCCCCCCCAAAATAAAAAAAATGTCCCTACCCTAAACTAAATTACAAAAAGTAATCAGCTCTATTACCAGCCCTTAAAAGGGCCTTTGTGGGGCAATGCCCCAAAGTAATCAGCTCTTTTTACCTGTAAAAAAAAAGAACAACCCCCCATTACAACCCACACACACCTACTCTAAAACCCACCCTATCCCCCCTTAAAAAAAAACCTAAGTCTAACCCCCAAGTGGTCCTTACCTGTCCTGAAGACCGGCGGAGAAGGTCCTGTTCCAGGCGGAGAAGTCTTTTTCCAGGCGGCGACCTCTTCTTTTTCCAGGAACCAGATGGCACGGAGCGGAGGAGTTGAAGACCGATGACTGCGGAGCTGAAGACTGTCCTCTCTGGAACTGAAGATCGGCGACACTGGAACTGAAGACCGGAGCCATGGAGCGTGAAGGATCCTCTTCATACGATCGCCGCCGTACACTAAATAGGAATTTAAGGTACGCGATTAAAAATGTGGTCACTGTTGCAGACCAAAGGCGGAGATAGCTTGACGCAACTTATAGCTTAGGGAGTTCTCGGCCCGTCACTAACCAGTCAGATCACCCCCAAGCTACTGAGCCTGGGGACGTCACCCTGACTGCAATGGCCATCACTCTAACCTCCGTACAGCCTGCAACCGTGATCCTGACTACCCGCCAGACTAGGGTGCCATCAATGGAAACTCCAAACCTGTAGGTCCAGCATCAACTAGGCGTACAGCATGTCAATAAGTGGGGAGCTCAAGTTACCATCTTTGAACTTAAGGAAGTAGTTTGAGTAACCCTCTTCCTGTCTCTGACACTTAACGAGTTTCATAAAGAGACACTTAATGAATCATTTGCCACCTTTACACAAACATAACATTTTTCAACAGGGAAGTGAGGGTGGGGAAAACAATTCCAGGGATCCACAGGAACAAAGAGGAAGTGGACTCCCTTCACATTCCATATAAAGGGTAAGTCCCTCCCCCATACAATGCAACATTGTAACGGTAACACACACAGCATCAGCACTCACTCAACCAGGCCTTAACCCTTAGCTACGCTCCAGGCTGTCGCCCTGTGCTTTCTTAAGGGATTAAATGCCCTACTTTTCCTGAGTAGCTGACCATAACAAATAAATAAATAACTCAATAACTTACATACAAAGAGACAAGCGCTCTACCAGGAACGAAACACAGCTCAATAACTTAGCTTAACAAAAATAACTTTGTGATCAATAAAGACTCAACACAATAGGTGGGTGAAAGACCTGTAGGTCGTATTTATTATTGCCCAGCTATTGGAACTGATAAACGACAGGCATACATGGGTGGTGGAAATTGGGGCCTAGATAACAGATTATATAACCCCATCTAGAAAATAGACAGGGGCCACTGCAGCAGACCAAAGGCGGAGATAGCTTGATGCAACTTATAGCTTAGGGAGTTCTCAGCCTGTCACCAAACAGTCAGAGCACCCCCAAGCTACCGAGCCTGGGGACGTTACCCTGGCTGCAATGGCCATCGCTCTAACCTTCTTACAGCCTGCAGCCGTGATCCTGACTACCCGCCACAAGAGACGGACCTGCAAGTTAAAAGGTCCAGACTCCTGCCGCCACCTCACTACAATCTTAGGAGTATCGCCTGCCTGAAGTTCTGAAGGAATAGGTCAACTCCTACCAGTTCTAAATGGGCTGCTGAAATGTTCCCATGCTCAATTACAAAACCCTTGAGGTCCCTTTCTAACTTCCTCAAGTCCCTGTTAATCTTTTTCCAGACTTGGAAAGCTGCCTTATGACACAACATGTGTCTCCACCTCAATCTAGGGATCACATTCGACCACCCAATTCGTACACCACCTGGAAACCAGAGTTTAAACTGCCTCAGATCAGCCTGCATTACCCTGATCAAATCTAATGTAGGAATGGCCCCTACATCATTACTGCCTGCATGCAAGATCAGGATGTGGGGGTTTTCCCACCTCCTAGCAGTGCCTGAAGCAATACTGGCAGATCTGCCCAGGATAAACCCCTGCGCCCTAATCAACGTATCACAGCCTTGGACGATGGGAATCCTAGCTGTTGTCCTCCTGGCATAGTCACAGCTCAAATAGAAGCCCAGTGTTCATAGATATGGCCTACTATCCACACCCGAACAGGACCTGGATGTTTGCCTGTAAAAGAAACAACAATTAGTGTCTGGCCATAATGGTCCTGACATCCAAGCTTACATAGCCAGACCCCCTGCCCTCCTTCACCAAACACCTCACCTTGTGGGTAACCCCATTATTATTTGCCACCTTTAACCACTATGATTGCAATGGTCTGACATAAGATCTATACCACTGTGATCTCCAGCACCCCAATGAGCGAATGCGATCAGAGGACCAACCTAACTCCGCTGCTATTATGACACCCTGAAGGAGTGTGGTGCGATGCACGAGGAGTCGAGGCCAGCCCGTTGGGCACTCTCCCCAATATTTTCCTAAATTGAAACCACGTCAACGGATCCCTGTCCGCGTGAATCAGAAACCTGGAATATCCTCCTGGTTGTACTTACATGTAGGAGGACACCAGCTGCCAAGGACAGCAAGCCACCCCTGGTTGTCCTGGGAGGAAAAGCCAGGCCCCACGTCCTTCTGGGTCTGTCTTAGACCTCGGGATAAACAGCAAAACCGAATCATCCATCACCCTAACTCAGTTATGCATGATACCCCCTCTTACTGACGCTTTAGAAGGTGGAACCCACTCTCAGCACCCCATGGAACGCCAAACCAAAGGCTGCCCCGAAAAGCCTGACTTCAAAGGGAGAGGAACAAATTGCTGGCAATTCTTTCAGGAACTTAACTTATCAGTCCTCCATAATTGGTTCCCTGCTGTCTCTACGTGGAACTTCGATACGCCCCCAACTCACACTATCTGCCAGACCAGAAAGGTACGCAACGCATCCTGGAAAGCGTACAGTTTGCAAAAAGAAAGCAACCACCGAAAGCCTGGACACCACTGCCCCTTCGTCACCTGCTTACCTCTCAGCTCAGTGAGCCACTGTAGTAGGAAGCGTTGCTCACCCTCACATGAAGGAAATCCATGGTGGTTGCAAAAACTCACCCATTCGCTCCAGTACCTCACGTAAGCCATCCAAGTAGCCGGTGCCAGGGATGCACGGATTAGGGAAATCAGCCGCTGCAATCCTTCGCCATCTGCCACAAAAAGGAGGGGCAAGGAAGTCCAATAGCAGCCGGAGCCGCAGCCCTGAAAGCCTCCCACTGAAAGCGAGACAATGCATCTGCAACTATATTCTGCAACCCAGGTACATGGTGAGCTCTGAAGTTGATATTAAACTGCAGGCATCTCAACACCAAGTGCCTCAGGTAATGCACCACCACAGGTGATGAGGCTGAAAGTATATTAATGGCAAAAACCCCACTGAGATTGTCCGTCCAGAAAATCACAACCCGTTAGTGAAAAAGGTGACCCCATAGTTCAATAGACACTATAATCGGAAACAATTCCAGGAAGCATAGGTACGGTCTCTGCCCAATCAGGCGGCCATCCCTCCATGCTCCGTCAAAATATGCAACATATCCAGATGCTCCAGCCGCATCTCTGAAAAAGGTGAAATGTCTGATTTGACACTGGATCGCCTCTCCACATGCATATGCCATTGAAGCACTGTAGGAACCTCTCCCATACCTCTCCCATACCTGTAGGTCTGCCACAAATTCCCTCGTGATTCTGATGCACAAAGTTGCTTTCTTACCACCCCCCAACTGCATCTCCAATCTTTTCTGGAAAATCCTGCCCCATGGGATGACTCTCCCCGCAAAATTTAGAAGGCCTAGGAGTGATTGCAACTCAAGGACGCTGAACACAAGGACCCTGTGGCAATTGCCCTCGCCGTTACCAACATCCTACTCACCTTATCCCTGGGTAACCTACATTCCATTTCTACTAAGTTTATCTCGATACCCAGGAACGTTAGACCTTCCGTCTTGTCCTCTGCTAAAGGGACCCCAAACCTGGACATCATGAACCTCATGACGTGCATCAAGGAGGCACATTCCTTCGTACTGGGGGGCTCCCACCAACAGGAAATCGTCCAGGTAATGGGCAATTTTGTCTTTACCTGAGGCTGAGGCTACTGCCCAGTGCAGGAAAGAGCTGAATGCCTTGAAGTAGGAGCAGGATAGGGAGCAACCCATGGGTAGACAGCGGTCCACGTAGTAACCATCTTCAAACCAGCACCCCATCAACCTAAAGGAAGACAGGTGAATAGGAAGTAGGCAAAATGTGGACACAACGTCCAATTTTGCCATTAAGGCTCCAGGCCAAACTCTATAGCACTATATCCAGCACCGCGTCAAACGACTGGTAGTGCACTGAACTCAATTCTGGAGGGACAGCAGCGTTCACTGAGTGGATAGGATAGGTGCTGTATCAATCTGAACTTACCAGTCTCCTTTTTGGGAACCACCCCGAGCGGGGATATCACCTGCCCAAAGCTACCTCCTTACCTAGTTTATCCTGCACCGCCTCCGGGAACTGAGAAGCAGACTTCAAGTTCTTCTTAACTCTAGACCCCAGCACCTAGCCCACCACTGAGATAGTGAAGCCATAATGCAGGCCAGAATCCAACAAAACAGCAGCTGCCCTGTTTGGGTACCTACTCAACCACTTACCAACAGCGAGGACCTTAAGCAGTGTGTCCGTCGTTACCTGAAGCATTTCCTTTAGACCCAAACCGTTCAGTTTGGTGGTCACGTTTTTTAGTGCTGTCCACTGCAGAATTTGCACATGTGCTTGAATGTGCCGGATGCGCCTCTATCGCACAATTCTTCTTGAAAGCGCCAGCATACCCCCGCCGGCCGCCAGCAAAATCGCGAGGGTTGTCATGGCCCCTGAATGACAGGCCCGGGGGCTGCCTGTGACACCCTTTCAGGGTCAAGATGAGCCCAAAGAAGATCCAAGGTGCCAAAAATCAAGCAATGGGTTACCCACCTTCTTTTTTCCTGTAGATCACATCATAATCCCTCCATGCTCCATCCATGTATTTCCTCTGAATGGCATCAATTGTGTCTACATATTTAAACAGAGCCGTGCCCTGCTCTGGGTACCTTTCCAAATAGCACGTAGCGTACACTCTAAAGCAACAATGCCATTCCTCAAACGTATTGGGCCTCTTAAATTTTTTCGGGCCTGTCCTCAGCCATTTTCTTGAGTCGATGAGCCTCAGCGGACAACTCAAATATATTGATGTACTTACCATCTTGTATTCTCACTTTTTTAGACTTCAAGTGGGCGTGTAGACTATGTACTTTGCACGAGTATGTATAACCGTGCAGTGCAGCCTCTCTGTCTACTGCCTGTGGTGAGCCTACCTGCAACCCTCGAGACGTCTGAGCTGGATATCCAACATTACTGCCCCCAGACTTCGTTTTGCTCATTTTTCTGAGCATCCTGTACATCCTTTGATGCCTTTTTAGTATGCAAGCCCAGGGACCTATCACTTTCAGACCCCGACCTTAACCAACTAGACGTGGATGACTCAAACCCACCCCGGGAAGAATCAAGTTGAAACTCAGCGGAGGTAAGTGCCAAAGGTCATTGGCCAGATCCAGATGTACTGGGGTCGGCTGGGAACGAGAGCCTAAGACCTCTGAGGGTCTGAATCACTGCCAGATGTAGACGCCATTGAAACCTGAAATACAGAAGACAAGAGGGGAGTACCACAGGAAGAGCCAGCCATCTCCTCCCTACCCCCGACAGCCCTGTATTCCTGACCACACTCGCGATCACTGTCACTCACACCCAATTGCATATTAGGTTCCTCGTCTGTACTGGCCACAGGTACACAATCATACTCCTCCATAAACCTAACTGCCCTGCTATGCCTTTGGGCGTGACCCATTCCTGATGGGCCTGCATCCACGCAATCACTGCACGCTACTCCCTCACACAGACTAGTGCTGATTTTTGCATGACCTCTCTTTACTGCTACCCTTGTTACCACTTGCCTCTGCCCAGTCACACCTTTTCTGCTGGGCGTTAACATACTCTGCAGCACCCCGGCATTTAATTTTTGTGGACAAGCGGTGCTAACACTCAGGGTCACAGCCATTTTTGTCCCTTTAGGCCCTGCTCGATCCGCAGGAGTCTTTCCCTTATTTTGTGCCACAGCACGTGAAGGGGCTGCCTTGGCCTTGCCAGTACCTACATTAGGCCGCGAGTGCGAGGAGGGGGCCCTAACGGCTTCCTCTCCCTTATTGCCAGCCATAGCAGAAGCCCTTGTACGGACTTGTGACCCGCCTATTAAAGTACTCCCTGTTTTTCCTTTAGGCCCCATGCCCTGAGAATCACTTATCCCCACTAAGGCCTCAGCCTCAACCATCGGATGCCTCAAGCGCAACTCACTTGCTCCCTGCTGCCCTTGATGCTTTTCCCCCTTGAGCGGGTGTACCCCCCCTTGGTGCTTCCTTCTTACCTGTGGAACCCAGAGGGGACGATCCACTCTGTTCCATTCGCTGCTCAAGTTCTGACTGCCGCGACTGGAAATTATGTCTTCGGAAATGCCGACAGGAAGCGTCACGCGACCAGAAGTAGACACGGCGGTCATCTTGGATTGGGCATTTACCGCCGAAGACGCCACGACACCGAAGACACCACACTCGAGGATGAAACCTCCGCAAGGACCAACGTCAGGGATTGGAGAAGCGCCACCGCTGTTGCTATGTATTCACCGGAAAGGACTACCGATGTAAGTAAGGACCCACTGCTCCCACTACACGTGGCAATCTACTCCATTTCTGTAGTTCAGAAAGACACTTTTTCCATATGGGAATGTAATTGACATCATACCATTCTTCTGGGTTTCTAGAGATTAATTCCCAGATATTTAATAACTTTTTCAGACAGTTTGAAAGGATTCTGTACAAAGCTATCCTTGTTCTTAATTACCCAGAGGATCTCAGACTTGGAGAGATTTATTTTATACCCAGCAAACTTGCTAAACTCCGCTAAGATATTCAATAAAGTTGGGATGTTTTTGGGTGAGTTCCTTATATAGAATAAAATGTCATCCGCATACAATGACAATATAGTTTTATGTTGTTTTATCTTTATACTCTACAATTCATCACAACTTTTTATCACTAAAGGTTCAATAGCTATATTAAATAATAGCGGAGATAAGGGACACCCCTGTCTTGTTCCTTTGTACAGGGTTATAGGCAGGGAAAGAATGTTATTTACACTAAGATACGAAACAGGATTCTGATATAATAGAGATATATAGTTATAAAAGTGACCTGAAAAGCCAAAATTATTTAGGATTGTTAGTAAATGATCATGTGACATGTCTGTTCACAAAATGGGTAGAGTGCATCAGTGCACCTAACAATAGTGCTAAAACATGCGCAACATTGCTCATCAATCACTTGTTTTCCAAATTTGGTTTACCCCCGCAAATCGAATCCGATCAGGGAACCCACTTCACTAGCGAAGTGATGACTAAAATGTGGAAAATACTATGGGTCAAAAGATAGCTCCATATTGCAAATAGAGCTGCCTCAAGTGGTGGTGTAGAGCATTGCAACCAGTCCATTGTGAAAATCCTCAAAAAGTTTGTGAGTAAAACAGGTAAAGACTGGGATGTAAAATTACCTCTAGTCCAAATGACATTAAGAGCAACTCCAAGTAGTGCTACTAAGATGTCACCTTTTGAATTGATGACTGGTACAAGGTTCTACCTCAACATCTATTGCACCGTACATTAGAACAAAACTTGATAAATGCTGCCAATACGCATCAATATGTGGAGCACCTAAGGAAGCACCTGCAATATGCCTTTGCATTTGCTCAAAGAAACATAGAGAAGGCCCGCAACTGCTGCTAAAACCTATTATGATCTCAAAACTTCCAAAAAGGAATATGAAATAAATGATAACGTTTATCTTTATAACTTTGGAAAATATTATTATTATTAAGAGATCAGGCTAAGGGGAAGAAATTTCTAAGGGTCCTTTTGTCATTAAATATGAATATTTGCTGAATTTAATAAGTAGCTATATAATCAATCTAAAATGTTCAACTGTGTCAAAATAACAACATTATTTCTTTAATTTCAGACCTGTGAGAAACCAGTGTTGTCCCATGAAGTATATCATATCTGTGTTTTCATGCATTCAAAACAATGTTATATCAGAATATGAATTGATATATTAATTAATAATTCATACTAAAAACATTAGCAAAATCCTTTCATAGAAAATGTGATTTTAAATGCATTTTAAAATTTTACTAGAGAGATGCTCATGTTTATTCTCCATAGGTACATTTTCAATGATATTAGATGTTGCCATATGTGCTGAACACATAATTTATTAATATCAGAAAATAGTGAGTATATTAAATATACATTTGAAGATATGTAATAAGCTATATTTACTGTTAGCAGTTTTGATGGTGAGACTACATTTCTAGTTGTCTGCTGCCATCTAGTGGTTTATGCAAGAATTACAACCAAAGGGAATTATAGTATCAAATAACCCTATGTTCCCAGTAAATCAATCAGGGACAAGCTCTGTTAAGGGCATATCAAAGAGACAAGCTCCGAGGGCCTATCAAAATCTTGTGGGAATGATTAAAGAAAGGAAGGAGGTGGTTTATCTGATAAAGGTTGCCACACACACTAGACAAAGGAAACAGAGACTCAAAGAAGCAAAAGTTTTGAAGAGGAAAATACACAGGCTTTGTGCCATGTATATTCTCTGCCATTTTGGGACACTTTCTTGAATAAAGGAAGATAACAATTTTGAGGCCTGTACCTTTGTGCATAGTGGATAAATCCTTCTTAGATGACCCACAAGAAGAAACTAAACATTCATTTGGTTATTTTGTAAAGTATAAGCTAAATATATATATAATATTTAAATCAAAGGTATTCTAAAACTATAATTATATCGTAGTTGTGATTTAAAAGGAGAATTTATTCTTATATTTAATATTAATTAGACCAAGGGTAGTAATGTTTAGAAATAATTTTGTTGGTATTTTAATATCATAAATTATTTACAGTTATTGCTATATATCTATTTTAGAATTTGCCTTATTGTAGCTAAATAAGAGTTCATTTCAGGTCAGACATATTGGCATATAAATTGGCTGTTTGCATTAATAATATATACAATTTCTGTTGTTTTTAATTGAAGTTATATAGAATAATTTGTGGGCTAAATAACTTAATTATACTTGTCTGAAAGTTATCTTAAATCTATTGAGATCCATTAAGGTTTGTGTGAAGTATCTTGGTTTATTACTTATCTATAATAATATATAAATATAGAAATAATAACAGACAGCTGCCAGTACCCAAGATGGCCGCCAATAAGGCAGATGGGGAGGGTTAGAGAGCTGTTTTGGGGGGGGATCAGCGAGGTTGGGGGCTAAGGGGGGCATGCTACACCACAGCATATGTAAATATGCTAAAAAAATTAAAAATGCTTTAAAAACCTTTTATTTTAGTACTGGCAGACTTTCTGCCAGTACTTAAGATGGCGGGGACATTTGTGGGGTGGGGGAGGGAAGGGAGCTGTTTGGGAGGGATCAGGGGGTCTTATGTGTCAGGTGGGAGGCTGATCTCTACACTAAAGCTAAAATTAACCCTGCAAGCTCCCTACAAACTACCTAATTAACCCCTTTACTGCTAACCATAATACACGTGTGATGCGCAGCAGCATTTAGCGGCCTTTTAATTACCAGAAAGCAACGCCAAAGTCATATATGTCTGCTATTTCTGAACAAAGGGGATCCCAGAGAAACATTTACAACCATTTGTGCCATAATTGCACAAGCTGTTTGTAAATGATTTCAGTGAGAAACCTAAAATTTTTAAAAATGTAACTTTTTTTTTTTATTTGATCGCATTTGGCGGTGAAATGGTGGCATGAAATATACCAAAATGGGCCTAGATCAATACTTTGGGTTGTCTACTACACTACGCTTAAGCTAAAATTAACTCTACAAGCTCCCTACATGCTCCCTAATTAACCCCTTCACTGCTGGGCATAAAACACGTGTGGTGCGCAGTGGCATTTAGCAGCCTTCTAATTACCAAAAAGCAACGCCAAAGCCATATAAGTCTGCTATTTCTGAACAAAGGGGATCCCAGAGAAGCATTTGCAACCATTTATGCCATAATTGCATAAGTTGTTTGTAAATAATTTCTGTGAGAAACCTAAAGTTTGATCGCATTTGGCGGGGAAATGGTGGCATGAAATATACCAAAATGGGCCTAGATCAATACTTTGGGATGTCTTCTAAAAAAAATATATATACATGTCAAGGGATATTCAGGTATTCCTGACAGATATCAGGGTTCCAATGTAACTAGCGCTCATTTTGAAAAAAAGTGGTTTTGAAATAGCAAAGTGCTTCTTGTATTTATTTCCCTATAACTTGCAAAAAAAGCAAAGAACATGTTAACATTGGGTATTTCTAAACTTAGGACAAAAATTAGAAACTATTTAGCATGGTTGTTTTTTGGTGGTTGTAGATGTGTGACAGATTTTGGGGGTCAAAGTTAGAAAAAGTTTGTTTTTTTCCATTTTTTCCTCATAAATTATAAGATATGATGAAAATAATGGTATCTTTAGAAACTCCATTTAGTGGCGAGAAAAACGGTATATAATATGTGTGGGTACAGTAAATGAGTAAGAGGAAAATTACAGCTAAACACAAACACAGCAGACATGTCAAAATAGCCCTGGTCCTTAAGGGAAAGAAATTGAAAAATGGCCTTGGTCCTTAAGGGGTTAAAAAAAACCTAGAAATTTGACTGTGAAATAATAGCAGTCAGTGGAGGGGGGCGGGATCGTGGGTGGGGATGTCCGGGGGGTCTGATGTGTCAGGTGGGAGGCTGATCTCTACACTAAAGCTAAAATTAACCCTGCAAGCTCCCTACAAACTACCTAATTAACCCCGTCACTGCTAGCCATAATACACGTGTGATGCGCAGCAGCATTTAGCGGCCTTCTAATTACCAGAAAGCAACGCCAAAGTCATATATGTCTGCTATTTCTGAACAAAGGGGATCCCAGAGAAGCATTTACAACCATTTATGCCATAATATAAGTTGTTTGTAAATAATTTCTGTGAGAAACCTAAAGTTTGTGAAAAAGTGAACAATTTTTTTTTTATTTGATTGCATTTGGCAGTGAAATGGTGGCATGAAATATACCAAAATGGGCCTAGATCCATACTTTGGGATGTCTTCTAAAAAAAAATATATACATGTCAAGGGATATTCAGGTATTCCTGACAGATATCAGGGTTCCAATGTAACTAGCGCTAATTCTGAAAAAAAGTGGTTTTGAAATAGCAAAGTTCTACTTGTATTTATTGCCCTATAACTTGCAAAAAAAAGAACATGTTAACATTGGGTGTTTCTAAACTCAGGACAAAATTTAGAAACTATTTAGCATGGTTGTTTTTTGGTGGTTGTAGATGTGTAACAGATTTTTCAGGGCCTGCCAGGGCACAGTGTCACACCAGTGCAACTCATATCTGGTGTAACAGTAGTGTACATTAAACAAAAAATACAATTTTGACTGTAATAGATTGAATAGCAGTTAGTTGTCTGCAAGCGTGTGTGTCAGGCCTACAGCGTCTACTCTGCCAACTTCTGCCAGTGCACAGTGCCACTCATATCTGTTGTCACAGTAGCTTGCACGCATAGTACCACTAATCGAAAAAAAAAATGACAGGCAGAGGCAGGCCACCCAGCAGGGGCCGTCGTGGTGCTGTGATTCCCTTTGGCCCTAGAATAATGCCCAGTGTTCAGAGGCCACGTACCCTGAACTCGAAAAGTTCTGAGGACATAGTTGACTGGCTAACACAGGACACCCAATCATCTACAGCTTCCGCTCGGAACCTTGATGCACCATCCTCCTCCAGCTTAGCTTCGGGCACCTCTCAAGTTACCACTCGCCCGCCTGCCGCCACCACCAACACTAGTACCACAGCCGCTTCACTTGATCTTTCAGAGGAGTTAATTACACATCAGTTGGAAGAAATGAGTGATGCGCAACCATTATTGCCAGAGGATGTAGATAACAGGGATATGTCTCAGTCAGGCAGCATTACACACATGGACGTACGGTGTGATGATGATGATGTTGTACCTGCTGCAGGAGTTTGGTCTGTCACTGTGAAGCGGGTGTAACCCTTACACTACCTGATCGATACAACATCATACCTGATGTTTTAAAGCACGTTATTCCAAACAATTTAGGGATGGTAGGTGATTTTTGCCCTTTATGGATTAAAACCAGACTCTACATCAACTATGTAATTTTCCATGGGAGTTTTGCCATGGTTCCCCCTCCGGCACGCCACAGTCTAGGTGTTAGTCCCCTTGAAACAACTTTTCCATCACTATTGTGGCCAGAAAGAGTCCCTGTGGGTTTTAAAATTCGCCTGCCCATTGAAGTCTATGGCGGTTCGCCGGTTCTCAGGCCATAAATATCCTTAAGTATACTGACACTATACATTGGATTCAAAAACATTACCGTGATGGCGCTTGGCATGATTATGATGCCACATTCCGTAGTTAAATGTGTTAACATTTGGTTACACTGAGACACACCTTTGGAACAGGCTAGGTAGGGAAAGGTCCCCTTCACCGCCACCTTCAGTTAGGAACACTTAAAGCCACTCGCACCAGGAAAAGGGGTAGAGAGTGTTGGAAGTTCCAAAACAAACTATGTGACAAATCCATTCGGCACGTTTGCAGATACTATGGGGGACAACACTCAGGGTCTGACTGCGCAAGAAGTAGAGAGCAAAATCAAGATAGATTTGCTTCTAAAACTACAACTGGTGGCAAGAGCGCCCACACCACTGAAAGGGGACGCTCTTGAACCTTGGTTGGTTCTCTATTCCGACCGTCAGAATGCTTATCTTTTGATGACCAAACTAACTGGCGGTTTTCTGATACCAGTTACCCATTCCGTAAGTGGTCTAGGTTTCATATAAATCTGAAATCCGCTTACCAGTTTCCCAAAGTAGTACAGGCTAAATTAGACAAGGAGCTTTCCCTGGGTAGGATCCTCGGCCCATTTAAAAATCCACCTTTTAATTATTTGGTTGTGTCACCTTTGGGAGTGGTCCCTAAGGCAAGTTTAGTCTGATACCGCACCTATCTTACCCCAGGGGATACTCTGTCAATGATGCAATAGACCCAGCTTTAGGTTCAGTGCATTATCAATCGTTTGATGAGTCGCTGAACTTGGTTAGGGCAGCAGGTAGGGGTGCACTCATGGCGAAACTTGACATTGAGTCTGCCTTTCGGCTACTACCATTACACCCATCAGCTTTTCCTTTGATGGGGTTCAAATTTCAGGGTTCATTCTATATTGACCCCTGTCTCCCTATGGGATGTGCATTGTTCTGCTCACTGTTTGAAGCATTTAGCTCCTTTCTTCATTGGGCAGTTACTTGGCTCATTACCTTGATGATTTTCTAATTGTTGTGTACCCCGCTCCTAATCAAAGCCAAACAATTTTGGATGCTATGCGTCATTTAATGAAAAAATTTGGTGTTCCCCTGGCCGAGGATAAAACCCAGGGACCATGCTCTTGCCTTACATTTTTAGGGATTGAGATTGATTTCAAATCAATGTTATGTCACCTCCCTGCGTACAAGATTTCAAAGATGTCACAAGCAATGCAAGCAGCATCGTTATCAAAGTAACTGACTTTGAACCAGTTACAATCCCTGCTTGGTCTTTTGAATGTTGCCTGCAGGGTGATTCCCTTAGGTAGGATTTTTAATAGGCGACTACAAGCCCCATTGAAAGGCACTCAGAAAAGCCATCAGCCAGTAGTCCTGTAACAAGACATGGTAGAAGACTTATCAGTGTGGGAATCCTTTCTCCTTGACTTTAATGGGATTTGTCTGTGGAGATCTGATCCTGTCCCTAGTCAATCCCTTCATCTCTTCACAGATGCTTCTGGGACCCAGGTATATGGTGCATACTTTCAAGGGCAGTGGGCTGCAGGTCCTTGGCCTCCACATTGGGCATCAGAAGGATTTACCAGAAACCTTACTTTATTTGAGATTTTCCCCAAAGCTTTGTCACTAGAACTTTGGGGCCACACTTTAAAAAATAGTGCAGTTATATTTTGGTGCAACAACTTGAGCATTCTGCACGCTATTAATAAGCTATCCGCATCATCCCCCTTAGTAATTAGATATCTTAGACTGATAGTTCTCCGTTGCCTTAAATTTAACATAAATTTTCTTGCGCAGCACGTACCAGGAGTTAACAACTCCATAGCTGATGCCCTTTCCCGCTTTAATTGGACACTCTTTAGAAAGCTAGACCCGCAAGCTGCTGTGGAAGGACTTATTTGTCTGGATTTCCTTTGGCAGCTGGTGGATCCTGGACCTCCGTACTTCCACTAATAAAACTTTCCCTCGCACCTTGCACATGGAACACCTATGTCAAGCATTGAAGGGAATGGGAATCATTTTGCCAAGACTCAGGTTTGTTAGTAGCTCAGGCATCTCACATTACGCTGATGGAATGATTATCTTGCCTGAGGTCCTGTGATGTACGTAAAGGTGCAGTACAATCTAGGTTAGCAGCCCTGTCGTATTTTAACAAATTATTGCACTTTCAAGATATTTCTTCAAATTTTCTAATTAGGCAAATTATTAATGGTTGGGGGAGGCTTGAGAAGAATGCCCCTGATGCTAGAAAACGCATTACTATAGACAGGCTTCGGAGCCTCCTGTTGTCATTATCGACTTACCCTATCCCCACAAGCCGATAGTGTTTCCTGCCCCATCTTTTTATTGTTGGACTATATAAAAATTTGCCCAAATATTCCCTGCCAGTTCTTAATTCATGCTGACCGCACGCCTCTGTCACAATATCAGTTTCGGAAAGTTTTGAAAGTAGCAGTTATGCACAATGGTTTGAACCCTGCAAGATTGGCCCCGCACTCTTTTAGAATTGGGGTGGCCACAAGTGCAGCAGCCTCAGGCAAGCCAGCAGAACAAATACAGCACCTTGGCAGATGGCGATCTAACAGATATCGCTTATATGTTCGCCCACTTAATTCTTCCACTGGGTCCAAGTCATAATTGCAAACATTAAAAGTAATTTCCTTTTGGGTTTCTCCAGAAGGGCCTCGCGAGTATGGATCGTTGGCCACTTATTCGTCCATTGGGCATCAATCAGAGCCACAGCCATAATGGCCAGATAGGTTTTTCCCCTAATAAAGTGTCACTCAAATGGTTAGGCAGGAGAGGGATGAGCTGGAGAGACTTGCCTACTGAGATAGAAGAAGCACGGAGATGGTGAGGCAACACCTTAGGTAATTCCGAGGAGCCCCGCCTTTGTTTTTGGGTCTTTGCAACTCCTGATAACCTCATTGCCTCAATCCTGAGAGGAGTGTTCATTCACTGCTGCCCCTGGCCATTGATCTCCTGTCGTGTTAAGGACACTAATTTAGAACTCACTTGCCGCCATCCAATTTTGCAGCCGGATGATGGTTGTCTGTTTTAAAAGTTGAATTTTAATAAAATTGCCAGTGATGGTTTTACCCTCCACTCTTGTGTCAGTGTATTATTTAGAGTTATTTACACCTAGATTTGGAGTTTGGCGTTAGCCGTGAAAACCAGCGTTAGAGGCTCCTAACGCTGGTTTTAGGCTACCGCCGGTATTTGGAGTCACTCAAAATAGGGTCTAACGCTCACTTTTCAGCCGCGACTTTTCCATACTGCAGATCCCCTTACGTAAATTGCGTATCCTATCTTTTCAATGGGATCTTTCTAACTCCGGTATTTAGAGTCATGTCTGAAGTGAGCGTTAGACATCTAACGACAAAACTCCAGCCGCAGGAAAAAAGTCAGTAGTTAAGAGCTTTCTGGGCTAACGCCGGTTCATAAAGCTCTTAACTACTGTACTCTAAAGTACACTAACACCCATAAACTACCTATGTACCCCTAAACCGAGGTCCCCCCACATCGCCGACACTCGAATAATTTTTTTTAACCCCTAATCTGCCGACCGCCACCTACGTTATCCTTATGTACCCCTAATCTGCTGCCCCTAACACCGCCGACCCCTGTATTATATTTATTAACCCCTAACCTGCCCCCCACAACGTCGCCTCCACCTACCTACATTTATTAACCCCTAATCTGCCGACCGCAAAGCGCCGCCACCTACGTTATCCTTATGTACCCCTAATCTGCTGCCCCTAACACCGCCGACCCCTATATTATATTTATTAACCCCTAATCTGCCCCCCTCAACGTCGCCTCCACCTGCCTACACTTATTAACCCCTAATCTGCCGACCGGACCTGAGCGCTACTATAATAAAGTTATTAACCCCTAATCCGCCTCACTAACCCTATAATAAATAGTATTAACCCCAAATCTGCCCTCCCTAACATTGCCGACACCTAACTTCAATTATTAACCCCTAATCTGCCGACTGGAGCTCACCGCTATTCTAATAAATGTATTAACCCCTAAAGCTAAGTCTAACCCTAACACTAACACCCCCCTAAGTTAAATATAATTTAAATCTAACAAAATTAATTAACTCTTATTAAATAAATTATTCCTATTTAAAGCTAAATACTTACCTGTAAAATAAATCCTAATATAGCTACAATATAAATTATAATTATATTATAGCTATTTTAGGATATATATTTATTTTACAGGTAACTTTGTATTTATTTTAACCAGGTACAATAGCTATTAAATAGTTAAGAACTATTTAATAGCTAAAATAGTTAAAATAATTACAAATTTACCTGTAAAAGAAATCCTAACCTAAGTTACAATTAAACCTAACACTAGACTATCAATAAATTAATTAAATAAACTACCTACAATTACCTACAATTAACCTAACACTACACTATCAATAAATTAATTAAATACAATTGCTACAAATAAATACAATTAAATAAACTAGCTAAAGTACAAAAAATAAAAAAGAACTAAGTTACAAAAAATAAAAAAATATTTACAAACATAAGAAAAATATTACAACAATTTTAAACTAATTACACCTACTCTAAGCCCCCTAATAAAATAACAAAGCCCCCCAAAATAAAAAAATGCCCTACCCTATTCTAAATTACTAAAGTTCAAAGCTCTTTTACCTTACCAGCCCTGAACAGGGCCATTTGCGGGGCATGCCCCAAGAAATACAGCTCTTTTGCCTGTAAAAAAAAACATACAATACCCAAGCCCCCCAACATTACAACCCACCACCCACATACCCCTAATCTAACCCAAACCCCCCTTAAATAAACCTAACACTAAGCCCCTGAAGATCATCCTACCTTGTCTTCACCTCACCGGGTATCACACCGATCCGTCCAGAAGAGCTCCTCCGATGTCCTGATCCAAGCCCAAGCGGGGGGCTGAAGAGGTCCATGATCCGGCTGAAGTCTTCATCCAAGCGGGGCAGAAGAGGTCTTCCATCCGATTGAAGTCTTCATCCAAGCGGCATCCATCCGGAGCGAAGCGGCAGCATCCTGAAGACCTCCACTGCGGAACATCCATCCTGGCCGACGACTGAACGACGAATGACGGTTCCTTTAAATGACGTCATCCAAGATGGCGTCCCTCGAATTCCGATTGGCTGATAGGATTCTATCAGCCAATCGGAATTAAGGTAGGAATATTCTGATTGGCTGATGGAATCAGCCAATCAGAAACAAGTTCAATCCGATTGGCTGATTGGTGGCGCTTTGCGGTCGGCAGATTAGGGGTTAATAAGTGTAGGCAGATGGAGGCGATGTTGAGGGGGGCAGATTAGGGGTTAATAAATATAATATAGGGATCGGCGGTGTTAGGGGCAGCAGATTAGGGGTACATAGGGATAATGTAAGTAGCGGCGGTTTACGGAGCGGCAGATTAGGGGTTAAAAATAAAATGCAGGTGTCAGCGATAGCTGGGGCGGCAGATTAGGGGTTAATAAGTGTAAGGCTAGGGGTGTTTAGACTCGGGGTACATATTAGGGTGTTAGGTGCAGACGTAGAAGTGTTTCCCCATAGCAAACAATGGGGCTGCGTTAAGAGCTGAACGCGGCTTTTTTGCAGGTGTTAGGTTTTTTTTCAGCTCAAACAGCCCCATTGTTTCCTATGGGGGAAGCGTGCACGAGCACGTTTTTGAGGCTGGCCGCTTGCGTAAGCAACTCTGGTATTGAGAGTTGAAGCTGCGTTAAAAATGCTCTACGCTCCTTTTTTGGAGCCTAACGCAGCCTTTATGTGGACTCTCAATACCAGAGTTATTTTTATGGTGCGGCCAGAAAAAAGCCGGCGTTAATTTTTCGGGTCGTTACCGACAAAACTCCAAATCTAGCCGTTAGTTAAGTGTTAAGTTAACTATGTTATGTTAAAAGGGCACCTTATCTGGTAGCGACCAGCTAGGCCTTTTACCCTTATGCTAGTTTTAAGTACAAATGTTGTCTAAGTTAACATTTCTGAATATTGTGCTATAGTTTTTGATAAGTATCTAATGCAAATTCTTATAGTAGGAGGTTTGCAGAGGGCGCAAATATAAATGGTTGTATTATAAAAAGAGATGCTAAAAATTAAATAGATGTGTGTTCTCCTTTAAATAATTGTTGTTTTCAAACCAACTTTAAACCCACCAATTTGGTTATTTCTATGTATGAATCAGAAAGATGGTAATAAAGCCAGAAAATAAAACTATTGCTAGTTTAAAGTGCAATTTGTGTGTTCTCCTTTAAATAATTGTGGTTTTCAAACTCACCAATTTGGGTATTTCTATGTGTGAATCGGAAAGATAGTAATAATGGGAAAATGTGCAATCGTGTATATACAATTTAGTTGTCAAAAGAGTAACTAATATACAACAAGCGATTATGGTGTGATATTGGCATACAGATTTGCTCTGACAAAAGGATTCTCATCAATTCTAAAATTAAAATGGTGATTTGTTTGTGTGTTGTATTGATATCTGTAGGATGTTATGTTATATTCATAAACTATCTGATTATGAAAGGAGAGGGGGGGGATATAAGTGTGTTGTAGATTAATTTCTGTTTGGTAAACTATAAATTTTAAGTTTTAAGTTAGTTTAATGTCTAATTTGGTGTCTTTGGTAATATCGATCTTGTTTTCGCTATTGTAGATAAATAAAAAATATTTTCTTAGAGGCAGAGATATTTAATTCAAGGTAATATGAAAGATGTATGAATATAGATTGGAGACTGATGTAATAAAACTTTTAATGTATTCAGTTGTGGAAAGCAGCTAAATCTATATTGTCATTTAGACCATTGGGATATAGGCCCCTATTTATCAAGGGCTGGCGGACCTGATCCGACACTGCGGATCAGGTCCGCCAGACCTCGCTGAATACGGCGAGCAATACGCTCACCGTATTGAGCATTGACCCAGCAGCTCACAAGAGCTGCTGGTGCAACGCCGCCCCCTGCAGACTTGCGGCCAATAGGCCGCCAGCAGGGAGGTGTCAATCAACCCGATCGTACTCGATCGGGTTGATTTCCGGCGATGTCTGTCCGCCTGCTCAGAGCAGGCGGACAGGTTATGGAGCAGCGGTCTTTGTGACCGCTGCTTCATAACTGCTGTTTCTGGCGAGCCTGCAGGCTCGCCAGAAACACGGGGCATCAAGCTCCATTGGGAGCTTGATAAATATGCCCCATAGAGTTTGAAGTCTGTAAATCCTATATGTCTCCCGTTGGCGGAGATGTATCATACGGTTATATGTTGAATGAAATGAAATTTGTTCAATTGGTGTAATTTTCATTGGTGTTTGTATAAAATGATGGTGTAAAGTACAGTGTCTTGATACGCTTTGTTTGAGAAAGCCTTTTTGTATGTTTCCACAATGTTCTGCCCATCTGATGTGGAGTTTACAACTTGTGCGCCCTGTATACTGTGCTCCACAAAAACACTCAATGAGGTAGATCACATAGGAGCTTTTGTGTGTTAAACAATCAGAAATGATAAATTCTTCATTAGGTGTTGGATTTGAATGCTGTTTTATATTTTATATTCAACGGGAGGCATGTGCTGCAATTTGTTCGCTTACATTTGTAAACACCTTTTAAGCCTAAGGGGTGTTTGGGTTTAGCGGAATCTAAGTTGGGGTTAAAATTGGAGTTGTGAATTGTTTTGACTATTTTACTGCAAGTTTTGTTCTAATAGTTGGTGCTCTTTTAAAAGTTGGTTAAAAGTTGGTTCTTTTCCAACATTTTTTCTAATATGGTGTCTTGTTTGATAATGTGCCAATGTTTGCGGATGATGCTTTTTATTTTGTTGTAATTTTGATTGTCTATGCTTGTGTGTGTGTATATGTATGTGTTTGTGTGTATGTGCATGTGTGACTATATATGTATGTGTGTGTGTGTGTATATGTGTGTGTGTGTGTACAGTATGTATGTATGTGTTTGTGCGTGTATGTGCATGAGTGACTATATATGTTGCTTGTGTGGGTGTATGTGTGTGTGTGTATTTGTGCGTGCGTATGTGCGTGTGTGCGTGTATGTACAGTATGTATGTATGTGTTTGTGTGTGTATGTGCATGAGTGACTATATATGTATGCTTGTGTGGGTGTATGTGCGTGTGTGTATTTGTGCGTGTGTGTATGTGCGTGTGTGCGTGTATGTACAGTATGTATGTATGTGTTTGTGTGTATGTGCGTGTATGTATATGTATGCTTGTGTGTGTGTATGTGCGTGTGTGTATTTGTGTGTGTGTGTGTATGTGCGTGTGTGTATTTGTGTGTGTGTGTATGTGCATGTATTCATGTGTTTGTGTGTGTATGCGCATGTGTGACTAATTATATATCTATGCTTATCTGTGTGTATATGTCTGTGTGTATATGTGTATTTGTGTGTTTGTGTGACTATATTTGTATGCTTGTGTGTGTATGTATGACTATATTTGAATGCTTGGGTTTGTGTATGTGTGACTATATTTGTATGCTTGTGTGTGTGTATGTGTGACTATATTTGTATGCTTGTGTGTGTGTGACTATGGGCATGTCAAAATATCATGCCAACCCTCGTGCGAGACTCATTCACAATAGGACTATAAGAAACCCTTTGATTTTTTACATTATTAGCAATGCTACTTTAGTTTGGTAAATTACTGTATACCTTAATTAAATACTAGTTTTACCTTGGGATATCTAACCCAAAAATGCTCTTTTGTGAGTCAGACAGAACATACCTTTTTCAAAAGTTTTCAATTTACTTCTTGGGGGAGATTAAATAAGAAGCGGATGCTGCTATCGCTGCGTGAAGTTTCTGGTTCGCAGGAAACAGAAGTTAAGAAGCGGTGGTCAGTATCAGTATATATTGCTGGGTCATATGCACAATGATGTGCCCTGCCCCTTTGTATTAAATTGATTTTGTAATCATTATTTTTATGTTAAAAGTATTCGTTTTTTTCTTCTATTTTTCACATACATGCTTAAGTTGAATAAACCCACTTTTTCATGTCAGATTTATGGTGGTTTTCCTCATCCTCTATAAAGTTTTCTTGTAAGTCTTATATGGTATTACATAAGAGGTAATTTCCACTAACACACGGACTTCATATCGGCAAGTATCAGTGTAACTATATAATAATGATTCAACAGTTGTCAGAGATAGATAATATGCAGAGAAAGAAAAAGGTGACTTTAAACCTATAGGGGTATATTTATTAATGTGCGAGCGGACATGATACAATGTAGCGTATCATGTCCACTGCACATCGATAAATGCCGATAGCATACGCTCTCTGCATTTATCATTGCACCAGCAGTTCTTGTGAACTGCTGGTGCAATGCCGCCCCCTGCAGATTTGTGGCCAATCAGCCGATAGCAGGGGGTGTCAATCAACCCGATCGTATAGGATCGGGTTGATTTCTGTCCGCCGCCTCAGAGCAGGCGGACAGGTTATGGAGCCGAAAACAAGAGGCATCAAGCTTGATAAATTGACCCCATCGTGTGAAATTAAAGGGACGTGAAACACTTTTAGACTGTAAAATAATATATTTAACTGTGCACAGTAAATATTATTTACCTAAGTAGATGTGTGATTGTGTCTATGTATAGGGTGCAGGATGAGCGCTGAATAGAGGGTCCCTGACTTAAAGGTACAGTCTACTCCAGAATTTTTATTGTTTAAAAAGATAGATAATCCCTTTATTACCCATTCCCCAGTTTTCCATTACCAACACTGTTATATTAACCTTTTACCACCATTATGACATTCTATCCTGTCCAAACGGTGCTGGGCTTTAGCGCCGTTAGGACGGAATACAAGGTCATAGCCGTTTGACTGTCCTGAAGCCAACGGCGCTTCCTGGATGTGATTGCGGTCTGGAGGGCATGCCTAGCATCATAGGGACGCCCCCCCCCCCCCGACCTGATGCCATATTTGAAATCTCGCGATCAAGTGCACAATCGCGGGATTTCAATTTGTCTACATCAGAACTTTGTTCGAATGTAGACATTAGGACCCTGTCATGAAAGGGTTAATATACTTTTTACCTCTGTGATTACCTTGTATATAAGCATCTGCAGACTGCCCCCTTATCTCAGTGCTATTTACAGACTTGCATTTTAGCCAGTCAATGCTGACTCATTCCTAACTCCACAGAAGTGAGCACAATGCTATCTATATGGCACACATGAAATAGCACTGCCTTGCTATGAAAAGCTTATAAAATGCACTGAGATAAAAGGCAGTGTTTAACAGTTTAGAAATCAGTTTTAGTAAATATGTAGCGTAAAAGTTACTAATCCAAGGTGAAGGTTACAACGACAGATAGGACAATATAAGAACAAGAATAAAATATAACCTTTATTAATGAAATAAATAAAAGAAGGGAGGATTACCCTTCAATCATAGAGTAAAAAAGTTTTAACAAAAAATAAATTTAAACTGCACAACGTTAATTATAAAGATATAAGTTGTAGATATACCCCAGTATACATATGTGGGGGGAGGGGGAGGTAAAAATTATATCTATATTAATCTTAAATATAGAAATGGGGACACAGTCCAAACCAAGTAAAGAAGTGTAGTACCACCTATTGGCTAAGTTGATGCTAAGTCACTGTGGAACAAATTTCACACAGCTGACATACTTTCGCTGGATCTAAATATTGTCTATATATGGAGCTAATAAAGCTAAGTATACGGATATCTAAATGTAGAGCTAATATGAATATTGAGGATATCAATTATGTCAGTTGTCAAATATAATATAAGTACAGAGTGTCAAATGCTCTTAAAGTCACTATGGAACAAGTTTCACACAGATGACTATTATATATAGATTATAAGCGGATTACAAAGATAGCATATGATAGAATAGAAGGGAAGTAGTCCCCAAAGTGGTTACAGAAATACCAGTCCCCACACAATAATTAATGGTATTTAAGTCATATAAATTAAATACCCCACAAAAAAACCTAAACTCCCCATTGCCCGTGAAAATGGCATTTGGATTGGCATTGCCCTTAAAAGGGCATTTAGTTCTTTTTCAGCCCAAACCCTAAGCTAAAAATAAAACCCACCCAATAAACCCTTAAAAAAACTTAACACTAACCCCCGAAGATCCACTTACAGTTTTTGAAGACCCGACATCCATCCTCAACGAAGCAGCAGAAGTCTTTAGCGAAGCCGGCAGAAGTCTTCATTTAAGCGGGCCAAAGTCTTCATCCAAGCCAGCAGAAGTCTTCATCCAGACGGCATCTTCTATCTTCATCCATCCGGCGCGGAGCATCCTCTTCTCTTGATAGTTCTTCTCGAATGAAGGTTCCTTTAAGTGGCGTCATCCAAGATGGTGTCCCTTTAATTCCGATTGGCTGATAGAATTCTATCAGCCAATCAGAATTAAAGGTGAAAAAATCCTATTGGCTGATGCAATCAGCCAATAGGATTGAGCTCGCATTCTATTGGCTGTTCCAATTTGGATCAGCCAATAGGATTGAAGCTCAATCCTATTGGCTGATTGCATCAGCCAATATGATTTTTTCACCTTTAATTCCGATTGGCTGAATTCTATCAGCCAATTGGAATTCATGGGACGCCATCTTGGATGATGTCACTTAAAGGAACCTTCAATCGAGAAGAGCCGTCAAGAGAAGAGTATTCTCCGCACCGGATGTCTTGAAGATGGAGCCGCTCCTCGCCGGATGGATGAAGATAGAATATGCCGTCTGGATGAAGAATTCTGCCGTCTGGATGAAGACTTCTGCCGGCTTGGATGAAGACTTCTGCCGGCTTCGCTGAGGACTTCTGCTGCTTCGTTGAGGATGGATGTCGGGTCTTCAAAAGCTGTAAGTGGATCTTCGGGGGGTTCATTTAAAAAAAAATAGAGTCTCCTTTCAACATGACAATGGGTACAAATCATATAAAGAGAATCAGTATAATAAAGGAAGTCAACACAACACATATAAAAGACAGCGCATAGCCCAAAAGAAGTTTATATCACATAACACTTCGAACTACAATCCTACTAATAACAAGGATCGCAATCCCTCTTTTGGACATAACAGATCTGGGGAGGGGATTGTGGACGAAAACATTCATAATCATTCTAGAGTGGCCCCCACATCCAATCAATACGATTTATTAGAAGATCATAATGAGAAAGAAAATTCAGATTGGAACATACAGGGAGCTAAACCTAGAAGAGACAACTATAAAGTTAGACGCACTTCGTTTTGGGAAAATAGAGAACAAAAAGAAATAAATGAGTGCATAAACATAAAATAAAGGCACATGGGTCAATAAATATAATGACAATTTGTCCATTGGAGATAGAAAAACTCTTTCTCTCCTAAAAAAAGATACGGACCTAATCATTAGATCTGCAGATAAAGAGAGTGGGGTAGTTGTGCAAGATAGGGCCGACTATTTAAAAGAGGCCTATAGAATTCTAAATGATAAAAAACCTATAAAAAAGATCAGTTTCGATCCAACTAGCACTTACACTAAAATACTACAAGAAATTATTTCAAAAGCAAAATCTGAGAATGCCATCAATAATGATGAATACCATTTCATTCTAGAAAGAAACCCCAGTGTTCCAACTTTTTATCACCTCCCGAAGGTCCCATAAATCTCTTATTGACCCCCCCGTGAAGACCAATTATTTTGGGTCATTAACTAGCAATCTGTCAATGTACATAGACCATTTTTTACAGCCACTAGTTATATAAAGGATACCACACAAGCCATAAGGATTTTTGAAGGTATAAAATGGGAAGATTCATATAGGTGGATAGAGGAAAATATGAATAGACGGTCACTCTCTAAATCACTTATCAATTTTATTTTAGAGGGTATAGAGTTCATTCTCACACATAATTATTTCCAGTTTGATTCCCAATTTTTTGTCCAAACACAAGGTACAGCGATGGGGGCGACCTTTGCCCCTTCATATGCTAAGTAAAATATAGAGGGAGATGGGATGTTCACTAATAAGGAAAGGACCCCTAATGAATATATCAATATATCAATATGTTAGTCTGTAGTTTAATTGATCTGACAGGCAGATCTAAACCTTAAACAAATCAATAAACCATATATGAAAAAGGGGGGTGCTAACTGTCTTGAAGTATATAAGAATTGTAGCAAGGACAAAAGTGACAGTATGTTAGCACTCTTGTGATTCTCAGTAAAGCATATGTAATGTAGCAAGGAGGGTCACCTTGATACAGGTTGTAAATAAAACTTAACTTTTATTCTAATTGAATTAATATATACATATCGTTGTATAGTGTAGATATATACAAGTGAGTGAGTGTGTTAAAACTTAGATTAAAATAGAAAATAGGGAACGAATATCCACCATAAAAAACTATCAATCTCAATAATAAGGCTCCACACAGTTCCAATAAAAACTCATGTATGCTCAAATCTGCAGAAAATTGTTACCTATAAAGGGGATTGACCACATCAACAAATTACACTGAATAATGCAGCAAGGAGCAAGAGTAAGTGTCGGTCTGTGTGGAAGCTAATAAGCCTAGTGACAGCTAAAATAGGAGGCAATAATAACAGCTATAATGGTGGCTAAGGTTCCCTAAACACGTCTGATGTGCATTTCGCCGTTCACCGGCTTTCTCAAAGGCTAACCCGATCAGGGTTTGTCTCCAAGCATTTAAATAAATTATGCACCTGTAAAATAGTGATAATTACTGTAGTAATATTTGCCAGACTATAGCACTGAGACACAGATTGCACTGTAATGCTGTAAACAGAGTGAACTAAGCATAACAAAATGGTGCCAGTCACTTTTCCTGCAATCTCACAATGATTACAGCACTGTTTCAAAATCCTTGGAGGCTGAACTTCAGCTCCACAGAGCGCTGTATTAGCGAATCGCTGTAAAGTGAAGCGCTGTAAAGTGAGGTATACCTGTACCAATATGTTGCACGGATCAAAGGAGAATCCTAATAATAATGTGGCCATTACCAAGGATATATGATACAAATACAAATGACATGCTAGTAATTGACAGTGTGCTATAAAGTCCGCCTCCGTGCCGGTACCAACTGATTTGCCCTTATTTGTTATAAACTAACACACACTATAGTCAGATTGTGTTAAAACATCTAGAAACATTGCCATCAATATTTGGAAACCTAGTTATTATGGATCTTAATGTATAGATAATAATTTATGATGGCTTGTCCTGTCCGGTTCAGTAACCAATTAGATTCTAGTCAACATGATAACAGCTCTTGAGACTTTAACGATTGGCTAATTCACTAGTCAATCTAGAGAAGGATAATGATATCATTGTAAATTTGTTTGGAAATATTTTGATACTCATGTTAATATCGGTTGAGATGTTAGAGCTCTATTTTAGTAAATGACCTATCAGTGTGTTATGATATAAGTTCAAATATTTTCAGTCCAATTTGAAGATCAATCAGAATAAAATGTATCCTACACGCTCGTAAGACTTCCAATTGAAATATTAGTGATAGTGTATCATAAATTACGATCCCTATTTCCTTTTGAAAATTTAAGCTATAATGTGACTCTCATTAGTACCATCAGTCAAAAATAAATAATATTACAATTTTCTGTTAATATTATAATAAGTAAGTAAACGTAGTTCGTCTGCATCAACTTCTACAATTACAGGGAGTACTCTTGCAAATGAGTTTAACCACTGACAAAATAATGTTGCCTCCAGTGTTTTACTGTAATCATGCATAGTCTAAGAGGCCTAGTTATCAAGCTGTCAACCTCAAATACGCTGGAATTCCGCAGCGTATTTGTGGCGAGGCTGATTTGCCTTAGTTATCAAAGGCTACAGACCGGCAAAAGTAGAATTTTGTGACGTAAACTTCGATCCGCCTGAATCAGCCAATCAGATTGAACTCGCATTCTATTGGCTGTTTCGATCAGCCAATAGAATGCAAGCTCAATCTGATTGGCTGATTGGATCAGCCAATCGGATTGAACTTGAATCTAATTGGCTGATTCAATCAGCCAATCAGATTTTTCCTACCTTAATTCCGATTGGCTGATAGAATCCTATCAGCCAATCGGAATTGAAGGGACGCCATCTTGGATGACGTCCCTTAAAGGAGCCTTCATTTGTCGGTAGTCCGTCGGTAAAGAAGGATGTTCCGCGTCGGCGGGATGAAGATTCAAGACCCGGCTTGGAAGATGACATCGCCTGGATAGAAGACTTCTTCAGCGCCTCTTGGAAGATGACATCGCCCGGATGGAAGACTTTTTCAGCGCCGCTTGGAGGATCACTTCATCGGATGGAAGATTTCTTCAGCGCCGCTTGGAGGATCACTTCTGCCGGTCCGGGTCTCCTCTTCAGTTCCATCGGTGGCTCGGCTGAGTGAAGACGACTAAAGGTAGGATGATCTTCAGGGGATTAGTGTTAGGTTATTTTAAGGGGGGTTTGGGTTAGATTAGGGGTATGTGGGTGGTGGGTTTTAATGTTGGGGGGGGGGGGTTGTATTTTTCTTTTACAGGCAAAAGAGCTGAATTCTTTGGGGCATGCCCCACAAATGGCCCTTTTAAGGGCTGGTAAGGTAAAAGAGCTTTGAACTTTTTAAATTTAGAATAGGGTAGGGCATTTTTTTATTTTGGGGGGCTTTGTTATTTTATTAGGGGCCTTAGATTAGGTGTAAGTAGCTTAAAATTGTTGTAATATTTTTAAAATGTTTGCAACCTATTTTTTTTATTTTTTGTAACTTAGCTTTTTTTATTTTTTGTACTTTAGTTAGTTTATGTAATTGTATTTAATTGTATTTATTTGTAGGTAATTTATTTAATTTATTTAATGATAGTGTAGTGTTAGGTTTAATTGTAACTTAGGTTAGGATTTATTTTACAGGTAAATTTCTCTTTATTTTAGCTAGGTAGCTATTAAATAGTTAATAACTATTTAATAGCTATTGTACCTAGTTAAAATAAATTGAAATTTGCCTGTAAAATAAAAATAAATCCTAAGATAGCTACAATATAATTATTATTTATATTGTAGCTATATTAGGGTTTATTTTAAAGGTAAGTATTTAGTTTTAAATAGGATTAATTTAGTTCATAATAGAAATATTATTTAGATTTATTTAATTAATATTTAAGTTAGGGGGGTGTTAGTGTTAGACTTAGGTTTAGGGGTTAATAAATTTATTACAGTGGCGGCGGTGTAGTGGGGGGCAGGATAGGGGTTAATAAATTTATTATAGGTGGCGACGGTGTAGGGAGGGCAGGATAGGGGTTAATAGGTATAATGTAGGTGGCAGCGGTGTCTGGGGGCGGCGGTTTAGGGGTTAATACATTTATCAGAGTTGCGGCAGGGTCTAGGAGCGGCGGCTTAGGGGTTAATACATTTATCAGAGTTGCGGCAGGGTCTAGGAGCGGCGGTTTAGGGTTTAATAACTTTATTTAGTTGCAGGGGGCTCCGGGGGTGCCGGTATAGGGGGTAGAACAGTGTAGTTAGTGTGAGTGCTTAGTGACAGGCTAGCAATAAAGCTGGAAAAAAGCCGAAGAGCAGCGAGATCGGATGAGTGATAACTCTCACAGTCCGCTGCTCATCGCCCCGCAGCTTTTTGACAGCTTTATTTGATAACTTAGGCGAAATTTTTCAGGTCCGCGGCAGCGATGTGAGGCGAGCTTAGGCGGGCGTATTGGGCCGGCGAAGGCAGCAAAGTTGACACGTTGATAACTACCCCCCTAAGACTCAAATTATGTTATTAGGTTATATCTGTAGCCTTATATAACAAAAGTTTTTATTCTTAGTACGATAATGAGTAGAAATAATCCTCTATTGATGTACCAGGGGGGACTGTGAATTTCTTTCTACCCTTTGTAATCAGGTCAATATGATACAATTGACATAAATCTTCTATAATTTGAATCTTCAAACATTCATTCCAATTTCCAATACGTTAACTCTAACTTTTGGTGACATAATACTATTCGTCACAGTAGAATTATCTATATAGTTACAACCATTGAGGGTATATATTAGAGGGTAGCGCAACAGCTTTTGTATTATTTATATAGTATTTTTAGCTTAGGGTTTGGGCTGAAAAATAGCTAAATGCCCTTTTAAGGGCAATGCCCATACAAATGCCCTTTTCAGGGCAATGGGGAGCTTAGGTTTTTTTAGATAGGGTGGTGGGTTTTACTGTTGAGGGGTTGTTGTATTTTTTTTTTACAGGTAAAAGAGCTGATTTATTTGGGGCAATGCCCAGCAAGAGGCCCTTTTAAGGGCCATTGGCAGTTTAGTTTAAGCTAGGGGTTTTTTTTTTATTTTGGGGGGGGCTTTTTTATTTTGAAAGGGCTATTAGATTAGGTGTAATTAGTTTAAATATTTGATCATTTCTTTTTTATTTTGTGTAATTTAGTATTTGTTTGTTTTTTAATTTAGTTAATTGTATTTAATTAATGTAAGACAGGTTATGTTTTATTTTACAGCTAAATTTGTATTTATTTTAACTAGGTAGCTAGTATATAGTTAATAACTGTTTACTAACTATTCTACCTAGTTAAAATAAATACAAACTTATCTGTGAAATAAAAATAAAACCTAAGCTAGCTACAATGTAACTGCTAGTTATATTGTATCTAGCTTAGGTTTTATTTTACAGGTAAGTATTTAGTTTTAAATAGGAATTATTTAGTTATTAATAGTAGGTTTTATTTAGATTTATTTTAATTATATTAAAGTTAGGGGTGTTAGGGTTAGACTTAGGGTTAGATTTAGGGGTTAATAACTTTAGTATATTAGGGGTTAACAGGTAGTTTATGGATGTTAGTGTACTTTTTAGCACTTTAGTTATGAGTTTTTTGTTACGGCTTTGTAACATAGTATACGGTATGGATCTTGACAGTATAGACTGTACCGCTCACTTTTTGGCTGGAAAGGCAAACTTGTAATACCGGTGTTATGGAAGTCCCATTGAAAAAGGACTTTTTGAAAGCTGCGGTAGTTACGTTGCGTTACGGCTAAAAACGTGTGCGGTACAGAAATACCTGCAAGTCTCGTAATACCAGCGGTAGTGAAAAAGAGCCATAACACTGCTTTTTCACTCATAATGCAAAACTCGTAATCTAGCCGTTTATTAGCTCCATATATAGACATTATTTAGATCCATCTAGTGTATGTCAGCTGTGTGAAATTTGTTCCACAGTGACTTAGCATCAACTTAGCGAATAGGTGGTACTACACTTCTTTACTTGGTGGGACTGTGTCTCCATTTCTATAGTTAAGATTAATATAGATATAATTTTGACCCGGTCCCCCCCCCCCCCTCATATTTATACTGGGGTATGTCTACAACTTATATCGGTATAATTAACGTTGTGCACTTTTAATTTATTTTTTGTTAAAACTTTTTTACTCTATGATTGAAGGGTAATCCCCCCTTCTTTTATTTATTTAATTAATAAAGGTTATATTTTATTCTTGTTCTTATATTGTCCTATGTGTCGTTATAACCTTCACCTTGGATTAGTAACTCAAGCAAGTGCTCTTTATGGTGTATCTTTTCTTTACGCTACATAGTTACTTATATATATTCTTACACTGAGCACCCTCCCCATTTTCTACTATGGGGATCTAAATTGATACATGAATTATTGTTCCACACACTGCCTCTATTTATAGAAATCAGTTTTAGCCTACATAGGTTTAGCTTTCAACAAAGAATACCTAGAGAAAAAAATCAAATTTGATGTTAAAAGCAAAATGGCAAATTCTTTAAAATCACGTTCCCTATCACACAGCACTAGAGCGTGACACCATATTACACGTGCTACCTGCGCCCGCACTGTTACTGGCACCAGAGAATCCCACTATAAAAGAAGCAGCAAGCGTACACGGCACTAGAGTGTGACACCATATTACATATGCTACCTGCGCCCGCACTGTTACTGGCACCAGAGAATCCCACTATAAAAGAAGCAGCAAGCGTACACCGTACTAGAGTGTGACACCATATTACATATGCTACCTGTGCCGCACTGTTACTGGCACCAGAGAATCTCACTATAAAAGAAGCAGGAAGCGTACACGGCGCTAGAGTGTGACACCATATTACATGTGCTACCTGCACCTGCACTGTTACTGGCACCAGAGAATCTCTCTATAAAAGAAGCAGCAGGCGTACACGGCGCTAGAGTGTGACACCATATTACACATACTACCTGCGCCCGCACTGTTACTGGCACCAGGAGAATCTCTCTATAAAAGAAGCAGCGAGCGTACACCGCACTAGAGTGTTACACCATATTACACGTGCTACCTGCACTGTTACTGGCACCAGAGAATCTCTCTTTAAAAGAAGCAGCAAGCATACACCGTGCTAGAGTGTTACACCATATTACATATGCTACCTGCACCTGCACTGTTACTGGCACCAGGAGAATCTCACTATAAAAGAAGCAGCAAGCGTACACCGCGCTAGAGTGTTACACCATATTACACGTGCTACCTGCACCTGCACTGTTACTGGCACCAGAGAATCTCACTATAAAAGAAGCAGCAAGCATACACCGCGCTAGAGTGTTACACCATATTACATATGCTACCTGCACCTGCACTGTTACTGGCACCAGAGAATCTCACTATAAAAGAAGCAGCAAGCATACACCGCGCTAGAGTGTTACACCATATTACATATGCTACCTGCACCTGCACTGTTACTGGCACCAGAGAATCTCACTATAAAAGAAGCAGCAAGCGTACACTGCGCTAGAGTGTTACACCATATTACATATGCTACCTGCACCTGCACTGTTACTGGCACCAGAGAATCTCTCTTTAAAAGAAGCAGCAAGCGTACACCGCGCTAGAGTATTACACCATATTACATATGCTACCTGCACCTGCACTGTTACTGGCACCAGAGAATCTCTCTTTAAAAGAAGCAGCAAGCGTACACTGCGCTAGAGTGTTACACCATATTACACGTGCTACCTGCACCTGCACTGTTACTGGCACCAGAGAATCTCTCTTTAAAAGAAGCAGCAAGCGTACACTGCGCTAGAGTGTTACACCATATTACATATGCTACCTGCACCTGCACTGTTACTGGCACCAGAGAATCTCTCTTTAAAAGAAGCAGCAAGCGTACACTGCGCTAGAGTGTTACACCATATTACACGTGCTACCTGCACCTGCACTGTTACTGGCACCAGAGAATCTCTCTTTAAAAGAAGCAGCAAGCGTACACTGCGCTAGAGTGTTACACCATATTACATATGCTACCTGCACCTGCACTGTTACTGGCACCAGAGAATCTCTCTTTAAAAGAAGCAGCAAGCGTACACTGCGCTAGAGTGTTACACCATATTACACGTGCTACCTGCACCTGCACTGTTACTGGCACCAGAGAATCTCTCTTTAAAAGAAGCAGCAAGCGTACACTGCGCTAGAGTGTTACACCATATTACATATGCTACCTGCACCTGCACTGTTACTGGCACCAGAGAATCTCTCTTTAAAAGAAGCAGCAAGCGTACACTGCGCTAGAGTGTTACACCATATTACAGGAGCTACCTGTGCCACGCCCTGTACATACAGCACTCTTTCACTTTTATAGCAGATTTACAAAACCTGTTGCTCTTTATTGTTACTCAGATTGTTCTTGGCTATGTTACAGGTTATCTGTCTTCACATAATTTTATGCTCATTTATTAGAAGTGAGACTATGACAGAACATGTCAGAAATGCTCAGGGATTTTATAACATGCAGAAAGCATATACATAGGTATATACATAACAGATGATATAATAAGATGTCAGGCTCGGCTTGCTGCTTTAAGCACAGGAAACCATTAGGAAATAGTTACTCACAAGTGTGATAGAAGATATTAGTTATGTGCATAGATACAAAATAACTTTAAATTCATTATTTGTTTTTTAAAAAAGAGTCTTTTATTTCATCCTACTTCCTACCATGGAGTCATTCAGAAGGTGTTTGTTAAAGTGATAGTAAATCCTAGCATTTTTGAAATGCTAGGATTTACCAGTGCAACAAATAAAAGGGACTTTCAGTCATGTAGTATAAAATAATTCATGCTGAAAGTTCCTTTATTTGTCTGCAGCTTTCGCCACGCTGAGCGTCTCAGGAAGCCTACGGCAAAACTCTATTTTATCACTGAGGTGATTTTAGCCAATAGTGTGCAAGCTATCCAGCATAATGCCAGCTGGCCCGAACGGCTATTGGCTAAGAGGTGGAAACGTCACCTCACTGAAAAATAGCGTTCTGTTGTGGGCTGCCTCAAAAGAGCTCAGTGCGACAAACGCTTCAGACAAATATAGATACTTTTAGTATGAAGTATTTTATACTTCATGACTGAAAGTCCCCTTTATCTATTCCACTGGTAAATCCTAGGGTTTCACAAACACTCAGATTTACTATCACTTTGATGAATTTTATGAAAATTAGCAAGCCTCGGGTTTGTGCGAGTGAAACCTAGCATAAAAGTATAAGAAGTAAAAAATAATGTGCACTGAAAGCAACATAAATACATTAAAATAAAGTGTTACACTCATATAAACACTATGTGATAAAAATTATTAATGTAAATATTATGATAAAAAAGTTATAAGGGTTAAAAGATATATGGTATATGACAATGTGTATATATATATATATATATATATATATCAGTGTGTGTGTATATACTGTATGTGTATATACATATGTATGTGTGTGTATTTATGTGTTTTATATATATATATATATATATATATATATATATATATATATGTGTGTGTATATGTGTGTACATATGTATTTATCTGTGTACTTATGTATTAACAGACATATACACACATAAGCACTTAAATAAATGTATATAGTACATTGGATCCCTTTGCAGTTAAGTAGATGAAAACATGTAAAATCAAATTTAAAGGGACAGTCTAGTCCAAAATAAACTTTCATGATTCAGATGGGGAATGTAATTTTAAACAATTTTTCAATTTACTTTTATCACCAATTTTGCTTTGTTCTCTTGATATTCTTAGTTGAAAGCTAAACCTAGGAGGTTCATATGCTAATTTCTTAGAACTTGAAGGCCGCCTCTTTTCTGAATGCATTTAGACAGTTTTTTACCACTAGAGGGTGTTAGTTCATGTGTGTCATATAGATAACACTGTGCTCACGCACATGGGGGTCAATTTATTAAGGTGCAAATGGACATATCATGTCTGCTGCACATCGATAAATGCTGATAGCATACGCTGTCAGCATTTATCATTGAACCGTCCCCTGCAGATTCACGGGCAATCGGCCGCTATAAGGGGGTGTCAATCAACCCGATCGTATCCGATCGGGCTGATTGCTGTCCGCCACCTCAGAGGTGGCAGACAAGTTAAGGAGCAGCAGTCTTAGGACCACTGCTTCTTAACTTCTGCTTCAGGCAGACCTGATGAAACAGCTTGTTGCTGAGAAACGCGTCGCTTGTTTTTAATTATTTTAAGTAAAGTTTGTTACTTTTTATAAAAAACACTTGCTGCACTGTATTCTTTGGATCAATATTCTTTTGACCCATTGGACATCCTGGAACTCTGACAAATGCTGTTTGCCTTGTTAAAGTCTGTTGGGTGACTGTATTGATCCCTTCTTGCCTGACTAGCATCATTAGAGATGCTACACCAAATGTCAGTATATATCATACCACGCATACTATATACTCCTGGATCCAAACTGTACTAGGCCATATAGGCACCTTTGTGTCTTCTTGTATTTCCACACTACAGATTACCTTTCTCTCCCAAGAGGTTGATCTGCTGGGTGACTGTTATAGATCCCAGACTGCTCCCATGGCACTATTTGGAGTGCTTCAATATATGTGAGTGTAATTTTGCACATCTTTATCATACACACCTTTTGGAACAAACAATATTGGGCCATGTGGCGCATCTGTCTCTTTTCTTGTCTCTTTCAAGGAGCGCTTGTGGAAGCCTCCTGTTCCATTGTCTCCTACGTGTTCGTTCCCACCCATGCCTCCCTCTCCTCCCATGCCTCCTGGTCCCGAGTCACCAGGTACTGCTGAGCCGATGCAGTTGGGATTCACGAGTCTCTCCGCGGTGGAGAGGGTCAATAGGGCTCTGCCTCTATTGTGGGTTACAGGGTCACCTTTTGAAGTCTTCTCTTACACGGCCGGGAAACGCTCACACCTGAGGTCCTGTCAGGGGCAGACCTTGGGTGGTTTATCCTTGTCCCCAGAACCGCTTAAGAAGAAACCTTTGGTCAAGGTTGTCCTTTCCTGGGTGGACTCCTCCATAGTCACCCAGGCTCTTGTTGACTCCGGTGCTGCAGGCTATTTCATTGACCGTGCTTTTGTATCAAAGCACTCCATTCCTGTTTTGCCTCGGTCCGTTCCGCTTGCTATTGATGCTCTTGATGACAGGCCCCTTCAGCCCGCACTTGTTACTCACGAAACTGCTCCGTTGTCCATGGCTGTTGGGGCTCTTCATTTTGAAACCCTCCAGTTCCAGGTGATAAACTCTCCGCATTTTCCGGTTGTTCTGGGTTATCCCTGGCTCCAAAAGCACAATCCCAGTCTCGACTGGCATAGGTCCGAAATTTTGTCGTGGTCCCCGCAATGTATTTCCACTTGTCTTCGGAAACCAGTTAAAGTCTTGTGCACTTCTTCAGTATCTCAATTGCCAGAGGAGTACCGAGAGTTCCTAGACGTTTTTGACAAGGTCCGTGCCGGTACGTTGCCTCCTTACCGGTCTTACGATTGTGCCATAGACCTGCAACCCGGAGCCATTCCTCCTCGGGCCGGGTTTACCCTCTGTCTGTTGCAGAGAATTGTGCTATGGAGGAGTATGTTGCTGATGCTCTGTCGCAGGGGATCATCCACAAATCTTGCTCTCCTGCAGGGGCTGGCTTCTTCTTTGTGAAGGAAAAGGGTGGCGAGTTAAGACCATTCATCGATTATAGGGGTCCTAATCGTCTTACCATTAAGAATGCTTACCCTATTTCGCTCATTACGGAACTCTTTTACTGCCTCAAGGGAGCTACGATCTTTACTAAACTTGATTTGAGAGGAGCGTACAATCTCGCTAGGATCAAGGAGGGCCACGAATGGAAAACAGCGTTTAACACCAGGAGCAGGCATTATGAGTATCTTGTAATGCCCTTTGGCCTATGTAATGCTCCTGCTGTTTTCCAGGAATTTATTAATGATGTCCTACGAGATAATGTTGCAACAGTGTGTTGTGGTGTACTTAGATGACATCCTCATACACTCACCCACACTTGAGGCTCATCGTTCTGATGTTACACGGGTTCTTCAGAGACTATGTGAGAATGGCCGGTTTTGTAAACTCGAGAAATGTGAGTTCCATCAGACTCAAGTTACCTTCCTAGGATATGTTATCTCTGTTGTAGGGTTCTCCATGGATCCCAACAAGTTATCTGCAGTTCTGCAGTGGCCTCGCCCAGTTGATCTTCGGTCTATTTAACGTTTTTTGGGGTTCGCCAATTACTATAGAAAGTTTATTAAAAACTTTTCTTCCTTGGTCAAACCTATCACAGACATGACCCGTAAAGAGAATGATCCACTCCATTGGTCACCTACTGCCATTAAGGCCTTTGATAGTCTTAAGACTGCCTTTGCTGCTGCTCCAGTTCTGGCTCATCCTAACCCTGTCCTGCCTTTCGTTCTTGAGGTCGATGCATCTGAGACTGGAGTAGGTGCCCTCTTGTCTCAATGTCCTACGCCTGACGGTTCCTTGCATCCGTGTGGTTTCTTCTCTAAGAAATTGTCTCGAGTGGAGTGTAACTATGAAATTGGCGAAAGGGAATTACTGGCCATAATTTTGGCACTCAAGGAATGGAGGCATCTTCTCGAGGGTACTAGCGTGCCAGTGCTCATTCTTACTGACCACAAGAATTTAACCTCTCTATCTGAAGCAAAATGTTTTTCACCCCAACAGGCCAGATGGGTGCTATTTTTGTCTCGGTTTAATTATGTGGTCTCCTACCTGCCTGGTAGTAAGAATGTTAGGGCCGATGCCCTCTCTCGACAATTTTAGCCTCTGTCCAAGGAGGAGTCTGTACCTACTCCTGTTATACCTCCTGACCATATTTTATCTACTATATGTACTAATTTGACTTCTCCCTTGGGGGAGGAGATCCTGGCTGCACAAACAAATGCACCTCCTGAGAAACCTAGTGGTAAGTGTTTTGTTCCTGAGAATCTTCAAACTAAACTTTTGAACACTTACCACTATCCTAAAGCCGCAGGTCACCCAGGCAAGAACCAAATGATTTGGTCTGTCACTCGACAATTCTGGTGGCCAGGTCTTTGTTCTGATGTTGCTGCGTATGTTGCCTCCTGCTCAGTTTGTGCACAGAATAAGAATACTCAACGTCTTCCTGTGGGCTTTCTTCAACCTATTGCTAATGGTAAGCGTCCTTGGACACATCTTTCCATGGACTTCATTGTCGAGCTCCCTGTTTCCAATGGCAATACTGTTATCCTTATGGTGGTTGACCATTTTTCTAAAATGTCACATTGCATTCCCTTGATGAAGTTGCCTACCGCTCAGGAGCTTGCTTCAATTTTTGCCTGGGAGGTCTTCCGTTTACATGGGTTACCCAAGGAGATAGTGTCGGACCAGGGTAGCTAGTTTGTCTCCAGATTTTGGCATTCCTTTTGTGCTCAAATGGGGATCCAGCTTTCCTTCTCCTCGACATATCACCCTCAATCCAATGGGGCTGCGGAACGGTCTAATCAAGCTCTGGAACAGTTCCTCCATTGCTATGTCTCAGATCACCACAATAATTGGTCTAAACAGTTACCCTGGGCAGTGTTTCCTCGTAATAGTGCTATTAATGCTTCCTCCAAGTTATCCCCATTCATGGCAAATTATGGATTTCAACCATCCTTGTTGCCTGATTCATTCATGGAGGAGCATCTCTGGCAACTCCGTTCCAAGTGGGTGCAGATTCAGGATTGCCTTCATCGTTCTATGCAGCGCCAAAAGTTCCAGACTGATCGTAGGCATCTGCCCGTGCCTTCCTACCAGGTTGGTGAGAGAGTTTGGCTGTCCTCCCGCAACTTGAACCTTCATGTGCCTTCCAATAAACTGGCTCCCCGTTATGTTGGTCCTTTTCGAATACTCCGACGGGTCAATCCTGTGGCCTACGCTCTTGTGGTATTCTGAGCTTTGTATTTCAGTAAACAAGCATTTGCACATTTGTTATATAGGTTAGCCCTAAAATTAGAGCTTGTTGCTCTTTTTTGTAGTAATCAGAAAACAACTTCTATGTAGCCTGATTAAACAATATGAGACATTTAATATATGATAAATTTATATATTAACTACTGACTTAGGTGTTAATAAACATAAGGATTTATTAATATAATATATATCTTATGTTCGATATATATATATATGTAAACGGAGGCCACAGATGAAAAAGAAATACTGACACGCTCAGAATCAGAAATGGTAGAAACAATTGATCCTTTTTACTTCACGCAATCACACACAGCCTAAAATATTTACAAGTTCAGTCATTCCACAGACACACAATGTTTGTTTATATTGGATGTTGCAGGTAATAGGATATGCCCAATAATTCAGAATGGTGACAAAAAACAAGCAGGTATGAAGTTTAAAGGCTTTAGCTTTGTTCGTGTACGTTACCAGCTTGAGGACCGTGGTTATTCTGTTACCGCATTGGAAGATCCGTGTCTGGGACAGGCAGCGTGTGTGAATGCGGCTTACTTCCGGGTAGCGGTGAAAAAGTAGATCCGGCCGTTGAATGATCCAGACTCGGTAATGACAAAGTAACGATAAGATCGTAAGAGATTCAAGATGAAGCAAAAGTAAACATAGTAAACCACTTTGCACAGGATACAAGCAATAGGAGACCTGAAATAAGGAAAGCTACAACAGAGTAGCTATGACTTCAATAATCAGGCAGTAAATGAGTGTTACAGGTAGTCCTTAAATAGGGTGGAGACCAAAATAGGAGGGGTTAGAGTTAAAGGTATACCACATCTCCCCCCCTTCAAGGAAGCACCCCAGGGGTTTCCAAACTAGGTTTCTCAGGATAGCGGCGATGAAAATTTCGTAGAAGACGGGGAGTGCGAAGATCAGAATGAAGCTGCCAAGAGTTATCCTCCGAACCATAACCTTTCCATTTCACAAGGTACTCCAACCTCCGCCTATGGATCCTAGAATCCAACACAGCTTCAACTTCATACTCCTCTCGATCATCAATGAGTATTGGAGGTGGTCGAGTCAAGGAGAGGGACTGAGGTGAAGGAAGATATGGCTTTAACAAAGAGACATGAAAAGAGGGGTGAATCTTAAAATCCTGGGGAAGCTCTAATCTCACAGCATTGAGGTTGATTATTTTAGAAATCTTAAAAGGACCCAAGTATTGATTTGCTAACTTTTTGCTAGGAACTGAAAGTTTGAGATTCTTTGTCGAGAGTAGTACTAAATCTCCAATCTGATAAGCCGGGCTAGCAGTGTGATGGGTATCATACAACCTTTTTTGATAATCTTTAGCTTCCGAAAGATGTTTTTTCAGGATGTTAAGTCTTTCTTGTAGAGTAGTTGCGAAATCCAATGCTGAGGGAGAGTTCACTTGTTGAGAGGACAAGGAAATGGTAGTAGGATGATATCCATAAGTAACGAAGAATGGGGATAGTTTAGTTGATGAAGAAGTTGTATTGTTATAACAGAATTCTGCCAAAGGTAAATAAGATGACCAGTCATCCTGCAGATGAGATATATAACAACGAAGATATTGTTCAAGGGTTTGGTTGAGTCGTTCTGTAAGGCCATTTGTCTGAGGGTGAAAAGCAGTTGAGTATCTTGAATCAATCTTGATTAGCTTACATAAAGATCTCCAAAAATTAGAGGTAAACTGTGTACCACGATCAGTTATAATAACTTTAGGCAGTCCATGTAAGCGAACTATGTTGTCTAGGAAAACGTGAGCTGTAGTGAAAGCTGTAGGGAGACCTTTTAGGGGAATGTAATGAGCCAGTCTTGTTAAATGGTCAATGACAACTAAAATAGTATTGTAATGGTGGGATTCAGGTAACTCGACAATAAAGTCCATTGATATGGTACTCCAGGGTTTGTCAGGAATAGGCAGAGGAGATAAAAGACCTGATGGTCTTTTGTGAGCTAACTTGTTTCTGGCACAGGTATCACAATGTTTTACGTAATTTGTAATATAGGTATCCATGAGTGGCCACCAATAATTTCTCCTGGTTAGGTCTATAGTTTTAGAAATACCTGGATGACCCGCTAGTGTCCCGTCATGGGTTTGTTTAAGAATAGAAGATCTAATTTGTTTGGGGATATATAGTTTAGAATTATGATAAAAAAGACCAGTATTGGAATCTTTTAGACAGTCTATTCCATGTGGTGGTTCATGTTTTAATTCTTTTAATATCTCCTCTTCTAAAGGTGTTAGTAAACCTATAATTTTTTCTTTTGGAATGATTTGGTTAATTTGATTATGAGTGTCTTGTTCATGTAGTCTAGAGAGAGCATCGGCTTTGGTATTCAAGTGTCCCGGTCTGTAGGTTAAAAGAAAATTGAAACGATCAAAGAATATAGACCATCTTGCTTGTCTTGCAGACAAGGTCTTACTTGTTTTTAGAAATTCAAGATTTTTATGGTCGGTATAAATCTTAAAAGGTAATTTAGAACCTTCTAATAAATGTCTCCAGTGATCTAGGGCACGTTTTATAGCTAGAAGTTCTTTATCTCCTATGCTATAGTTTTTCTCAGCGCTAGTTAACATTTTTGAATAGAAAGCAATAGGATGAATCTCAGTCTTGTTCTTATCTTGTTGTGATAAAACTGCACCGATACCTGAGTCGGATGCATCTACTTCAAGGATAAATTCTAAATCAAAATCTGGCATAGCTAGAATGGGTGCTGTAGTAAAATATTCTTTCAATTTATTAAAGGCAAGACTAGCGGATTCTGTCCACTTAAATCTTTGTTTTTCACTAGTAAGTGTTGTTAATGGTTTAACGATAGAAGAGAAATTTTTTATAAACTTCCTATAAAAATTTGCAAAACCAATGAATCGTTGTACAGATTTTGTGGAAGTAGGAGTAGGCCAATTTAGAATTGCTGATACCTTCTCCGGATCCATTTGTATTTTGTTGGGACTGATGATATAACCCAAGAATTTTATTTCTGTGACATGAAAGGAACATTTTTCCAGTTTAGCATATAGTTTGTGTTCTTTTAAACGAGTTAATACCCAGCGTACATGTTTTTCATGTTCTTGTGGTGTTCTAGAATAAATTAAGATGTCGTCAAGGTATATTATGACACAAACGTCTATCAGGTCACGAAAGATCTCATTTATAAAAAACTGAAAAGTTGCCGGAGCATTACTCAGACCGAAAGGCATTACATTATATTGGAAAAGACCATATCTGGTCCTGAATGCCGTTTTCCATTCGTGACCTTCTTTGATTCTAATCAAATTATAAGCTCCCTTTAAATCTAATTTGGTGTAAATAGTTGCACCAGTTAGACGTTCCAAAAGTTCAGGTATTAAAGGTAAAGGGTATCTGTTTTTTATTGTGATGTTATTTAATGCTCTATAATCAATAATAGGTCTTATGGTACCATCCTTGTTTCTTACTAGAAACATTCCTGCAGCTGCAGGGGATGTGGAGTGTGAAATAAATCCCTTACGTAAATTTTCGTCTAGGTAATTTCTTATATACTGGAGTTCCTCTTGAGAGAGAGAGGATAGATCTTACCATGAGGGATTTTGGAACCAGATATTATATCGATAGGACAGTCAAATTCCCTATGGGGTGGAAGGTTTTCTGCCTCTTTTAAATTAAATACTTCTGCCAAATCCTGATAACACGAGGGTAAACCAATATCAAGTGACGCTATGGTTTGATGTGGGTAACAAGTGTTTAAACAAAAAGCAGAATCTAATGTTACCTTATTTGAAACCCAATTTATGTGAGGGTTGTGTTTCTTCAACCAAGGATAGCCTAGGATGAGAGTATGCTGATGTATGGATATGAGATCAAAAGATAAATATTCAGTGTGTCCCTGCAATGATGTTACAAGCAGGGGAACAGTATGATGTGTAATAGGTCCTTGTTCTATTAATGAACCATCTATCAACTTAATAGACACAGGATTTTGTTTACAAATAATAGGTATTCGATTTTTATTTACATAAGTGGAATCAATGTAATTTCCGTATGCTCCTGAATCAATTAATGCCTTGGTTTGGATATTTTTCTGGTCCCACTGTAAAGAAATGGACAAAGTCATGTGTGTATCATTAGGTATGCTGTAAATAAAGTCACTGGTTATTGTCTTACCATTCTTTTGTTTTTTCAACAAAGGACAAGTAGATACTACATGTTCTTTTTGAGCACAGTATAAACAGAGATTTTCCAACCTCCTTCTAATTTTTTCCTCTGGTGGCAGAGGTCCTCTAAGAACACCAATCTCCATAGGGGTAGCACTGCCATGAGCTCTGTCATGACTTGTTGTGACTTGGTAAGGTTTTCTGGATGGGGTATCATAAGAGGCCCTCTCTGCCCTCCTTTCTCTCAAACGACGATCTAAAGATGTACTTAATTTAATAAGACCCTCAAGGGTATCTGGGATCTCAAGACGGGAAAGTTCATCTTTGAGTGTTTCAGATAAACCTAAACGATATTGATTCTTCAAACTGATTTCATTCCACTGAGAGTCCTCTGCCCACATCTGAAACTCAGTGGTATAATCTTCCACATTTCTCTTACCCTGTTTTAAAGACCTCAATCTCGTTTCAGCATTTATTTGAGAATTTGAGTCTTGATATAGACTAGTTAAAGCAGAAAAAAAATCTTGTAATGAATCCAGGATAGGGTTATTGTTTTCAAAAAACCTATTAGCCCAAGTCCTGGGTTCACCTTGTAGGAAAGATATTGTGGTACATACTTTAATCCGCTCAGTATGATAAGTCTTAGGTCTAAGAGAAAATAATAAATTACAGGCATTCTTAAATTCCCTGAACTCAGAAAGTTTCCCTGAAAAAGGTTGTGGATAATTAATATGAGGTTCAGGTGGGTCATGAGGCTTTTGTGTAACAAAATCTTTAACTATAGTTTTAAGTGCAGCATTTTCAGTCTGCACTTCAGTCACAGCTCTTGCTAAATAATCAAGTTTAAGATAGACATTATTAAACTCCTTTTTTATTTCATTAGGATCCATAATGATAATTATTTCAAAATACGGTTTTGGGCCTGATTATTATGTGGTATTCTGAGCTTTGTATTTCAGTAAACAAGCATTTGCACATTTGTTATAAAGGTTAGCCCTAAAATTAGAGCTTGTTGCTCTTTTTTGTAGTAATCAGAAAACAACTTCTATGTAGCCTGATTAAACAATATGAGACATTTAATATATGATAAATTTATATATTAACTACTGACTTAGGTGTTAATAAACATAAGGATTTATTAATATAATATATATCTTATGTTCGATATATATATATATGTAAACGGAGGCCACAGATGAAAAAGAAATACTGACACGCTCAGAATCAGAAATGGTAGAAACAATTGATCCTTTTTACTTCACGCAATCACACACAGCCTAAAATATTTACAAGTTCAGTCATTCCACAGACACACAATGTTTGTTTATATTGGATGTTGCAGGTAATAGGATATGCCCAATAATTCAGAATGGTGACAAAAAACAAGCAGGTATGAAGTTTAAAGGCTTTAGCTTTGTTCGTGTACGTTACCAGCTTGAGGACCGTGGTTATTCTGTTACCGCATTGGAAGATCCGTGTCTGGGACAGGCAGCGTGTGTGAATGCGGCTTACTTCCGGGTAGCGGTGAAAAAGTAGATCCGGCCGTTGAATGATCCAGACTCGGTAATGACAAAGTAACGATAAGATCGTAAGAGATTCAAGATGAAGCAAAAGTAAACATAGTAAACCACTTTGCACAGGATACAAGCAATAGGAGACCTGAAATAAGGAAAGCTACAACAGAGTAGCTATGACTTCAATAATCAGGCAGTAAATGAGTGTTACAGGTAGTCCTTAAATAGGGTGGAGACCAAAATAGGAGGGGTTAGAGTTAAAGGTATACCACAGCTCTTGACCTTCCTCCTGCAATGCGCATCTCCAATGTTTTTCATGTCTCCCTCCTGAAACCATTGGTTTGGAATCGGTTTACCACTTTGTTGCCTCGTCCCCATCCTATCTTTGTTGACAACCATGAGGAGTATGAGGTCAGCAGCATTATTGACTCTTGTATGTCCAGGGGCCGTGTACAGTATTTGGTTCACTGGAGGGGCTGCGGTCCGGAGGAGCGTTCTTGGGTTCCCTCCTCTGATGTTCATGCTCCCGCCCTCCTCCGTGCCTTCCATGCCCATTTCCCCAATAAGCCTTTTGTCCTCCAACGGGGGAGGGGTCGTTGAGGGGAGGGTACTGTCAGGGTTTTTTGCCAGGTGCTGCTGGCAGCCATTTTACTCACCTCTCTTGCTGACTATGGTGCATTGTGGGGGATGCTGCTCATTTCCTGCACTTCTTTTTATGGCCAAACTGGTGTGCATCATCTATGTGAGACAGGATGCAGTCTAAGAATTGTGATGTCATCACTTATTATTTAAAGGGCCTCTGTTCAGTATGCTTTGCCTTTGCGTTGTCTCAGACCTGTTTGTGAGAGTTCCTGTGTATTACCTGGCTTTCTGACGTCCTTCCTGGTTCCTGATCCCTGGCTTGTTCCTGACTCTGCTGTTTTCCTTGTTCCTGATTCCGGCTCGTCTGACTATTCGCTTTGGCTCCTGACTCGGCTCGTCTGACTACCAGCTCTGGTTTTGACTCCTGGCTTGTTATTTGACTTGTGGACTTTTTATTATTTTTTTGTTATTAATAAAGGTGTGATTATTTTTGCACTTCTCGTCTCAGTCTGATTCCTGGCACCCTGACACGACCTCTGCCTGGTACTCCGCCTCCGCACATCCAACGACCGCTCTGCCTCCATTGGGATGAAGATAGAAGATGCCGGTCCTGTGATGGATACAGATGGAGCGGCCTGGATGAAGATGCTTCCCCGCTGGAATGAAGATCTTTTGCCGGACTTCAACAACAGTGAGTACCGATTTTGGGGTTAGTGTTAGCTATTTTTTTTTTTTTTTTTTTTTTTTAAGATTAGGGCTTTTTTTATTTTAATGGACCAAAAAAGAGCTGAATGCATTTTTAAGGGCAGTAAGAGCGCTGAATGCCATTTAAAGGGCAATACCCATACAAATGCCGTTTTCAGGGCAATGAATAGATAAGGTTTTTTTTAGTTAGTTTTTTTTTATTTTGTGGGTTTGGGGGGGTGGGGGTTTGTAATGTTAGGGGGTGTTTGTTGTAATTTTTTTAAGCAAAAGAGCTGTTAACTTTAGGGCACTGCCCTACAAAAGGCCCTTTTAAGAGCTATTGGTAGTTTATTTTAGATTAGGGTTTTTTTATTTTGGGTTGGGGTTTTTTTTTAAATGGGGTATAAGAATAGGAATAATTTTTATTATTTTGGATAATTTCATTTCTTTTTTTTTTTGTAATGGGATTTTTTTTATTTTTGGGGTGTTTTTTTTTAATTTATTATATTAGGCATTTTTTATTTTTAATGGGCCGAAAAAGAGCTGATTGCCCTTTTAAGGGCAATGCTCATACAAATGCCCTTTTCGGGGCAATGGGTAGATTAGGTTTATTTTTATTTTGTGGGTTTGGGGGTGGGGGTTTGTAATGTTAGGGGGTGTTTGTTTTTATTTTTTTGCAAAAGCGCTGTTAACTTTAGGGCAATGCCTTACAAAAGGCCCTTTTAAGGGCCCTTGGTAGTTTATTATAGATTAGGGTTTTTTATTTTTGGATGTTTTTTTTTTTTTTTTAGTAATCTTAGGTTTTTCTATTTTTAGTCATTTTTAATTTTTTTATTTTTTGCAATGTTAGGTTTTATTCATGTAAGGTTTTATTTTTATTTCACAGGTAAGTTTGTATTTATTTTATCTAGGTAGTTAGTAAAAAGTTATATTGTAGCTAGCTTAGGTTTTAGTTTTACTTCACAGGTAAGTTTATATTTATTTTTAAATAGGTAGTTAGTTAATAATTGTAACTTTAATTTAGGTGTATTTTAAGTATGTTAAAGTTAGGGGGTGTTATGTTTAGGGGTTAATAATTTTGGTTGTTGCGATGTGGGGGTGGTGGTTTAGGGGTTAATATGTTTAGTTAGTGCTGGCGATGTGGTTGTACGGCGGTTTAGGGGTTAATAGGTTTATTTAGTGCTTTAGTTAGTGTTGGGGGTGTGGGTGTACGGCGGTTTAGGGGTTAATAGGTTTAGTTAGTGTTGGCGATGTCAGGGAACTGCGGTTTAGGGGTTAATAGGTTTATTTAGTGTTTTAGTTAGTGTCAGCGATGTCGGGGAACTGCAGTTTAGAGGTTAATAGGTTTAGTTAGTGTCTGGGAACGGTGGTTTAGGGGTTAATAGGTTTAGTTAGTGTCGGCTATGTGGGGAGTGGTGGCGGTTTAGGGGTTAATAGATTTAGTTAGTATTAGCGATGTGGGAGTGGTGGTTTGGGGGTTAATAGCTTTATTTAGTGTTTTAGTTAGTGTTGGTGATGTGGGTGTACGGCGGTTTAGGCTTTAATAGGTTTAGTTAGTGTTAGCGATGTCTGGGAACTGTGATTTAGGGGTTAATAGGTTTAGTTAGTATCAGCGATGTAGTGGGACTGCGGTTTAGGGGTTAATAGGTTTAGTTAGTGTTGGCGATGTTTGGGAACGGTGGTTTAGAATTTAATAGGTTTATTTTGTGTTTTAGTTAGTTTCAGTCAATATATCAGGGAACTGCGGTTTAGGGGTTAATAGGTTTAGTTAGTGTCGGCGATGTTGGGGAACTTCGGTTTATAGGTTAATAGGTTTAGTTAGTGTCGGCGATGTCAGGGAACTGCGGTTTAGGGGTTAATGGGTTTAGTAAGTGTCGGCGATGTCAGGGAACGGCGGTTTAGGGATAAATAGTTTTAGTTAGTGTTGGCTATGTGGGGAGGGGCGGCGGTTTTACGGGTTAATAGATTTAGTTGGTATTGGCGATGTTGGGGGGGCAGAGGTTTAGGCATTAATAACTTTATTTAGTGTCAGCGATGTGGGTAGCGGTGGTGGCAGTTTTAAATAATTTTGTTTTGGCAATCAACGGCATATTAGTTATGTTAAGTTAAATCGTTTTTTTGGATCCTTTCGTTTTTTTTGAATCCATTCTTTATTCATATGCATTATTCTATTCTAAACTTTAGAATAGAATAATGAATATGAATAAAGAATGGATCAGAAATAACGAATGGATCCGAAAAAATTATTTAACTTAACTAATTTGCCAAAACAATTTTTTTTTTAAACTTAACTAAACTAATTTGGCAAAACAAAATTATTTATTTAACTAATGAAAACAAAACGAAACTAAATTAAATTTTTAGCGTTGCACATTTCTAGTGAGAGGGACATGATGCTGCAGTGTGTTACAGTGAGTGACAGCAGCAGTGTGAGAGGCACATGATGCTGCAGTGTGTTACAGTGAGTGACAGCAGCAGTGTGAGAGGCACATGATGCTGCAGTGTGTTACAGTGAGTGACAGCAGCAGTGTGAGAGGCACATCATGCTGCAGTGTGTTACGGTGAGTTACAGCAGCAGTGTGAGATGTGCAAGATGCTGCAGTGTGTTACAGTGAGTGACAGCAGCAGTATGAGAGCGGTAGGATGCTGCCATGTGTTACTGTGAGTGACAGCAGCAGTGTGAGAGGTGCCAGATTCTGCAGTGTGTTACAGTGAGTGACAGCAGCAGTATGAGAGAGGTAGGATGCTGCAGTGTGTTACAGTGAGTGATGGCAGCACTGTGAGGGGGGTAGGATGCTGCAGTTTGTTACAGTGAGTGACAGCAGCAGTGTGAGAGTCACAGGATGCTGCAGGATGTTACAGCAGCAGTGTGAGATGTGCAAGATGCTGCAGTGTGTTACAGTGAGGGACAGCAGCAGTGTTCGAGGTGCCAGATTCTGCTGTACGTTACAGTGAGTGACAGCGGCAGTATGAGAGAGGTAGGATGCTGCAGTGCGTTACAGTGAGTGACAGCAGCAGTGTGAGGGGGTAGGATGCTGCAGTGTGTTACAGTGAGTGACAGCAGCAGTGTGAGAGGCTGCTGTGAAGTAGCAACAATGTTGCATTAGTGAGGGTGGAGTTTAGCTTACCTTTAAGAAGCTAGGTTACAGTCCCCAAACCCTCTTTCCAGCTCGTCTTCACAGCTTGCAGGAACTGTCATTCTGTCTGATACCAGTTGCTGCAGCATGGATCGTTCAGCCGGAGTGCCTGTGAGAATGGAAGAATTGAAAGAGCTGATGATTGGGGAATTTGATTCTGAGGAGGAGATCGTGCCACCATCACCCCAAGATCTGGTGAGTCGTGCCCCTGTTTCCTCTTCCTTATACCCCATGGTCTGGGTGGCCCCCCTTCTCAGGCTCCTCCATCTGTGGTCCCCCATCATGTCCCCCTCCCCTGGATTGTGGTGCTGGGGTCTCGGGCGGGTCCGGGGTTAGTCCCCTATTTTCTCAAATATTGCCCCCTAATGTGTCGGTGGCTGGGCCTAGTGGGAGCATCGTGGCCTTACCTTCACCATCGGTTATGCTGTCCGGTGAGGCGGTGACCACTGCCGTTGCACTCCTCCAATCCATAGCGTCGGTGCTTTCAGGCGGAGGTCTTCCATCTGTAGGCATCTGGTCTCCTTTCCCATCTCTGGCTCGTCGGTCAGCGGAGCGGGAACCGTCTTCCACGTGGGCGGCCATGTCTGATTTGGATGACGTCACTTCCGGTTTGGCAGTTTCCTGTGATGTCACATCCGCTGATGTCATTTCCGGAATGGCCATTCGGGACCAGGCCAGTAAGCGGGCAGCATCGTCTTCGCCTCCGGGGTACTCAGGTAAGAGAGGAGTGCATCGGGGGGGGGGGCGAGGCTCGCGGGGGGTGCGCAGCATGCCGCAGGGGTACAGCGCTTGCATGGGGCAATGTGTTGGCTGTGTCAAGGGGCCAAGGCAGCGAGTCACACGGGGGCAATGTGCAGGTTAGCGAGCCTCAGGCAGGGGGCAATAATGTCATCTATGAGCAGGCCGCAGGCCTGACTGGGGGCATGCTAGTTTCAACCAACAATTTAGGGCCTCAGTCAGTAGTTAATCAGGCAGGGGGTAAGAGGCGGGCCACTAGTAATTTGCGGCCTAGTAAGAGCCGTGCAGCCTCATTGCGCAACACTCGCAGCACATTGCGGGTTGCCAGCGGGGCCTCCCCGGAATTTATTACATGGGTGTCTGCCAAGAAAATACCTAGCAGCAATCCTAGTGTATGCCAAGGGGTTCCAATAAGTGTAGAACAGGGCCTGGGCAGGCAAGTTCAGTTTGCTAATGTGGTGGTGGATGTGCACGTGGGCAGTGTGTCTGACAGTGTGGTGCCTGCATTTGGCATAGAGCATAGGAGTGTTAGCCCAGGGGGGATTGATGCCTTTGCTGATAGGCCTTCATCCTCTCCCCGTGGTACTCCTCTATCTCATTTTTCCTTTCAGAATATCATGGAGCCGCAGAACTCTTTGTTTGCAGTGCAGTCCAGGTGGTTGTGGCGAGGAAGAGCAGAGCTGGGAGCAGCCTTCGACTTCCTCTGATCCTTTGCCGGTGCAGCATCCACTGGGAACTGGTAAGCCCATTTTGTCATGTGGGCATAGGGGTTTTAGTTCATCTTCTGATAATTCTGGGTCTGAAAGTTATAGATCACTGGGGTTGGAGGCCAAGGGTCAGAAGAGAATGTATAGGATGGTGAAATAGTTAGTTGAGGAAAGGAAGGCCATGGGTTTACCCCTCCCCCCTGGTTCCTCCCACATGGGAGTTGCTAGCCCTGAGGCAACAAATAGACGTAAGGCGGCTATGTATGGGGACACAAATCCATGGCCCTCATTTAGCCTGCATGAGTATCTCAAATCTAAAATGGTTCGGTGGATTCAAGAAGGTAAATATGTACACATGTTTGAACTCCCGGCCAAGGTCTACCGCTAGAAAGAAATGGTGGAGGACGGTACGGGCCCCAAGAAGTTCAAAAGGCCCGATTCGTATGATGAGTACCTGAAGAAGTTCAAAAGGCCCGATTCGTATGACGATTGGCGCAAATGTTTTTGGGTGTACACGTTGTGCTATATAACTAAATTTCCCGATCAGGCATTGGATATCCTGAAATATCAGGATTCCATTGAAACTGTTTATGAGTGATACAAAGAAGGGGCGTGGCATGACTACGACGTAGCGTTTTGCAGGAAGAAGGTTCTTAACCCTCTCCTTTCTTCTGGGGATGTAGATTCATGGCTATGGGCACATTTGGGGTCTGAAAAGCAGGTTGTACCTGGGCAGGCCAACGCTGGACTCTCTGGCACTCGAGCCTACAGGGAATTGCTGGCGATTCCAGGATAAGCTCTGCACTAGGGGAACGGCATGCGCGTTCCGCCATGCTTGTACGCACTGCGGGGGCGGCCACTCAGGTTCTGAGTGTACCAGGTCCCAGGATGCAGGTCGCTCCCAAGAGCTTCTGGGTCTCGGTTCCAAGCCTTTCACTGCTGGAAAGGGTGGCCACCCCACTGAGGGTAGCAATAATTGAGAAATGGCTGTTTCTTTATCCTGATAAAGAGGCCGCCAATTTACTTCGTGACGGTCTACTATGGGGATTTATTATCCCCATCGGCTCTGCAGTAGCGGGTTCTTTGGTTCATAGGAATCTGAAGTAGTGAGGGAGAAATTGAACAAAGAGATATTGTTGGGTCGCATGGCTGGCCTGTTCGGGGAGATTCCGATTCCAGGGTTGGTTGTCTCTCCTTTGGGGGTCGTTCCGAAGAAGGAGCAAGGTAATTTTTGGCTCATTCAGCATCTGTCCTTTCCAAAAGGTCGGTCGGTTAACGATGCTATCCCTCCCGAGCTTAGTTCAGTTTGTTACCAGTCCTTCGATGATGCGCTTGCGCTGGTCCAAAGGGCTGGGGCTGGGGCCTGTTTATTGAAACTGGATGTGGAATCCGCGTTTCGGCTCCTTCCAGTTCACCCCTCCTCCTTTCGGCTTATGGGGTGTTGGTTTGAGGGCAAGCATTTTGTGGATAAATGCTTGCCTATGGATTGCTCCATTGCCTGTGCCTATTTTGAAACTTTCAGTAGTTTCCTGCACTGGTCCATCGCAGCGATTGCTGGTTTTGATGGCCTGGCACACTATTTGGATGACTTTTTGCTCGTAGGGCGTGCAGGGTCTCCCGAGTGCGCTTTCTTGATGAAAGTCACTAGACTCCTACTGACCAGAATGGGGGTTCCTCTGGCTGAGGACAAGACTCAGGGTCCTTGTACGTGCCTCACTTTTCTGGGCATTGAGATTGACTCAGCGGCAAGACAGTGTCGTCTGCCTCAAGATAAAATTGCCCGCAGGCTGGGGGCTGTACGGGCCATGAAATCGGAGCCTTACGGGTCCGTAAAGGACCTTCAGGCTCTATTGGGCCTTTTGAATTTTGCCAGCAGGATTATTCCTTCGACAGCAAGTTTCATGTGTCACCTGAAATGGTGGATCACCTGACTGTATGGGAGCAATTTTTGAGCCATTTTAATGGTATTTGCCTGTGGCGGAAGGCTGTTCCTTCCAATGCAGTGATTTAATTGTTCATGGACACGGCGGGGTCCCATGGGTACGGTGCTTACTTGTCCGGGCAATGGAGCACCAACCCGTTGCCTCGCTCGTGGGTCGATGAGGGGCTGGTGCGGAATCTTAGCCTTTTGGAGCTTTTTCCCATCATAGTGGCCCTTGAGGTTTGGGGCGACCAGCTTCGGGACCATGAAGTGGTATTCTTGACAGATAACATGAGCGTTGTTTTTGCTATTAACAAGCTAACATCTGGATCTCCTCCTGTGGTGCGATACTTAAGGCTGTTGGTGCTGTGGTGTCTGCACCTGAATATTGTGTTCCATGGTAGGTATGTCCCGGGTGTCCAGAATAGGATTGCGGATGCGTTTTCCCGTTTTCAATGGGAAGCCTTCTATGCGTTAGTTCCTCATGTGGATTCTAACGGATCCCTTTGTCCTGATTATTTATGGCAGGTAGCGCTGGACGGGGGACCTTTGATTGGGATGATCCGTTCTTCGCTTGCCCCATCTACCTGGAACACTTACGTGAAGCACTGGATGGAGTGGATTGCTTTCTGCGACAGGATGGGCCGACCAATGGGGTCTTCTGGAATGGATTACCGAGCTCAAAGGTAATGGGGTATCTAAGGGGGTGGTCGGGTGTCGACTGACCGCTGTGTCCTTCTTCTGTAAGCTATATGGCCTTACTAACTCCTCTAGGACCTTCCTGGTTAGGCAGGTGTTGAGGGGTTGGGGGCATATGGTGCCCAGAACAAAGGACGTTAGGGAGCCTGTCACTATCGAGTGCTTGATTGTTCTGTGTCAGGCTTTGCCGGCAGTGTGTTCATCTGCCTATGAGGCTACTCTGTTCTCAGCCGCCTTTGGGTTGGCTTTCCATGGGGCACTCAGGGTGGGGGGAATTGGTCCCCCCCTCGAGGAACAAGCCTGGAGTTCTTCAGGCCTCTCATGTCAAGAACGACGAGTCGTCTATTCTTGTATTTCTTCCTAGATCAAAAACTGACCAAGAAGGGAGAGGAGTTTGAATGTCTTTACCGGTCCACGAAGGCTCAGCTTGTTGCCCAGTCAGTCTCATCAGGACCTACATGGACGTGCGTCCGGAGGGTTCGTCGCAATTCCTTGTTCATGGGGATGGTTCCCCATTGACAAGATTGCAATTCCGGAGAGTCCTGGGCTGGGCGGCATCTCAAGTGGGCCTTGACCCGAGGGTCATTACTCCTCACTCATTCATGGTTGGAGCGGCTACCACCGCCGTGGGTTTAGATTGGTCTGCCTACCACATTAGAGCACTGGGGAGATGGAGGTCTAAGAGGTACCTGTTGTATGTTAGGCCTTTAACTGTGTGATTGACTGTTTTCTTTTGCGATGTTCCCTGGTTAACTCTTGTTTCTTTTCAGGGCCGAGGGACGGTCCATTGAGAGTGTGGATCATGGGTCACTCCTACATCCATTGGGGGTGGAGCTGCGAGCGATCGCGAGACCTGATGGGCGTCAGCTGGGGTTCCTCTCATCTAGAGTCACCATTAGATGGTTGGGGCGTAGGGGTCTGACTTGGCAGGCTCTGCCTGAGTTACTGCATGGGGCGTTGCACAGGTGGAAGAAACCCCACGTTCTGATCATTCACGCCAGGGTGGAGGGGGAATGATATTGGACTCAAGCAGCTGTGCAGTGCAGTGATTCAGTCTGATCTGCGTACTTTTCAGATGTGGGTTCCCAATGCGAAGTTAGGGTGGTCCAACATCATCCCCAGAATTGAGTGGCGACATATGAGGTCCCACAGGGCGGCCTTTCAGGTCTGGAAGAAGATTAATAGGGAGGTTAGGATCTTCTTAGGGCAATTAGGAGGTTTTGTTGTGGAACATGGGAACATCACAATGGCTGAGAGGAGCCTCTACAGGAGGGACGGGGTGTACCTCTCTGAGAGGGGCATTGACCTGTTCCTATGTAATTTGAGGCGTGCTTTGTTACATCTATGAGTGTGGCGGCAAGAGCTGTGCCTGTTGGGCTGTCTCTTGTGGCGGTTGGCCCGTGCCCCAGTTTGCCATCAGAGGTAGAGTGACGGCTGCACAGGGGGAGGGTGGTCTCTGCAGGCGAGCACCTGGGGGTCCCTCCCCCATTCTAAAGATGCAGAGAACTCCCTAAGCCTTCTTCGTGCAGCTAAGCTCCGCTTGTGTAGGCATTCACGGGCACGGCCCTTCTTCCTAGCAGGGGGTTGCTTACTCTCCTAGCTAGATTGCCGCCACCTGTTATTCGTTTGCCTTGTTGCTTCCAGCCGGTTCTCTTTTTCTACAATAAACGTGACCCACGGGTCTTTTCCCACACTCTGTGTTTGTGTTTATTTATTTAAAGTTATAAATATCAGTTATTATTATTTAGTTATGGTTCAGTCAGTTCTATGACTCTTATGTTATTACAGCATGCCAGGAGGATAGGGCATTTAATTACTTAAGAAAGTGGAGTGTAGAATATCCCTTAACAATCATAAGAATTAAGGCCCTTAGGAGTGTGCTGCTGTGAATTGGCAACAATGTTGCATTAGTGAGGATGGGGTTTAGCTTACCTTTAAGAAGCTAGGTTACAGGCCCCAAACCCTCTTTCCAGCTCGTCTTCACAGCTTCCCTCCCTCTCTTCAATCTGGTATTGAGGCAATCTTTAGGCTGGGCATCACTATGGTGTTATCAGCAGGGTGTCTGAGGCAGGATGAGGGCTACGCGGCTCATTTCCTTAAGTCCAAGGACGGTAGTTTTTGACTCCCCAGGTAGTGGCATTCACACACGCCTAGTCACACCTGGTCCTACTGGTTCAGAGTTCTTTGTTTTACACCCTAGTTAGGTGGCTGGCCCGCGCCCCGGTTTGCCATCAGAGGTAGAGTGATGGCTGCACAGGGGAGGGTGGTCTCTACAGGCGCGCGCCTGGGGGTCCCTCCCCCATTCTAAAGATGCCGAGAACTCCCTAAGCCTTCTGCGTGCAGCTAAGCTCCGCTTGTGTAGGCATTCACAGGCGCGGACCTTCTTCCTAGTAGGGGGTCGCTTACTCTCCTAGCTAGATTGCCGCCACCTGTTATACGTTTGCCTTGTTGCTTCTAGCCGGTTCTCTTGTTCTACAATAAACGTGACCCATGGGTCTTTTCCCACACTCTGTGTTTGTGTTTATTTATTTAAAGTTATAAATATAAGTTATTATTATATAGTTATGGTTCAGTCAGTTCTATGACTCTTATGTTATAACAGCAAGCCAGGAGGATAGAGCATTTAATTACTTAAGTCAGTACACTACTTTGTTTTTACTACCTACAGGTATGTAGTGTAAAACGGTCCGTTCCTCAGGCAGGGGCCAGAGCAGCAGCTGATGATGTTGTCTGACATCTGGTTTAGAAGATGTCCCCTGGCTCCGGCTCCTCCTCTGTCTAAATTTGAAGAGACTACCATGGGCTGGCGGCAGCTCAGGTCAGGAGTCCCAACAGGAGTGTCACCAGAGTAGTCCTCGCTTTGCGCATGTGCAGCAGGGAGTCAAACAATTCCGGTCAGTACGTTCTCTTGGTGCTGTCAATCACCAGGAGAACATACATGACCGGCATTTATTGGCTCCCAGCAAAATAAGAGGCCTCATTAGATATGCCTCTATAATAGCTACAAATCACCAACGGGTGGCACAGCAGAGCTGCTAGTAATATAAATGTATACATAATATTGCGCAATAGAGAGAAAGCCAAACCTACTGCCTCTATTGCGCAATATTATAGACGTGAAAATTTTTATTTTTAATTTCAAGCTAAATGGCAGTTGTGGCAGTGGCTCACCTGCCTCCTATGAGTGCACATCTCTCTCTCTCTCTCTCTCTCTCTCTCTCTCTCTGTCTCTCTCTCTTTTTAACTCTCTCTCTCTCTCTCTCTTTCTCTCTCTCTCTGTCTCTCTCTCTCTCGCTGTCTCTCTCTCTCTCTTTTTCTGTGTCTCTGTCTCTCTCTCTCTGACATGATGCTGCAGTGTGTTACAATGAGTGACAGCAGCAGTGTGAGAGGCACATGATGCTGCAGTGTGTTACAGTGAGTGACAGCAGTAGTGTGAGAGTCACAGGATGCTGCAGTGTGTTACAGTGATTGACAGCAGTAGTGTGAGAGTCACAGGATGCTGCATTGTGTTACAGTGAGTAACAGCAATAGTATGAGAGTCACAGGATGCTGCAGTGTGTTACACTGAGTGACAGCAGCCATGTGAGAGTCACAGGATACTGCAGTATGTTACAGTGAGTGACAGCAGCAGTGTGAGAGGCACAGGATGCTGCAGTGTGTTACAGTGAGTGACAGCATCAGTGTGAAATGTGCAGGATGCTGCAGTGTGTTACAGTGAGTGACAGCAGCAGTGTGAGATGTGCAAGATGCTGCAATGTGTTACAGTGAGTGACAGCAGCAGTGTACGAGGTGCAGGATTCTGCAGTGCATTACAGTGAGTGACATCAGCAGTATGAGAGACCTAGGATGCTGCAGTGTGTTACAGTGAGTGACAGCAGCATTGTGAGAGCAGCAGGATGCTGCAATGCGTTTTAGTGAATGACAGCAGCAGTGTGAGTGGGACAGGATGCTGCAGTGTGTTACAGTGAGTGACAGCAGCCGTGTGAGAGGCACATGATGCTGCAGTGTGTTACAGTGAGTGACAGCAGCAGTGTGAGAGGCACATGATGCTGCAGTGTGTTACAGTGAGTGACAGCAGCAGTGTGAGATGTGCAGGATGCTGCAGTGTGTTACAGTGAGTGACAGCAGCACTGTCACTGTCTCTGTCTCTCTCTCTCTTTTTCTCTCTCTCTCTGTCTGTGGTTTATGGGTTTATAGGTTTAGTTAGTGTCGGCGATGTCTGGGAATTGCGGTTTAGGGTTTAATAGGTTTAGTTAGTGTCGGGGAACAGTGGTTTAGGGGTTAATAGGTTTAGTTAGTGTCGGCTATGTGGGGAGGGGCGGTGGTTTAGGGGTTAATAGGTTTAGTTAGTGTTTTTTGTTAGTGTTGGCGATGTGGGTGTATGGGGGTTTAGGGGTTAATAGGTTTAGTTAGTGTTGGCGATGTCGGGGAACTTCGGTTTATGGGTTAATAGGTTTAGTCAACGTCGGCGATGTCGGGGAACTGTGGTTTAGGGGTTAATAGGTTTAGTAAGTGTCGGCAATGTCCGGGAACGGCGGTTTAGGGGTTAATAGGTTTAGTTAGTGTCGGCTATGTGGGGAGGGGCGGCAGTTTTACGGGTTAATAGATTTAGTTAGTGTTGGTGATGTGGGGGGGTGGCAGTTTAGGAGTTAATAGCTTTATTTAGTGTTGGCGATGTGGGCGGCAGTGGCGGTTTTAAATAATTTTGTTTCGGCAATCGGCGGCATATTAGTTATGTTAATTCATTTTTTGGGATCCTTTTCGTTTTTTACGGATCCATTCTTTATTCATATGCATTATTCAATTCTAAACTTTAGAATAGAATAATGAATATAATAAAGAATGGATCCAAAATAACGAACGGATAAGAAAAAATTATTAAACTTAACTAATTTGCCGAAACAATTTTTTTTTTAAACTTAACTAAACTAATTTTCCGAAACAAAATTATTTACTTAACTAATGAAAACAAAACGAAACTAAATGAAATTTTTAGCATTGCACATGTCTAGTGAGAGGGACATGATGCTGCAGTGTGTTACAGTGAGTGACAGCAGCAGTGTGAGAGTCACAGGATGCTGCAGTGTGTTACAGTGAGTGTCAGCAGCAGTGTGAGAGTCACAGGATGCTGCAGTGTGTTACAGTGAGTGTCAGCAGCAGTGTGAGAGTCACAGGATGCTGCAGTGTGTTACAGTGAGTGTCAGCAGCAGTGTGAGAGTCACAGGAGGCTGCAGTGTGTTACAAGTGGCAGCAGCAGTATGAGATGTGCAAGATGCTGCAGTGTGTTACAGTGTGTGACAGCAGCCGTGTGAGAGTCACAGGATGCTGCAGTATGTTACAGTGAGTGTCAGCAGCAGTGTGAGATGTGCAAGATGCTCCAGTGTGTTACAGTGAGTGACAGCAGCCGTGTGAGAGTCACAGGATGCTGCAGTATGTTACAGTGAGTGTCAGCAGCAGTGAGAGTCACAGGATGCTGAAGTGTGTTACAATGAGTGGCAGCAGCAGTGTGAGATGTGCAAGATGCTGCAGTGTGTTACAGTGAGTGACAACAGCCGTGTGAGAGTCACAGGATGCTGCAGTGTGTTACAGTGAGTGTCAGCAGCAGTGTGAGAGTCACAGGATGCTGCAGTGTGTTACAGTGAGTGTCAGCAGCAGTATAAGAGTCACATGATGCTGCAGTGTGTTACAGTGAGTGACAGCAGCAGTGTGAGAGTCACAGGATGCTGCAGTGTGTTACGAGTGTCAGCAGCAGTATAAGAGTCACATGATGCTGCAGTGTGTTACAATGAGTGACAGCAGCAGTGTGAGAGTCACAGGATGCTGCAGTGTGTTACAGTGAGTGTCAGCAGCAGTATAAGAGTCACATGATGCTGCAGTGTATTACAATGAGTGACAGCAGCAGTGTGAGAGTCACAGGATGCTGCAGTGTGTTACAGTGAGTGTCAGCAGCAGTATAAGAGTCACATGATGCTGCAGTGTGTTACAGTGAGTGACAGCAGCAGTGTGAGAGTCACAGGATGCTGCAGTGTGTTACGAGTGTCAGCAGCAGTATGAGTCACATGATGCTGCAGTGTGTTACAGTGAGTGACAGCAGCAGTGTGAGAGTCACAGGATGCTGCAGTGTGTTACAGTGAATTTCAGCAGTAGTGTGAGAGTCACAGGATGCTGCATTGTGTTACGGTGTGTGACAGCATCAGTGTGAGATGTGCAGGATTCTGCAGTGCGTTAACGTGAATGACAGCAGCAGCAGTATGAGAGAGGTAGGATGCTGCAGTGTGTTACAGTGAGTGACAGGAGCACTGTGAGGGGGGTAGGATGCTGCAGTGTGTTACAGTGAGTGACAGCAGCAGTGTGATAGGAACAGGATGCTGCAGTGTGTTACAGAGAGTGACAGCAGCATTGTGGGAGCGGCAGGATGCTGCAGTGCGTTTTAGTGAGTGACAGCAGCCGTGTGAGAGGCACAGGATGATACAGTGTGTTACAGTGAGTGACAGCAGCAGTATGAGAGAGGTAGGATGCTGCAGTGTGTTACAGAGAGTGACAACAGCATTGTGAGAGCGGCAGGATGCTGCAGTGCGTTTTAGCGAGTGACAGCAGCCGTGTGAGCGGCACAGGATGCTGCAGTGTGTTACAGAGAGTGACAGCAGCATTGTGGGAGCGGCAGGATGCTGCAGTGCGTTTTAGTGAGTGACAGCAGCCGTGTGAGAGGCACAGGATGATACAGTGTGTTACAGTGAGTGACAGCAGCAGTATGAGAGAGGTAGGATGCTGCAGTGTGTTACAGAGAGTGACAACAGCATTGTGAGAGCGGCAGGATGCTGCAGTGCGTTTTAGTGAGTGACAGCAGCCATGTGAGCGGCACAGGATGCTGCAGTGTGTTACAGTGAGTGACAGCAGCAGTGTGAGATGTGCAGGATGCTGCAGTGTGTTACAATGAGTGACAGCAGCACTGTCTCTCTCTGTCTCTCTCTTTCTTTCTCTCTCTCAGTCTCTCTCTCTCTCTCTTTCTATCTATTTTTCTCTGTCTCTCTTTTTTTTCTCTGTCTTTCTCTCTCTCTCTCTTTCTCTCGCTCTATCGCTCTCTCTTTCTCTCTCCTCTCTCTCTCTCTGTCTCTGTCTCTCTCTGTCTCTAATATTATGGAGGTTTAATTGTGACCCTCCTGTTTCTTTAAGACTTCTCTAAGGGACTTGTCATATGTCTGTCTGACCCTCAGTTAAACAATATTGTTTCCAGGGGTTACACAACAGAATTTCTCAAGTCTCTTTGCTCTTTTTTTTCCTTTCTCGGATTCCTCAGGACCCTGTGAAAACATCAGTTTTTTTGTTTAGTTATTTATCGCGTCCTGGCCTTGCAGCTCAGTTACCCACCCAGTGCATTTATCAGTATAGGCAGTTATATTACAGCCTCTTTATTGTTCCAACTGGATCCGTCTGTGAATGTTACAACTTTATATCAGCCGTGCTTTCCCTGGTACAGGGTCACTATAGAGCTGAAGAATTCCTATGTTTCTATTCACACCCATTGATAGGATTTAATGCGTTTCATTCTGCTCTTAAAATGCATTTTCATCTTGCAAAGAGCATCTTCACCAAAGTGAAGGCGGTCTCACTTGTCACTTTCCTCTTGTTATTCAGACTCTTCTGAGCTATGTTGCTAAAGGGACTTGAAACCCAAACTTTTTCTTTCAGGATTCAGATACAGCATAAAATTTTAAACATGTTTAAATTTTACTTCTTTTATCTAATTTGCTTCATTCTCTTTATATCCATTGTTGAAAAACATATCTTAATAGGCCCAGGAGCAGCAATGCACTGCTGGCAGCTATCTGCTGATTGGTGGCTGCACTTATATGCCTCTTCTCATTGTCTCACCCTATGTGTTAGGCTAGTTACCAGAAGTGGTAACTAGCCTAAAAGGGTGGGGGGGGGGGTTCAGCATGTCAGTGCTCAGACCATACGCTGTACACTACTTCAAATTGGTCTGCATGGCTGTAATCCCAGAAGGGAGCCTCTTCTAAAGATAATGCACAAGAAAGCCTGCAAACAGTTTGCTGAAGACAAGCAGACTAAGGACGTGGATTACTGAAACCATGTCCTGTGATCTGATGAGACCAAGATAAATTTATTTGGTTCAGATGGTGTCAAGCTTGTGTGGCGGTAACCAGGTGAGGAGTGCAAAGACAAGTGGATCTTGTCTACAGTCAAGCATGGTGGTGGGAGTGTCATGGTCTGGGCCTGCATGAGTGCTGCCGGCACTGGGGAGCTACAGTTCATTGAGGGAACCATGAATGCCAACATATACTGTGACATACTGAAGCAGAGCATGATCCCCTCCCTTTGGAGACTGGGCCGCAGGGCAGTATTCCAACATGATAACGACCCCAAACACACCTCCAAGATGACCACTGCCTTGCTAAAGAAGCTGAGGGTAAAGGTGATGGACTGGCCAAGCATGTCTCCTCCAGACCTAAGCCCTATTGAGCATCTGTGGGGCTTCCTCAAATGGAAGGTGGGGGAGCACAAGGTCTCTAACATCCACCAGCTCTGTGATGTTGTCATTGAGAAGTGAAAAAGGACTCTATTTGCAACTTGTGAAGCTCTGGTAATAATGGTGGCCATACAAAATATTGACACTTTGGGCCCAATTTGGACATTTCCACTTAGGGGTGTAGTCACTTTTGTCGCCCATGGTTTAGACATTAATGGCTGTGTGTTGAGTTATTTTGAGGGGACAGCAAATTTACACTGTTCTATAGGCTGTACACTCAATACTTACATTGTAGCAAAGTGTCATTTCTTCAGTTTTATAACATGAAAAGATCTAATAAAATAATTACAAAAATGTGAGGGGTGTACTCACTTTTGTGAGATACTGTATATCATTTAGAGCAGGGGTCAGCATCCTTGGCTCTCCAGATGTTTCGGATCTACATTTCCTATGATTCTCAGACATTCTTTAGGCTTGCTGAGTATTATGGGAAATGTGGTTCTTAAACATCTGGGGTGCCAAAGTTGCTGACCCCTGATTTAGAGGATCATCCTCACTCCTTATCACCAGGTGCTTCTTAAATGGTTCCTGGTGGGTGGAAAACAGATGCTGCAGAGGGAGGAGGTTTTTACAGAAGAACTGGGTGTACATTACCATAATTGTCTGCCTTGTGGCTGATGTGCAGTCTAATAATTTCCGAGCTCCAGGATGATTACCCATCATGTCTCCTTCTGATAAAGATTTCACAAATATTTTCTCTGGTCAGATCAGGTGGTCCTCATTTATCTCAGAATCACAAGGATTAAATGCAGCAACATGACTGAACTTACTTATATCAAGCATCAGGTGGGACCTACAACAAAATGTAATTAGTAATTTTTTCTTGATCAGCATTTATCTAGATGTGTAGTCTATTAACATACCATGCCCTCCACTAATATTGGCACCCTTTGTAAATATGAGCAAAGAAGGCTGTGAAAAAATGTCTTTATTGTTTAAACTTTTTTATCTTTTGTTCAAAAAGATACACAAAAATACTATGCTCTCATGAATATCAAACAATTGCAAACACAACACAGGTTTATAAAACAAATGTGTTAAATATATGTGTGGCACAATTATTGGCACTCTTTTACTCAATTATTTGTGCTACTTCCCTTTGCTAAGATAATAGCTCTGAGTATTCTCCTATAATTCCTGATGAGGTTGGATCTGAGACCATTCCTCCATACAGAATCTCTCCAGATGCTTCAAATTTCGAGGTTGATGCTTGTGGACTCTCTTCTTCAGTTCACCCCACCCCACAGGTTTTCAATGGGGTTCAAGTCTGGGGACTAGGATGGCCATGGCAGGGCCTTGATTTTGTGGTCAGTAAACCATTTCTGTGTTGATTTTGATGTATGTTTTGGATCATTGTCCTGCTGTAAGATCCAACCATGGCCCATTTTAAGCTTTCTGACATAGGCAGTCAGGTGTTCATTTAATATTTGTTGATATTTGAGTCCATGGTGCCATGTATCCTAACAAAATGTCCTCTGGCAGAAAAACAGCCCCAAAACATTAATGAGCCACCACCATATTTAACCATGTACATGAGATATTTTTCCATATTGGTACCCCTCTGTGTGCACCAAATCCACCTCGAGTTTTATTGCCAAAAAGCTCTATTTTGGTTTCATCTGACCATAGAACCCAATCCCATTTGAAGTTCCAGTACTGTCTGGCAAACTGAAGACACTTCAGTTTGTTTTTAGATGAGAGTAGAGGCTTTTGTCTTGAAACCCTTCCAAACAACTTGTGGTGATGTAGGTGACGTCAGATTGTAGTTTTGGAGACTTTCTGACCCCAAGAAGCAACTAACTTCTGCAATTATCCAGCTGTGATTCTTAGAGAACTTCACAGTGCGTTGAGACAATATAGACACGCATCCTCTTCCAGGTTGATTCATAACATTATAAGTTAAAGGGAGAAGAAAGAAGTACTTGATGGCACACTTATATTGTATTATTGAGGATTATACCACACTATGGGGGGTAGTTATCAAGCCGTCAACCTCAAATACGCTGGACTTCCGCAGCATATTTGTGGCGAGGCTGATTCGCCTTAGTTATCAAAGGCTCGATACCGACAAAAGTAGAATTTTGTGACGTAAACTTCGATCCGCCGGACTCAGTCCGACACAGATCGATTCTTACGTCACTCTAGATGTTCCGCACACAAGTGCGGCACAATCTCACTACTTTTGCTAGTTATCAAATGACTAGCAGATACGCTCAGCACTTTTACGGCCCAGCGTACCTGGTTTTCAAACCGCCACCCCTGGAGGCGGCGGATCCCATAGGAATCAATGGGAGTCTGACCATAGCGAAAGTACAAGTTCGCTGCTGACAGACATCCCATTGATTTCTATGGGAGCTGTCTGCACCTAACACCCTAACATGTACCCGAGTCTAAACACCCCTAATCTGTCCCCCCTACACCGCCGCAACTAAATAAAGTTATTACCCCCTAAACCGCCGCTCCCGGAGCCCACCGCAACTATAATAAATGTATTAACCCCTAAACCGCCGCTCCCTGAACCCGCCGCAACCTATATTAAACTTATTAACCCCTAATCTGCCCCCCCTACACCGTCGCCACCTATAATAAATTTATTAACCCCTATCCTGCCCCCCACTACGCCGCCGCCACTGTAATAAAATTATTAACCCCTAAACCTAAGTCTAACACTAACCCTAACACCCCCCTAACTTAAATATTAATTAAATAAATCTAAATAATATTTCTATTATTAACTAAGTTAATCCTATTTAAAACTAAATACTTACCTGTAAAATAAACCCTAATATAGCTACAATATAAATAATAATTATATTGTAGCTCTCTTAGGATTTATTTTTATTTTACAGGCAACTTTCAATTTATTTTAACCAGGTTCAATAGCTATTAAATAGTTATTAACTATTTAATAACTACCTAGCTAAAAGAAATACAAAATTACCTGTAAAATAAATCCTAACCTAAGTTACAATTAAACCTAATACTACACTATCATTAAATTAATTAAATAAACTACCTACAAATAACTACAATTAAATACAATTACATAGACTAACTAAAGTACAAAAAATAAAAAAAGCTAAGTTACAAAAAATAAAAAAATAAGTTACAAACATTTTAAAAACATTACAACAATTTTAAGCTACTTACACCTAATCTAAGCCCCCTAATAAAATAACAAACCCCCCCAAAATAAAAAAAATGCCCTACCCTATTCTAAATTAAATAAAGTTCAAAGCTCTTTTACCTTACCAGCCCTTAAAAGGGCCATTTTTGGGGCTTGCCCAAAAAAAAACTGCTCTTTTGCCTGTAAAAGAAAAATACAACCCCCCCCCAACATTAAAACCCACCACCCACATACCCCTAATCTAACCCAAACCCCCTTACAAAAACCTAACACTAATCCCCTGAAGATCATCCTACCTTGAGTCGTCTTCACTCAGCCGAGCAGCGATGGAACCGAAGTGGACATCCGGAGCGGAAGAAGTTAATCCTCCAAGCGGCGCTGAAGAAATCTTCCATCCGATGAAGTCATCATCCAGGCGGCGCTGAAGAAGTCTTCGATCCGGGTGATGTCATCTTCCAAGAGGCGCTGAAGAGGTCTTCTATCCGGGCGATGTCATCTTCCAAGCCGGGTCTTGAATATTCCTCCCGCCAACGCGGAACATCCTTCTTCACCGACGGACTACGACGAATGAAGGCTCCTTTAAGGGACGTCATCCAAGATGGCGTCCCCTCAATTCCGATTGGCTGATAGGATTCTATCAGCCAATCAGAATTAAGGTAGGAAAAATCTGATTGGCTGATGGAATCAGCCAATCAGATTCAAGTTCAATCCGATTGGCTGATCCACTCAGCCAGATTGAGCTCGCATTCTATTAGCTAGGTAGTTATTAAATAGTTAATAACTATTTAATAACTATTGTAACTAGCTAAAATAAATACAAAGTTACCTGTAAAATAAATATAAATCCTAAGATAGCTACAATATAATTATAATTTATATTGTAGCTATATTAGGGTTTATTTTACAGGTAAGTATTTAGTTTTAAATAGGAATAATTTATTAAAGTATAGTGTAGTGTTAGGTGTAATTGTAACTTAGGTTAGGATTTATTTTACAGGTAAATTTCAGTTTATTTTAGCTAGGTAAGCTATTAAATAGTTAATAACTATTTAATAGCTATTGTACCTAGTTAAAATAAATTGAAAGTTGCCTGTAAAATAAAAATAAATCCTAAGATAGCTACAATATATTTATTATTTATATTGTAGCTATATTAGGGTTTATTTTAAAGGTAAGTATTTAGATTTAAATAGGATTAATTTAGTTAATAATAGAAATATTATTTAGATTTATTTAATTAATATTTAAGTTAGGGGGTGTTAGGGTTAGGGTTAGACTTCGGTTTAGGGGTTAATAATTTTATTACAGTGGCGGCGGTGTAGTGGGGGGCAGGATAGGGGTTAATAAGTTTATTATAGGTGACGACGGTGCAGGGGGGGCAGGATAGGGGTTAATAGGTTTAATATAGGTTGCGGCGGGTTCAGGGAGCGGCGGTTTAGGGGTTAAACTATTTATTTAGTTGCGGCGAGGTGCGGGATCAGCAGGATAGGGGTTAGTAATTTTATTATAGAGGGCGACGGTATAGGGGGGGCAGGATAGGGGTTACTAGGTATACTGTAGGTGGCAGCGGTGTCCGGGAGCGGCGGTTTAGGGGTTAATACATTTATCAGAGTTGCGGCAGGGTCTAGGAGTGGCGGTTTAGGGGTTAATACATTTATAAGAGTTGCGGCAGGGTCTAGGAGCGGCGGTTTAGGGGTTAGTAACTTTATTGAGTTGTGGGAGGCTCCGGGGGCACCGGTATAGGGGATAGAACAGTGAAGTTTAGTGTGGGTGCTTAGTGACAGGCTAGCAATAAAGCTGGGAAAAAGCCGAAGAGCAGCGAGATCGGATGAGTGATAACTCTCACAGTCCGCTGCTCATCGCCCTGCGGCTTTTTGACAGCTTTATTTGATAACTTAGGCGAACGTATTCAAGGTCCGCGGCGGCGAAGGTAGGCGAGCTTAGGCAGGCGTATTGGGCAGGCGAAGGCAGAAAAGTAGACGGCTTGATAACTACCCCCATATATGTACAGGGGAAGGAGTGAGGAAAGGGGGAAGGACTTGAAATAAAATTTAACTTGTAATATTAATAAATTAAAAAAGGGGGAAAAATAATTAAAAAAAACAAACAAAATACATATGCTTGCCCTCTGTTGTGTAACAAAACCCAAACCATATATATTAGTACTGCACTAGAATCCATAGATGTGTATATATATATATATATATCCGGAGTGAAATTTGCTGGATAATGTAAATATCCCTATTTTACTATAAAGCCACTGTGGCTTTTATTCATAACCACAGTCTTTGAGCAAATATCAGATTATGCCAAGGGAGAGATAATCCTCATAGATTCCCTATCTAACTATATGCTACCAGGGATTACACTGACTCATGCAGCATCTAAAACCACGCTGAAATAGGGTGAGTTTAGTGTTAGAGAAGGGTTAATCCCATAGCACAACGGCTCATTAGTCTACAATTACATTTACAAAAAGTGCATTCCACATGTGCATAAGCACCAACATTAAATTAAACAGAGGGCAGTGCGAACGCCTGGACGCACGTTTCGCCACTGCTTTGTCAAAGCCTTTGACTTGTTTGCAATTGTTTGATATCCATGAGAGCAGAGTTTGTTTGTGTATTTTTTTAAACAAAAGATCAAAAGGTTCAACAATAAAGGAATTTTTTCACATTCTTCTTTGCTCATATTTATCAAGGGTGCCAATATTAGTGGAGAGAACTGTACAGGGAGTGCAGAATTATTAGGCAAGTTGTATTTTTGAGGATTAATTTTATTATTGAACAACAACCATGTTCTCAATGAACCCAAAAAACTCATTAATATCAAAGCTGAATAGTTTTGGAAGTAGTTTTTAGTTTGTTTTTAGTTATAGCTATTTTAGGGGGATATCTGTGTGTGCAGGTGACTATTACTGTGCATAATTATTAGGCAACTTAACAAAAAACAAATATATACCCATTTCAATTATTTATTTTTACCAGTGAAACCAATATAACATCTCAACATTCACAAATATACATTTCTGACATTCAAAAACAAAACAAAAACAAATCAGTGACCAATATAGCCACCTTTCTTTGCAAGGACACTCAATAGCCTGCCATCCATGGATTCTGTCAGTGTTTTGATCTGTTCACCATCAACATTGCGTGCAGCAGCAACCACAGCCTCCCAGACACTGTTCAGAGAGGTGTACTGTTTTCCCTCCTTGTAAATCTCACATTTGATGATGGACCACAGGCTCTCAATGGGGTTCAGATCAGGTGAACAAGGATGCCATGTCATTAGATTTTCTTCTTTTATACCCTTTCTTGCCAGCCACGCTGTGGAGTACTTGGACGCGTGTGATGGAGCATTGTCCTGCATGAAAATCATGTTTTTCTTGAAGGATGCAGACTTCTTCCTGTACTACTGCTTGAAGAAGGTGTCTTCCAGAAACTGGCAGTAGGACTGGGAGTTGAGCTTGACTCCATCCTCAACCCGAAAAGGCCCCACAAGCTCATCTTTGATGATACCAGCCCAAACCAGTACTCCACCTCCACCTTGCTTGCGTCTGAGTCGGACTGGAGCTCTCTGCCCTTTACCAATCCAGCCACGGGCCCATCCATCTGGCCCATCAAGACTCACTCTCATTTCATCAGTCCATAAAACCTTAGAAAAATCAGTCTTGAGATATTTCTTGGCCCAGTCTTGACGTTTCAGCTTGTGTGTCTTGTTCAGTGGTGGTCGTCTTTTAGCCTTTCTTACCTTGGCCATGTCTCTGAGTATTGCACACCTTGTGCTTTTGGGCACTCCAGTGATGTTGCAGCTCTGAAATATGGCCAAACTGGTGGCAAGTGGCATCTTGGCAGCTGCACGCTTGACTTTTCTCAGTTCATGGGCAGTTATTTTGCGCCTTGGTTTTTCCACACGCTTCTTGCAACCCTGTTGACTATTTTCAATTAAACGCTTGATTGTTCGATGATCACACTTCAGAAGCTTTGCAATTTTAAGAGTGCTGCATCCCTCTGCAAGATATCTCACTATTTTTGACTTTTCTGAGCCTGTCAAGTCCTTCTTTTGACCCATTTTGCCAAAGGAAAGGAAGTTGCCTAATAATTATGCACACCTGATATAGGGTGTTGATGTCATTAGACCACACCCCTTCTCATTACAGAGATGCACATCACCTAATATGCTTAATTGGTAGTAGGCTTTCGAGCCTATACAGCTTGGAGTAAGACAACATGCATAAAGAGGATGATGTGGTCAAAATACTAATTTGCCTAATAATTCTGCACTCCCTGTATGTGTCCTTAAAGAGGCAGTATAGCTGCCCCGTCTGAGGAAGAAGTCACAGTGGGTGTAGTGGGAGTTTATGTGGGCCATGGTTAGGGGATTGCGTAGTCTACTTATAGCTAGGTGGGACGGTACATGAACTGTAGTAGAACCCCACCATCTGGTCATTCTGGATCTAATATTCAAAGATTATCCAGCCTGGAGATAAATTGTAGTTCATACTTCACAGGGGCTGAACTCACTGAATTTTCAAAAGAAAAAGGACTGAACTCTCCAGCACTGCGAGATCTCTCTTATTTATGTATTTGAATCAGAGACAAGCCCAGTGCAATATAGCACTGCATGATATGAGAGTATTGTTACACTTGTATTTTATATTACTATACATTTCAGACTGGGTCCTTTCAGTATTATTGCATTAAAGCTTTGCACTATCAGTTTTTGTAATTTAATACATTTTGTATAAAATTATATTGCACTTTGTATTTTCTCCATTGCAAATTGACAGTTTCAGAAAGTGGGAGGGACAGGAAAGTTCCCAGGGTATGTTTGAAGCTCTCTCAGAGTTCTCCCCCTGTGAAGTCCGCACTATATTCTCCCTCCAAACTAGAGAATGTTTGATTATCTGGTCTATAGAAAGTAACGATGCTCTCTGGGAAACTGAAGCTGACAGTTTTTCAGTTTTAATTTAAATAAAAGACATGCAAAGTGCAACAAAATTTATAAAATATACACACACACATATACAGTATATATATATATATATATATATATATATATATATATATATATATATATATATATATATATATATATATACACACACACACAATGTATGAACCTAATTTGTTAAAGTTGGACAGAAACTGAAGGCATAATCAGAATTTGAAAATAAATACACTGCTGTATACAAAATAATATACAAAATATAAAGTGCAAAGTTTAAATGCAATAACATTTAATCTGAAGTGTAAAATATAAAGCACAAGTGTAAATGCAGCAGAACTGTCATGTCATACAGTGCTATATTGCACTGGGCTTATCTCTCCTTCACATACAGAAAGGCAGGGAATGCCCCTTGGAAAAGTAAAGCAAAATCTGCCTTTTGAATATTTCACTAGGGATCTCACAGTGCTAGAAGATCATTTTAGATCATCTCACCTGAGCAGAAAGGTTTTGAATATCAGGGCCTCTGTCTGTTGTATTGAAGCGCAAACTGAGTCTCCTAGGCTGTCTCAACTCCCTTATAGAAGTCCAGACATGGTGACTTAACTCCCTTATAGAACTCCAGACAAGGTGACTCAACTCTCTTATAGATCTCCAGACAAGACGGCTCAACTCCCTTATAGAACTCCAGACATGGTGACTCAACTCCCTTATAGAACTCCAGACATGGGGCTCTATTTAACAAGCTCTGTATGGAGTTTGATGGCCCCTGTTTCTCGCGAGTCTTCAGACTCGCCAGAAACAGCAGTTATGAAGCAGCGGTCACAAAGACCGCTGCTCCATAACCCTGTCTGCCTGCTCTGAGCAGGCGGACAGACATCGCCACAATACAACCCGATCGAGTATGATCGGGTTGATTGACACCCCCCTGCTGGCAGCCCATTGGCTGCGAGTCTGCAGGGGGCGGCGTTGCACCAGCAGCTCTTGTGAGATGCTGGTGCAATGCTGAATACGGCGAGCACTAGGTCTGGCGGACCTGATCCGCAGTGTCGGATCAGGTCCGCCAGACCTTGATAAATATGCCCCATGGTGACTCAATTCCCTTATAGAAGTTAAGACATGGTGACTTAACTCCCTTATAGATCTCCAGACAAGACGACTCAACTCCCTTATAGAACTCCAGACATGGTGACTTAACTCCCTTACAGAACTCCTGACATGGTGATTTAACTCCCTTATAGAACTCCAGACAAGGTGACTCAACTCCCTTATAGAACTCCACACATGGTGACTCGACTCCCTTATAGAACTCCAGACAAGGTGACTTAACTCCCTTATTGAACTCCAGACATGGTGACTTAACTCCCTTAAAATACTCCAGACATGGGGGGGTAGTTATCAAGCCGTCTACTTTACCTGCCTTCGTCGGTCCAATACACCCGCCTAAGCTCGCCTACCATCGCCGCCGCGGACCTTCAAAATTTTGCGTAAGTTATCAAAAAAGCTGTCAAAAAGCCGCGCACCAAGTACGCGGCGATGAGCAGCGGACTGTGAGAGTTAGTTAGCAGGCGGACAGACATCGCCACAATACAACCCGATCGAGTACGATCGGGTTGATTGACACCCCTCTGCTGGCGGCCCATTGGCCGCAAGTCTGCAGGGGGCGGCATTGCACCAGCAGCTCTTGTGAGATGCTGGTGCAATGCTGAATATGGCGAGCGTATTGCTCGCCGTATTCAGCGAGTTCTGGTGGACCTGATCCGCAGTGTCGGATCAGGTCCGCCAGACCTTGATAAATATGCCCCATGGTGACTCAACTCCCTTATAGAACTCCAGACAAGGTGACTTAATTCCCTTATAGATCTCCAGACATGGTGACTTAACTCCCTTAAAAGACTCCAGACATGGTGACTTAACTCCCTTATAGAACTCCAGACATGGTGACTTAACTCCCTTAAAAGACTCCAGACATGGGGGGGTAGTTATCAAGCCGTCTACTTTACCTGCCTTCGTCGGTCCAATACGCCCGCCTAAGCTCGCCTACCATCGCCATCGCGGACCTTCAAAATTTTGCGTAAGTTATCAAAAAAGCTGTCAAAAAGCCGCGCACCAAGTACAGGGCGATGAGCAGCGGACTGTGAGAGTTATCACTCATCCGATCTCGCTGCTCTTTGGCTTTTTGACAGCTTTATTGATACCCCTGTCACTAAGCACCCACACTAACTACACTGTTCTACCCCCTATACCGGCGCCCCCGGAGCCCCCCACAACTCAATAAAGTTATTAACCCCTAAACCGCCGCTCCTAGACCCCGCCGCCACCTACATAATACCTAGTAACCCCTATCCTGCCCCCCCTATACTGCCGCCACCTATAATAAAGTTATTAACCCCTATCCTGCGGATCCCGGACCTCGCCGCAACGAAATAAATAGTTTAACCCCTAAACCGCCGCTCCCGGACCCCGCTGCAACCTATATTAAACTTATTAACCCCTAATCTGCCCCCCCTACACCATCGCCACCTATAATAAATTTATTAACCCCTATCCTGCCCCCCTCTACACCGCTGCCACTAGAATCCTATCAGCCAATTGGAATTGAACAGCTAATCAGATTTTTCCTACCTTAATTCTGATTGGCTGATAGAATCCTATCAGCCAATCGGAATTGAAGGGATGCCATCTTGGAAGACGTCCCTTAAAGGAAAGTTCATTCGTTGGTAGTTCGTCATGGAGGAAGGATGTTCCGCGTTGGCGGGATGAAGATGGAGCCGGAAGAAAGAAGATGGAAGATGCCGCTTGATAGAAGACTTCAGCCGGATGGAAGACCTCTTCAGCCCCCGCTTGGATGAAGACTTCAGCCGGATGATGGACCTCTTCAGCCCCCGCTTGGATGAAGACTTCAGCCGGATGATGGACCTCTTCAGCGCCATGCTTGGATGAAGACATCACCCGAATTGGATGAAGAATTTGGCTCGGCTGAGTGAAGACTCCTCAAGGTAGGAAGATCTTCAGGGGGGTAGTGTTAGGTTTTTTTTAAGTGGGGTTTGGGTTCGATTAGGGGTATGTGGGTGGTGGGTTTTAATGTTGTGGGGGTTGTATTTTTATTTTACAGGCAAAAGAGCAGAATTCTTTGGGGCATGCCCCGCAAAAGGCCCTTTTAAGGGCTTGTAAGGTAAAAGAGCTGGTAACTTTTTAATGTAGAATAGGGTAGGGATTTTTTTTATTTTGGGGGGCTTTGTTATTTTATTAGGGGGCTTAGAGTAGGTGTAATTAGCTTAAAATTGTAATATTTTTATAATGTTTGTAAATATTTTTTTATTTTTTGTAACTTAGTTCTTTTTTTATTTTTTGTACTTTAGTTAGTGTATTTATTTGTAGGTATTTGTATTTAATTTATTTAATTAATTTAATGATAGTGTAGTGTTAGGTTTAATTGTAACTTAGGTTAGGATTTATTTTACAGGTAATTTTGTATTTATTTTAGCTAGGTAGTTATTAAATAGTTATTAACTATTTAATAGCTATTGTACCTAGTTAAAATAAATACATAGTTACCTGTAAAATAAATATAAACCCTAAAATAGCTACAATGTAATTATTAATTACATTGTAGCTATATTAGGGTTTATTTTACAGTTAAGTATTTAGCTTTAAATAGGATTCATTTATTTAATGATAGTGTAGTGTTAGGTGTAATTGTAACTTAGGTTAGTTTTTATTTTACAGGTAAATTTCTCTTTATTTTAACTAGATAGCTATTAAATAGTTAATAACTATTTAATAACTATTGTACCTAGTTAAAATAAATACAAACTTGCCTGTAAAATAAAAATAAATCCTAAAATAACTACAATGTAACTATTAGTTATATTGTAGCTAGTTTAGGGTTTATTTTACAGGTAAGTATTTAGCTTTAAATAGAAATAATTTAGTTCATAAGAGTTAATTTTTTTCGTTAGATTTAAATTAGATTTAATTTAGGGGGGTGTTAGGGTTAGGGTTAGGGTTAGCTTTAGGGATTAGTAATTTTATTATAGGTTGCAGCGGTATGGGGGGGCAGGATAGGGGTTAATAAAAATATTATAGGTGGCGACGGTGTAGGGGGGGCAGATTAGGGGTTAATAAGTTTAATATAGGTGGCGGCGGGGTCCGGGAGCGGCGGTTTAGGGGTTAAACTATTTATTTTGTTGCGACGGGGTCTGGGAGTGGCAGGATAGGGGTTAATACATTTATTAGGGGTGGAGGCGGTATAGGCGGGCAGGATAGGGGTTAATAGGTATTATGTAGGTGGCGGCGGGGGCTGGGAGCGGCGGTTTAGGGGTTAACAGATTTTTTTAGAGTTGCGGCGGGGTCTGGGAGCGGCGGTTTAGGGGTTAACATATTTATTATAGTGGCGGTGGGCTCCGGGAGCGGCGGTTTAGGGGGTAATACATTTATTTAGTTGCGGCGGTGTAGGGAGGGACAGATTAGGGGTGTTTAGACTCGGGGTACATGTTAGGGTGTTAGGTGTAGAAACTACCATAGGAATCAATGGGATGTCTGGCAGCAGCGAACATGAACTTTCGCTATGGTCAGACTCCCATTGATTCCTATGGGATCCGCCGCCTCCAGGGCGGCGGTTTGAAAACCAGGTACGCTGGGCCGAAAAAGTGCCAAGCGTACCTGCTAGTTTTTTGATAACTAGCAAAAGTAGTCAGATTGTGCTGCACTTGTGTGCGGAACATCTGTAGTGACGTAAGAATCGATCTGTGTCGGACTGAGTCCGGCGGATCGAAGCTTACGTCACAAAATTCTAATTTTGCCGGTATCTAGGGCTTGATAACTTAGGCGAATCAGCCTCGCCACAAATACGCTGCGGAATTCCAGCGTATTTGAGGTTGACGGCTTGATAACTAGGGGCCCTTGTGACTTAACTCCCTTATAGAACTCCAGACAAGGTGACTGAACTCCCTTATAGAACTCCAGACAAGGTGACTCAACTCCCTTATAGAACTCCAGACAAGGTGGCTCTGGCTGAAATTCAATGTTTAGTGGAAAACAATGTTAATATTTGTTTAAAAAAATACTACACGTTTCTCAGCCTTAAGCAACAGACAACTATTTAATCAGCTATTTGCTTTGTTTAAATGGGAATAAATACCTTGTTACACCTTGTGACTATCTATCAAAAGGCTTTGTGTATATTTTTTACTAACTGAAATCTGGCAGTTAAAGGTACAGTATACACTCATTTTCATATAACTGCATGTAATAGACACTACTATAAAGAATAAGATGCACAGATACTGATATAAAAATCCAGTATAAAATGGTTTGAAAACGTACTAGAAGCTTTCAGTTTAGCTCTGTTGAAAAGGCAGTTGGAAAGCCCACTGCAAGTGGCAAATAAGACACTCCCCCTCCCCCTTCTTTTGCATATGAAAAGACCCTTTATACAAACAGGAGCAAGCTGGAGAAGGTAGCTGACAGTATTCAAATAAAACTTTGGGGCTTGGTTAGGAGTCTGAAAATCAGAGCAATGTTATTTAAAAATAAGCAAAATTATACATTTTTAAAAAAAAAAAAAACTTTATGGGCTTTATAAATAGAAGATCATCTACAAAACATTTATGCAAAGAAAAAATGAGTGTATAATGGCCCTTTAAGACTGATGTCTGTATTCCTAATATTATCTTAAATTGTTCTTAAAGGAACATGAAAGTCATAATTAAACTTTCATGAATTAGATTATTAAATACATTTTAAAAGGACATAAAACCCCACATTTTTCTTTCATGATTCAGATAGAACATACAATGTTAAACAACTTTCCAATTTACTTAGATTATCAAATTTACTTTGTTTCCTTTTTATCCTTTGCTGAAAAGCATGAAGGTAAGCTCAGGAGTGTGCACGTGTCTGCAGCATTTCTGCAACAGTATTTTACATTAGCAAGAGTACCAGACGTGTATGCTACCTATCTAGATAGCTCTTCAACAAAGAATAACATGAGGACAAAGCAAATTTTATCATAGAAGTAAATTGTATTCTCTATCTGAATCACAAAAGAAAAGATTTGGGTTTCATGTCCCTTTGAAAGACGTTTTACATTTACATCTGTATCCAAATGTACTTTTCTTATATTGTTCTTGAAAAGCATACCTAGGTAGGCACATGAGCAGCAAAGCACTATTGGGAGCTAGCTGACGATTGGTGGCTGCATACATATTCCTCCTGTCATTGACTCCTTCAATTTGTTCAGCTAGCTCCCAGTAGTGCATCTCTGCTCTGGAGCTGAATTTAACTATGTATTTAACCTATGTACAGGAAATAAACACTATCACCTAGATTACGAGTTTTGCTCTAAACAGGGTGCAAAACTAACGCTATAAAAGTTGTGTTATTTCACTCTCCATAGCGCTGCCATTACAAGTTACTGAAAAGCCTCCTTGTGCGTGCGATTTGGTTGTGTTAAGCTCCATACCACACAAAATCCAAGGGCTGCTTTGACGTGCTCGTGCACACTTTCCCCCATAGACATCAATGGGGAGGGAGTGTTAGAAAAAAAACCTAACACCTGAAGTGCGAAATGAAAAATCTCTGTAAGTTTAAACCTAACACCCTAACATAAACCCCAAGTATAAACACCCCTAATCTGTCGCCCCCGACATCGCCAACACCTAAATAAAGTTATTAACCTCTAATATGCAGCTCCCGACATCGCCAAAACTAATAAAAGTTATTAACCCCTATTCCGCTGCTCCCGACACTATAATAAAGTTATTAACCCCTATTCTGCCGCTCCCCGACATCGCCGCCACTATGATAAAGTTATTAACCCCTAAACCTCCAGCCTCCCACATCACTGCCACTAAATAAACCTATTAACCCCTAAACCTCTGGCCTCTCACACCGCCGCCGCCACTAAATAAACCTATTAACCCCTAAATCTCCAATCTCCCACATCTCCGAAACTAAATAAACCTATTATTCGCTAAAACCACCGCCCCCCCACATTGCAAAACACTAAATTAAACTATTAACCTCTAAACCTAACACCCCCTAACTTTAAATTACAATATAACTATCTTTAAATAAATAAAAACTTACCTGTGAAATAAAAATAAACCTAACATTAAACTATAAATTAACCTAACCTTACTATTCTAATAAAATAAAAAATACTACTAATTAAAAAATCTAAATTACAAATTTAAAAAACCTAACACTACGAGAAAAATAAAAAAATCTAAAATTACAAAAAATAATAAACACTAAATTACGAAAAATAAAAAACACTAAGCTTACAAAAAATAATAAACGCAATTATCAAAAATAAAAACAATTACACCTAATCTAATAGCCCTATAAAAATAAAATAGCCCCCCCCAAAATAAAACCCCCCCCTAGCCTTCAATAAACTACCAATAGCCCATAAAAGGGTCTTTTGTAGGGCATTGCTCTAAGTTAAACAGCTCTTTTACCTGTAAAAAATACAAAGTCCCCCCAACAGTAAAACCCACCACCCAACCAACCCCCCAAAATAAAAAAAACTAACTCTAAAAAAAACCTAAGCTACCCATTGCCCCTAAAGGGGCATTTGTATGGGCAATGCCCTAAAAAGGGAATTCATCTCGTTTTCATTGCCCTTAAAAGGGCATTTAGCTTTTTCATGGTATTCACGATCTTCCGGACTTGGTTTTGATCGTTTTGTGATCTGTAAATCCTCACAGAAGAGTTGATCTCTTACCGCCTGACCTCTTTCCAGCTGGCCAGGCTCCTGGAACTACCAGCTGGCCACATCTCCCAAATACCCGCTGACCTTTACCCCAGGTCGCACCAGCGGCTCCTTGCCCCAGAGTTCCGCTCTTTCGGAGATTGATACCCCCTAGGGAGGACAAGAGGTGGGTGATTACCTGAAGGGAGCTCCCTTGGGAACCCTACTCCCCTTGACTAACCAGGTGTACATTTGATCAGCTGCCGCTCCGGCCCCCAGTCACAGAACATGTCACTTTTGACTGTAGCATCCGGGGATAGAGAGCTTTCCAACAACATCCTGGAAGTGCCGCTGCTCCCCCCGGGATCATCCCAAAACCACCACTTCTATATTCCTGGGACTCTTTAAGACTATGGACACTATTGGGGAGCCCCAGCCTGTCTGGAGAGGTGGGAATGGTTAGAGATCTGTGGGTCTGAAAAAACCCTTATCAAGATGAGCTGGGTGTATATAAGTGTGTGTGTGTTTTCACAATAAAGTATGTTCTGGTTCCACTTGAATACTGGTTTTGTCTGGTTATTTGGGTGGGCTCTGCAATAATCAATTCTTCCAGCTCTACAGCTGCAGGTTCCAGGTATAAGAATGACCCTCTAGGCAAAGCTACCCAGTCAGGGTAGCCAGTGTCAGTCACAACTGGTTGGCAGCGGTTTGATGCTTCCTTCTACTTGGAACATCCAACCCACCAACTGAAGCCCTCTTTGGATGGAAGGCAGCAATCAACGCCGAGCTGATGGAAGGCGACCGTGCTAACGAACCGGCTGGTGGGTCCGATAGCGACCAGAGCAGTGAGCGGCCCAGTGAAGCATCGACGGGAAGACAGTAATGTCTGAGATTCAGAGGGAGATCCAGTGGCGACTGGCTCTCTATGAGGACACCCCACCCGAGGAGGTAATCACTCGGATAAAAATGATGGAGGTCCAAAAGTTTATTGGGGGAGCCCTGCCGGTTCCCATGGATCCCCCTTCCCTGCCGAAGAATTTACACCATGAGGATTTTCAAGCCATCAAAGACAAAGAAGGGAAGATTGACAGCTACCTCCAAGTGTTTAAGACACAGTGTGAGTTGCAGGGTATTGCCAACGCCGACTGAGTCACCCTCCTGTTTGGAAAACCATCAGGGCTACAGAGATGCCGCCCACTGTTTTGAATTAGAGGGCCCGGCTGACTATGCCGAGTGGGCTGAAGAAGAGGTCGGGGTCCTGCATGAAGTGGACCCTGTGCAAGCAGCAACAGGCAACAACCGCCTTCACCATCGCCAGGCTGGACAGTTACCCTTGTCCAGCAACACCTGGTCACTAGCTCCGACTGGACCCGGAGCTCCCTTGCAGTACATTTGGCTGGGGGTAAGGTGCTCCAGATCCCTACCGCACAGGTGCACCTAGACTGGATCCCTTGCAGTGGAAGTAGGGGTAATGGGCCATCTACCCACAGAAGTGCTAACAATTTGGGGCACCTCGCATCCTCCTTTTTATTGGAAGGACCCCCGGATGCTTGCTCAGTTACTACCCATCAGCAAGCCAGACGTCAGGCCACCACACATGATCTGGGGACCCAGGTAAGCCAACAGTCCCCGACTTCTACCCCGACAACAGACCCATCTCCCTGGGCAGCCCCCACTGACTTTGCCCAGGAGACCTTGAGGGACCCCACACTAGCTTCCTACTGGGCTAGGGCAGGAACCAACCCAGGGGGGTTAGGAGGGGAATGATTTGAGTGGGACAGGGGGCTCCTATACAGGGTTACTGAGAAGGAGGAAGGCCAGTAGATGCCCAAGTGCCAGCTGGTGGTACCCTAGCAGTATCGGTACGACCTGCTACACATAGGACATGACATCCCCCTGGTCAGACATCTAGGGATTACTTGGACCCAGACCTTCTTCTGGCCAGGGGTCAATGGGGACATTAAGCAGTACTGTAGGACCTGTGACATTGGTCAGAGAGTATGCAAGACGGGAGACCACTCAAAGGCCTCCCTACATCCCCTCCCTATCATTGATGAACTCTTTAGCAGGGTAGCAATAGACATTGTTGGCTGCTTGCCCCATCCCAGTCCCTCAGGGAAGAAGTATATCCTGACTGTGGTAGACTATGCCACCCGATACTGGGAGGCAATTTCCCTGTCCAATATCCAGGTGGAGACAGTGGCCGATGCACTACTCCGGATATTTGCCAGGGTTGGCTTTCCCCAGGAAGTGATCTCAGACCAAGGGACCAAGTTCACTGCTGAGCTCACTCAGCAGCTATGGCGGCTCTGCGGGATAAGACCCCTGCCGAGCTCTCGATAACACCCTCCGAAGTAATGGGCTGTGTGAGAGGTTCAATGAAACCCTGAAGCAACTGCTTAGGACGTTCTTGGCTTCTCATAAAGACTGGGAGAGATACCTGCCGCATCTCCTGTTTGCATACCAAGAGGTGCCTCAGGAATCTACTGGGTTCTCCCCCTTTGAATTAGTGTATGGCTGGAGGGTGAGGGGACCCCTAGACTTACTTAGAGCCCACTGGGAAGGATCAGTTGGGGAGGAAGAACACTCCATAGTGGGGTACGTCCTAGAATTCTGGGATCGAACCGCTGAAGCCTGTAAAAACAAACAAGCTACAGGCTTCCTGGCAGGGACCCTACCGAGTGGTAGAACAACTCAGCGATACGACCTACCTGGTAGCCAAATGCTTAGATGAACAGGTCCGCCGGACCTTTCATGTGAACATGCTGAAGGCATACCAGGAGAGGCAGGAGGAGATAGCCGCCATATGCACTCCGGCCATGGAGGACTCAGAGGGTTTCCCCATGCCAGAACTACCCCGGCAGAATAGGACGCCCACCGGGGTAAGGGACATTCAGCTGGGCGAGAGGCTAGTGACTGAGCAGAAAGAGCAGGTCAGGCAGCTCTTAGGGAGCCATCAAGACATGCTCTTCATTGACCCTGGGTACACCATGGTAGCGGTGCACTGAAAGGAGACCCCAGGGCAGACACCCCTCTGGCAGCCGGCGTACCAGGTCCCCAAATCAGTCAGAGACAGTATGCACAGTGAGCTCAGGGAAATGCTGGACTTAGGCGTGATTGAGCCGTCCAACAGTCCCTGGGCTTCCCCGGTGGTCCTGGTCCCCAAGCAGGAGGGAACCATCCAATTCTGTGTAGACTATTGTAGGCTCAATTATAGGACCATGACCGATGCCTACCCCATGCCCCGGATGGATGACCTCCTAGACCGCATTGTCCGGGGAAAACTTCCTGACCACCCTAGACCTCTGCAAGGGGTATTGGCAAATCCCCCATGAGCCAGAATTTATTCCAAAGTCAGCCTTCATCATCCCATTCGGCCTATACCAGTTTAAGGTCATGCTGTTTCGGATGAAGAATGCTCCGGCGACCTTCCAGAGGATGGTAGACTGCCTCCTTGATGGACTTCAGGATTATGCTTGTGCATACCTGGATGACATAGCGATCTATAGCGATACCTGGGAGGACCACTTGGTCCATCTGAGTACCATCCTAGACCACATCAGGGCTGTAGGTCTGAACCTCAAGCCCAACAAGTGTATGATAGGGCACTCGGAGGTCCAGTATCTTGGGCACCTGAACCGGCCAAGATTGAGGCAAGTTTGTTGCCCGTAGCCTACATCAGCCAGAAACTATTGCCCAGAGAAGTAGGCTACGTGGCAGTAGAGAAGGAGTGCCTGGCCCTGGTGTGGACCCTTAAGAAACCAAAGCCATATCTCTATGGAAGGGCCTTCACCGTCCTGACCAATCACAACCCCCTGGTATAGCTCAACCGAATTTCGGAAGTCAACGGACATTTGTTGCGATGTAGTTTAGCCCTGCAGCCTTTCAACTTTACTATCCAATACCAGCCGGGAAATAAAAATTGGAATGCTTTCTTGGGGTGCAATTGCACACATCCCTTGTTTTTAGCAAATAATTGTTTTAATAAATTGTTGTACTATATGTAAGCCTGAGCCTATATTCATCTGGATTATCAGAATCAGTTTAGCTGGGTCACTGTGATTCCCCAGCCTGCATCAATAAGCTCACTAGTGCTGCTCATTTTGTGAGTATTATTTCATTCTTTTGACCTGTTGTATCATCACTCATGCAATGTTACACTAGGAGGCGCCCTCTTTTTTTGTGATCCTTTTCACAGATATCCAAGATCTCTAAAAGCAAGCAGTTGAGTAATGGAGGATCGTCTAGAAAGTTTTTTTTCATATCCATGTGATAAAAATACTGAATTAATACAAAACAAACTCTAAATCTAGTTAATAAAGATAATGCACATATAATCAAGGGACATCTCCCTGTTATAAAATTTAAGAAATAAATACAGCACCAGTGTAGTTGATCAGATTAAATAAAACAATGAAAATGGAGGCGGAGCCAGCCGAGATCCAGCATGGCTGCAAAATTGTAGTGCTCCGTGTGGCATTCCCCATAAAGCTACTCAGAAGGGCAGAAAATGATGTGAAGAGTGTCAGTCTGACACATAAAGATAGTGGAACACACACAGCATCCACTTTTGTGACTATGGATGACTCTCAGCACTCCTGGCAGTGACAGATGACATACAAGGCGCGGATGATATTGTGGGGAGGCGCCATTTTCAATACCTACACTCGCACACAGGCATTGCAGTAAGGGCCTATGAAGGCTACAATGGAGCTAACAGAAGAGGTCTCAAGACAATTTACCGCACCACAGAGATCTCCGGTCGGGTCTGTTCCAACGGCGATCCTAGCTATTGCCATGTAACAACTTATAGCGGGTAATCGGAATCTGCCTGCACCGCGTACAAGCCTCTAAGAGAAAGGAGGAATATAAAATCCACCAGCAGTGCAGCGTGCCGCGGATCAAGCAGACAAGGGGGTAAGCAAATATGACCCTGCATCACTAAAAGACTGACACACAAACAGACACTGATTTGCTTAGAGCAGAGGCCGGTCCCAGTGGGCTCTCTATAAGGGGTACACAAACAACACTGGAAGGACTCAATAGAAGTTCAGCATTTCCTTTCCCCTGGGAGCAATAATAAATATTACTCAGCCATAATCCCTCTAAAAGTACCCTCTACCTACTAGCCACAACATATGGCACAGTAATTAATAATAATTTACAAGAATTACAGGCACCGGTCACTTTCCACTCTAAGCTGAGCACTTGGCAAAAATGGCATCTAAAAGGCCCCCTAAAGGGGACAAAGTTAGCAAGGTAGCTGCAGCAACTGCCATTAAATTAAATTAAACTCTTATTTCAGGGCTGCTGACACTGCTGCTTCTGCTCTACCCAGTTCACCACAATCTAACAGTGACACACCAGAGGAAGATCCAGAAGCCTCAATACCAGACCCTAATCTCCCCATCACTAAAGCAGATCTACAGTCTCTCCCAACCAAAGAGGACTTTGCATCCTTCATGAATCAAGTTAGCCAACTTATAAAGGAGAGTTTAACTGAAGTCAAAAAAGATGTGGTGGATTTAGGAAACAGAGTACTTCAATTAGAAGCGCATGCAGAGGAAATCTCTGAACCAATTAATCTGCATGGCATGCAACTCCAACACCAAAGCAGTGAAATTAAAATGATGCAAATGCAGATTGAAGATCTAGACAATCGTGGGAGACGCCAAAATCTTAGGATTAGAGGGATCTCTGAGAACATCTCAACTACCGCATTACCACAATATATATAGGACCTCTTTGACTCTCTTTTAGATAAAAAAGAAAGCACCAATATATCTATTGACAGAATGCACAGAGCTTTGAAACCTAGACCCTCAGCAAAAGCGCCCCCCTCGCAATGTTATTCTCCGCTGCCATAACTATAAAGATAAAGAAAGATTGCTAGCAGCAGCTAGGAAGAAAGCCCCAATTCGCAGGGAAGGAGATGACATCCAGATTTTTGCAGACTTAAGCCCATTAACCCTTTCAAGACGGAGAGACGTCAAATTCCTCACAACTCACTTAAAAGAGCACAATATCCCTTATCGTTGGGGATTCCCATTCGCTATCAGAGTGATTAAAGAAAACAAGGAAATTATATACAAGGACCTGGAGTATATGTCCTCCTTCTGTTCACAGCTGAGCATCCCCCCACCAAGGCAAATCCCCCAGGGCCAAATGGAACAAATGCCAACTGCAGAACCCTCTACATCAAAACCTCAACGCCAGAAATGGACCACGGTTGGCAGGAAACGGAAAACAACCTCCTTAACATCCCTCGCCCCTCAATCTTGCACTGTAGATCCACCCTGAGGGGGTATACTGTAGAGCTAGAACACAAAAGTAATCACACTTGAATGAGACTAACAGATGACTCTTTGCCTAAGTGGAGCTCTCCGCCCTCTACTAAGTAATGCTCCAGGAGTACCTAGTTGGTGAACAGATGTAGCCAAAGTTAAGCATTGGGCTTATTCTGTCCTAGAGACATTGAAGAACTTTAAGATCCCTTGAGATATCCCTGCAACTTGTGAACTCCCTTCATAAGAGCTATTCTTCAGTAATTAATGGGGAATGAAAGTAGTACTAATCCAGTGCTACCCCTCCTCCCTCATTTCTCTATCAGGAATCGGTATAATTTTCCCTTTCCTGAACTTAGAAATGTTAGTTAAATTTGTTAACCTTGTTGAATTTGTTTGTAGTTCGTTGAAATGTTTGTCTAATTGTTCATTGTTCTATTTCAGTATCCTCACGAAGCTCAGGTCGGTCCTCAGGTCCAGGCAGTTAAATGATGGTAGTTGTGATACATCTCTATGCTCTCTAAGGTTTATGCAACATAACACAAGGGTAGAACCCCATCGCAATCTAGGGCGACAGCTAACGGTAAGACACTTTAAGCAACACTTTATAACACCACGTAGGACCAGATACAAACATGGCACATAAAACAGTTTTAATAGTCTCACAAAACGCCAAGGGCCTCAACTCTCCTACAAAAAGGTCAGTAGCCCTAGAGTGGTTTAATAAACAAAAAGGTTCAATAGTGTTTACACAGGAGACTCACTTCTCCAAGGGGAATGAACCTAAATTCCATAACAAAAATTTCCCACACAGCTTTTATAATTCTCATGAACACAAAAAAAAAACGGAGTGGGCATTCTCATTCACCATTCCCTACCATTCGAACTCCTTCATACTGCATCGGATGGTGAGGGTAGAATACTTATACTAATTGGTCTTATACACAACAGACCTATCACGTTGGTGAATATATATGCCCCCAGTTCACATAGAAATAGATTTTTTAACAAATTAAAAGTGATGTTACAAGAAGTTCGCAAAGGCACAGTGATAATGGGAGGGGACCTTAACACGGTGCTAGACCCTCTCTTAGATTCAACTTCCACAAATGCACAGCGCCCACCTAACTCAGTATTTCATTGCATTAGGCACTCGGGATTAGTTGAAACATGGAGAGCGCAACACCCCACACAGAGTAACTACACATTCTACTCCCACCCGTGCGCAATGTACTGCAGAATAGACCACTTGTACCTAGACCAAGCAAGCCTCTCCCTAGTGACTGACACAGACATCACCCCGACGGCATGGTCTGACCATTCCATGATAAGCTTGAAAATGAACTGGCCAGATATGCCAATACACCCTTTTATCTGGAGACTAGATGCATATCTGATACAACATCCACCAACTGCACAAGCTCTGACGTCTACCCTGACGGAATACTTTAACCTCAATGCAATCCCAGAAACATAACCTCTTTATGTTTGGGAAGCCCATAAGGCAGTTTTCCGAGGGGAATGTATTAAACACAAGGCACGACTTAAGAAACAATATGATAATCATTTGACACACCTAACCACAAAAATACACGCCTTAGAAATACAACACAAGAGCTCCCCTTCTAATTCAATCACTCTCCGCGAGCTAACAACCACTAGAAACGAGCTCAAAACACTCCTCTACTCAGAGGCCCAGAGGAAAGCGTTACAGCTCCGAAATAAATATTTTTATGAAGGCAACCGCCCAGGTAGAATTCTTGCGAATACTCTGAGGGATAGAGATTCCCTTACACATATACACAGATTAAAAACTCAACAAGGAACATATATCCAAGATAGTAAGGCCAAAGCAACTCACTTTCAAAACTTTTATCACCGGCTATATAATCTAAATGCTAACCATGACGCGACACACATACAACAAACTATAGAATATATAGAGTCAGCGAACCTGAACAAACTATCACAAACCCAAATCTCAGACCTAGAGAGACCCATCACACTGCTAGAGATACTAAAAGCTATTAAAGGATAGAGTTTCCAGTTGGGGGCGGAGTGGATAGCAGCTCGCTCCATGTCGGCGTGCAGACCGGCCAAGTAAAGAACTAGCTCCCTCTCATAGCCTCATACCCCTATTTCTCAGGGGTCAGTGTGCTGCAGCAGGGCTCAGTCCCATCAGGAGGTGGAAACCATATTGGCCGATAGAGCCTAGCGGGGATACCGCTCACCTCAGAAGCACAGAATCATGCTCTAAGAACGGATCATATGCCCGGCTAAAACTTTCCAGTACTCTTTAAGCCGGTGTGGCCAGCTAAATTACAACAGTGGTATCGGAGGGTACCTGTATAGGAGTGACATCGCTGAAGAGGAGAGCGGTGTTGTCGGGAGCTCCAGTGCTTGCAGAGGTTCCGGAGGGCTGTACATGGAGGTCCGGTTACGCTGCGGAGGGAGGTGCTGCTAGCGCGCGGAGGGATCCGGGAGTTGCGCGCCTCGCCAGCAGCATTGAGGATCAACCAGACAAGCCAGAAGGACCGGAGAAATAGAAGTTTGTGCTGGAGACACCCTAAAGAGCACAAGGAGAATACCGCACATACGTACCTGCTTCAGCTGGACAGGAGCCGTTATCCGCAAACTGGTGAAGCTCACATACCAAGTGCTTAATGGAGACCGCAAGTATATACCCTGTTGATGAGTTCCTGGTAACTCGGCATATTCATCCAGTATTGTACTCTTTGAATAAGTTGTCACTAGCTTCAGCAGTTACTTGAGCTAAATCAAGAGACATTGCAGTTATAGCGGCTAACTCTTTATAGTTTGGGTCCATTTTGTTAGCCCTGGAAAATTGGGTTATTTTTTTTATATTACACAGGGCCCTTAAAGGTCAGAACTATATTACAGCTGCTTACAACTACCTGGGGTAAAAGTGTCATGGCATGCATATTAACAAGTGGCAAAAAGGACGGTAAGATCTAACTCAGGAGTGGAGTATAAAGACCCCCAGAGGAATTGGTTCAATTGGAAGGACTGTAGAGACTCATTGTTTGTTTAATAAATGATCATAGCTCTCAGTTGAAAATGTTTAATAACTTAGCTTGATATACAGTGTGTATTTTAAAGGATTAGTTATATTTCAATTTAGTTAATTGTGAGAGCAATTTTTCACAGTTAAGACAGCTAAAGTAAAATTGCATCCCCCCTGAAATATCATTGGCTAGGTTTATATATAAACAAGGAGGGGGGGAGAACCCAACCTATATTGTCACTAATCCAATATATATGTAATATTAAATGCCAGATAATAAAGCTTAGTGTATCTTGCAGGGGCAAATGTCCATTGTGTTTGAAGATTTGTACTTCAGTCAATCATTTAAATAACTTTGCAACACCCCGCAATCCTGGAGAATAGTAGGCAGACCAATGTAATGTGTTAGGTAAAGTTACCGGATAGTATAGGTACAACAGTCCTGAGCAAGTATCACTCATAAATGGAGCCCTCTCGCTCATAAACAGCCCTATTACCCGGTACATAAGTCACAGATGCCGAGAGGTAGTATTTCAGAGGCAGGTACACAGAAAACAAACAGTCTCAAAATATTCAAGGCTAATTTCACTCACCGGCTGCCGTGTTACACCGGGAACCAACCCGTCCACTAACCGCGGAAATGAGAAACTTCTCCGGCAGCCTGGGAGTCTTTTGTGTGCGCTTCACCGGGTCCCAGCCCGTCCACCATTAGCAGAGCGAACGCCGTCTCCAACAGCCTGACTGTGTCCCAGCCCTGGGTGTGTCCCTCAACTCCTCACCGATTGGTCCTTGTGGGGAGTCGAGCCTCTGACGTAGTACGGTAGAATCGGAGGAACAGTCTCTGCAATCCAATACGAAAATCCTGTGTATCAAAGGTAAACTGTACCGGGTATAGGGAAACTTGTATGTCTATGTAGCGGGATACTATATCTTTAATCAGCTTAAGTCTTTGGTCTTTGGTCCGCGTCTCCAGCCGGCAAAAGCAGCTAGGTGCCTGGTAGTGGCAAAGAGAAGTCCAAACAGAAAAAGAAATATTTGCCAGGCACCTTGTATAATTAAAAATAGTAAACTTTATTAAGTCAAATTAAAACATAGTGAGAGAGGGGATAGAACACCCCTGAAGTTAAGCAGACTGACATGTTTCGGCACAAAACGCCGTAATCATAGTCCCTAAAAAACTTTTAAAACAAACCGCCTTTTCAATCCAATGCTCGCATATCATTGGTGAATTACTAATTAGAATTTAAAGGCATACAGGGGGTGGAGCATTAATAAATAACTTTAGATTAATGGATATGCTGCCTGTGCATAGATCTGTATACATGCAAATTCACCTGCCAGTTTAATCAAACAGCACACACACCATCTCTTTATGCAGTTTAAACACTTAGTGAGCAGTAAATTCACATTTATATTCATAAGATTCACATAAGTCTGTTTAGACCCCCTATACAAGAAAGCCAACCATTAAAGGAATTGATGTGCATCCCCCAAAATTTGGGAAAGGACACATATATGTCTAAACTGCTAGATGCGAGTTATACATCCCAAAGCCCACCATTTAAAGGAGTTGATGTTCAACTACCAAAATTTTGGGAAGGATATATAAATATCCAAAATATAAATGCAAATCATACATCTTAAATAGTTGGCTCTGAGTTAGTGGGGTTATAGTGTAGAATAAAATAAGAGACACATATTGTGGGGCAAAATCTGGTAACCACAAAACATATACCACCAAGGACCAAACATTAATTTATATCCAATATATGTGAGTTATGTATATGATGGTACCCATGTACAAAGAACTTATTTGTCTATACAATTATAAAATAGTTAGATAGATCTTCCCTATTCTGGTACCCACATACAAAAAAACCCTATTTGTTAATGTGTTTAGAATAAAGCAATGGAACTTCCCTATCCTAGTGTCCCTCTATCTCCTAGACCTCATGTGTAAATTTGAATATAATATATAATATACATATATTATATATTAGAGGTGGATAGGATCTAATTCCAATGATTAATAAAATCATATTCGGAATTTAGGCCCAAAGGTTTTTTAGTTTGTAGTCTGAAAATCCAATACATTTCCTGTCTAGATAGGATCTTAAATAGGTTCCCCCCTCTCTTTTGAGGTTGGACCTTTTCCACAATCGTCCATTTCAACGAACGACAATCTTTGTCATGTTGCTGGACAAAATGGGACACCAGGGGTGTGCTGCTTTTACCCACCCGTATGGTCGACAGATGTTCTCTGATCCTAGATCTGACATCCCTGGTGGTCAAACCTATGTACTGAAGTTCACATGCTGAGCACCAGAGTAAATATATACAATTAGTCGATCTGCAATTAAGACAAGAGGTAATTTCAAAATTTTCCCCGGTTACCACCGAAGAAAAGCTGTTACCCACCTGTACATATTCTACTCAGTACTGTACACGGACTACTCAGCCCAATATGGGGAAATCTGTGAAATAGTCAGAAACCATTTCCACCTGTTGGTGGCAGATGATGCTCTTGCTGTGACTGCTAGGAAAGGCTGTAGGTTCTCCTACAGGAGAAATAAAACTATTGGCAATTCAGTTTCGCCATCTATGCTTAGGAAACCAGACTCAACAGTGGTACCATCCTCCTCCTGGCTTAGACACAGAGGTACCTACAGGTGTGGCTATTCACAGTGTAAGGCCTGTGAATATGTACAGGTGGGTAACAGCTTTTCTTCGGTGGTAACCGGGGAAAATTTTGAAATTACCTCTTGTCTTAATTGCAGATCGACTAATTGTATATATTTACTCTGGTGCTCAGCATGTGAACTTCAGTACATAGGTTTGACCACCAGGGATGTCAGATCTAGGATCAGAGAACATCTGTCGACCATACGGGTGGGTAAAAGCAGCACACCCCTGGTGTCCCATTTTGTCCAGCAACATGACAAAGATTGTCGTTCGTTGAAATGGACGATTGTGGAAAAGGTCCAACCTCAAAAGAGAGGGGGGAACCTATTTAAGATCCTATCTAGACAGGAAATGTATTGGATTTTCAGACTACAAACTAAAAAACCTTTGGGCCTAAATTCCGAATATGATTTTATTAATCATTGGAATTAGATCCTATCCACCTCTAATATATAATATATGTATATTATATATTATATTCAAATTTACACATGAGGTCTAGGAGATAGAGGGACACTAGGATAGGGAAGTTCCATTGCTTTATTCTAAACACATTAACAAATAGGGTTTTTTTGTATGTGGGTACCAGAATAGGGAAGATCTATCTAACTATTTTATAATTGTATAGACAAATAAGTTCTTTGTACATGGGTACCATCATATACATAACTCACATATATTGGATATAAATTAATGTTTGGTCCTTGGTGGTATATGTTTTGTGGTTACCAGATTTTGCCCCACAATATGTGTCTCTTATTTTATTCTACACTATAACCCCACTAACTCAGAGCCAACTATTTAAGATGTATGATTTGCATTTATATTTTGGATATTTATATATCCTTCCCAAAATTTTGGTAGTTGAACATCAACTCCTTTAAATGGTGGGCTTTGGGATGTATAACTCGCATCTAGCAGTTTAGACATATATGTGTCCTTTCCCAAATTTTGGAGGATGCACATCAATTCCTTTAATGGTTGGCTTTCTTGTATAGGGGGTCTAAACAGACTTATGTGAATCTTATGAATATAAATGTGAATTTACTGCTCACTAAGTGTTTAAACTGCATAAAGAGATGGTGTGTGTGCTGTTTGATTAAACTGGCAGGTGAATTTGCATGTATACAGATCTATGCACAGGCAGCATATCCATTAATCTAAAGTTATTTATTAATGCTCCACCCCCTGTATGCCTTTAAATTCTAATTAGTAATTCACCAATGATATGCGAGCATTGGATTGAAAAGGCGGTTTGTTTTAAAAGTTTTTTAGGGACTATGATTACGGCGTTTTGTGCCGAAACATGTCAGTCTGCTTAACTTCAGGGGTGTTCTATCCCCTCTCTCACTATGTTTTAATTTGACTTAATAAAGTTTACTATTTTTAATTATACAAGGTGCCTGGCAAATATTTCTTTTTCTGTTTAGGTTTATATATAACCTGAAAGAGCTTATTAACAGGAGTAACAATCGTTATCGTTATTGATTTGCTCTCTTATAATCATTACCTTTCGCCCAGTGGGTAATATTAACACAAAAAGAAGGAAGGGAAGGGGGAAAAAAGGTGAAAGGGGAGAATATCACATTTTTTTTTTCTATTTCTCAAGTGTGGGATCAGACTCATCCTCATATCACTCAGTAGTCACATTATTTGGCAGGGACACTGCCCTAAGTATACATAGAAGACTTGTCCTGTATTTTTCTACTCAATTTACAGTCACTCATAATTTAGACACTATAGCAAATTGATCACTTTGCAAGGTCTGGTTGGCTTTGTTTTCACTGTTTTGTGTTTTTTTGTTTTTTTTTCCCTCCCTTTTTTTTTTATTATTTTTTGCATCAGTCATTTTTTTTAGGTGTATGTTTAATCGCCTCTCCTTAAGAGAGATCAGTGTGCCAGGAAGGCATTAGTAATATTTGTTTCCACGATTGCATTTTTTTTAGGTTTATTCACTTTTCACTGGTGGTTCTCATTCACTGTATGGATAAGTTTGTATCCCAGGCAACAGCTGGCTCTCCAAAGATGCCTGTGAAGTCAAAGGATAAAAAGGCCAAAATGGCCGATACCAGCATTGAGGTATTAGCTGATACAAATCCATCAGCCATTGACACACAGGCTCTAGTTGGACAACTTACAGCCCTTTTCTCCCCCCAATTTGAGTTAATCAAGAAAGAACTAGGGACTATTGTAACAGAGATAGCGACACTGTCTCTAGAAGTCAAACAGTTTTCCTCTAGGATGATGGAAGCTGAGAATAGAATTTCTGCTATAGAAGACCAGGTAAACAATCAAGAGAGTTTAGTTCACAGCCAGGAAGCCAAGATCAAAGGTATGCAGTTGCGTTTGGAGGATCTGGAAGATCGCTCCAGACGCAATAACATTAGGATCATTGGTTTACCAGAAATACCTGAATTTGATGATATTAGCAAATTTGTATCTATAACCTTACCACAGGCTCTGGGTGTACCAGCCCACTCTCTGCCGCTCACAATTGAAAGGGCGCACAGAATTGGGCCCAAGAGAGCTGTAGAGACTGGGTCGATTATACCTAGAATGGTAATATGTAAATATTTGAAATTCCAGGACAAAGTGGAAATATTAAAATGTTATAAAAGTGCTGGCCCTATGCTTTTCGGTAATAGCAAGATCCTTTTGTTTCAGGACTTTTCCTCAGAAACTTCCTCTAGGAGGAAAGGAATGGCACCATATTGTACACAACTAATAAACAAAGGCCTAAATGCAAGAATTGTAGTGGAAGTTGGAGGTGTAAGGCATAACCTTAATCAGATAGAGGAAGCTAAAACTTTTATCAAGAGGTATAAAGGTAGTCCTGACTTAGAACTTAACTCATCAGATAATCCACCTAGCTAGATTAGTTGAAGCTAGGAGGTATTAGCTGGGTAAATTGCAAGGATGATGGGAAATAAATGGAAAAGTGCTGGCTTTATAATTTTATTTTTCTTTGTTGGTTCTTATGGTCTAAACCGTAGTATATACAGGGAGGTTGCCCTTCCTTTTTACTTCACTTTTTCTCTTATTTGTTTTTTTTTTTTTTTTTTTTTTTTCCTCTCCTCTCTTCCTCCTCTTCTTTTTTCTCTTCTCCTCAGATTAGGATGTAATTGACAAATGACAAGGGGTTAGAGACAAGGAGGAGGATAAAGAGGAAAAGGTTATGACACTAGAAAGCATTAAGATTTTATCATGGAATGTGGGGGGGGATCTCATCGCCAGCTAAGCGTAAACTAGTTATAAAGACCTTGGCGAAGCATAAACCCGATATAATCCTTTTACAGGAGACGCATCTGAATGTGCAAGAAGCCGCCAAGCTTAAGATTAAGTGGGTAGAGGAAGTAATTGCATCATCAGGGTCTATTAAGAAAGCTGGAGTGGCGATTTTAATTCACAAAAATCTTGAATACAAGATCATTAATTCAGATATAGACGCAGCTGCTAGATATATTATACTCCAAATCAGTATCAAAAATACCAAATTCATAGTTTGTAATATATATGCCCCTAATAAATTTTCTTCTGAATTTTGGGAAAGAATTAAAGGTAAGGTATACCCATCTAAATCCGAGAATCTTGTGTTGGGGGGGATTTCAATATGACTTTGCAACCAGTATTGGACCGATTTTCAAAAAAAAAAATTGTCACTATATAAAAGAGAGGCCAAATATTTTAAAAATTTCTGTTATAAATTAAATTTGGTTGATATCTGGAGAGTACAAAATCTTGATACATTGCAATATACGTGTGAATCTAAAGCTCATAGAACCTTCTCGAGAATCGATATTTTTTTGGTCTCGGAGGCTGTATCCATTTGGAAATTGGAGTCTGAAATCCATCAGATCCTGATTTCAGGATCATGCAATAATATCATTGTCCTTTCCACCATGTGGAAAGAGGAATAATAATAAGATAGTGTTTTCATTTCCTAGGCATCTATATACGGAATCCAGATTTTGTTCTTGGATTCGACAAAAATGGTTCAATTTCAGTAGGCTCAATGCCTCCTATAGAAACAAGGTGGAAATTTTCTGGGAAACATTAAAAGCGGTCTTGCGAGGGGAGATCCCAGCATATTTGAAGAGACGTGATAAGATAATTAAAACAAGGGAGACGCAATTATCCAATAAAGTTAAGAATGCGTATAGGAACTTACAGATTGCTCCTTCGGAGGTTAATTGGGGTATATATTTAGAGTATAGGAAGGAAAGGGATATTTTTTTGAAACAAAGATCACAGGAGGAAGAATTAAGAATCAATAGACATTATAGAGGATTCAATGGATGTTCTGCTAAATATCTCGCGAGACTTACTAGAAGTAGGAAAAAGAGGAATTTTATAGTTGCTGTTAAATACAATGAGATTAGGTACATTGATAATCAAGAAATAGGTCAGGTGTTCTTCAATTATTATCAAAAATTATATTCCGCAGTTAATGTAAATCGATCTACCCAAGAAACTTTTTGGGCTAAGGTTAAGACTCCAAAGTTATCTTCAGAAGATCTTGCTTTACTAAATGAGCCAATTACTATTATTGAGATTAGCAAGGCTATTGACCAACTGAAGTTAAATAAAGCAGCAGGTCCCGACGGGTTCCCTGTGGAATTTTATAAATGTATGAAAGAAGAACTGCTAGATGTATTAGAGAATTTATTTAATATTTATTATATTACAGATAATTCCATCTCATCTTATTTCTCATCTGCAAATATTTCGCTTATTTATAAAAAAGGCAAAGACCCAGAGGATCCTGCAGCATATAGACCAATCTCGGTATTGAATACCGACTATAAAATATTAGCAGCCATTTTAGCGGCTAGATTATCGCGGTGTTTACAGGATCTTATACACCCTGATCAGTCAGGGTTTATGACCCAAAGGAATCCCATAAAGAATTTTCGTAAACTTGTCACTTTCTTAGATTATGCCTGGAACATCAGTCAGGAGGATGTGAAGCGGGAGATCCCAGATAGAGCGGTGCTTACTTTAGACGCAGTCAAAGCTTTTGACTCGATCATATGGGGATATCTATTTAGATCATTGAATGAGTTTGGGTTTAAGGGGAATTTTGTTCAATTTATCAATAGAATTTATGCAAAACCCATCTCATATCTGTTAATAAATTGATCTTGTTCTCCTCCCTTGGTTCTACAACAGGGCACGAGACAAGGGTGTCCATTATCACCTTTATTGTTCAATATTGCACTTGAACCTTTTGCAATCAGGTTAAGGGAGAGCTTATCTGGTATTCCGCTGGGTCCTTATAGACTTAAAGTACTGTTATATGCAGATGATATCTTAGTCTTCTTGGAGAACATCCATCGATCTCTTCCAACGTTATTGTGTTTGATTGAGGAGTTTAGCTCTTTTTCAGGCTACAAAGTTAACCTTGAAAAAAGTGAACTTATGTTTGTAGGGGAAGTTACTCCCCCAAGGGTAGAACTACCGTTTAAAACGGTGGACGTAATTAAATACTTAGGGTTATTATTACACAAGAATCCCAAATCATGGTATTCTGCAAATTATATCACGGTGTTTCAGAAGATTAAACAAGATCTACAACTTTGGGCTTCATTTCCCCTTGCTATTTCAGCAAGGGTTAATCTAATCAAAACTATTATTTTTCCCCGTTTACCGTACCCACTACAAAATCTACCAGTTTTTACACCAAATAAGGACATTAGCAAATTAAATGGCAACATCTCCAAATTTTTATGGAGAGGAAAGAAACCGCGTATTGCTCTCCTAAAATTAAGACAAGTTTTCCAGCGGAGGTATGTCCCTTCCGGACATTAAGTTATACAATATTGCAACATTGGTCAAATTTGCCTTTGATTGGTTGGTGGATTCAAATAGGGTTACCTCAGTTGAGGAAGAGTCTTTTATAATACAGCCTTTTGCCCTAAAAGCTATTCTTCATTGTAAGTTGCGACAGTTACCATCGAATGTGTTCTCCCTAATTTCATTTAAGAACATAGTGCAGGCTTGGCACAAATTTTGTATCATGTTAGGTATAGATCAGTTCTACTCAGATTTCTTGCCCATAATGGGCAACCCGCAGTTTATTCCGGGAATTTCTCAGAAAGTTTTTAAAAAAATGGAATGAAAAGGGCTTAAATTTGGTAAGGCAGATTTTTGATGATAATTATCAAATTTTAGATGTGGAATCGTTTTTTCAAGTGTTTGATCTTCCAAGATCTAATTTGTTTGCGTTTTTCCAGATTCAACATTTTATTTCCTCGCAAGGTTGGATCTTTCCTCTATCTGCAACTTGGTCTGAGGTTAAAATAATTATACAGAAGTGTACTAGAAAAGCCACTTCAATCTCTCTGATTTATGACATCATGTTGTCAAAACAAAGTCAAGTGTTGATGGACAAACTGTGTAACTCTTGGTCACAGCGGGGAATAGTAACAGATTTTGAGACCATTGAAAAGAATTTCTCTATGTTAAAGAAAAGCAAGGTTTCTGTGGGCTGGAGAGAATCACACGTTAAGTTTATCAATAATTATTATATGCCCCCTCAGAAAATAGCCAAATTCTACCCCACTAGATCAGGTAATTGTCCTAAATGTGCACACACAAGGGCCGACCTTCTCCATTTGTTTTGGTTTTGCCCAAAAATCAATCAATTATGGTCAAAAGTCACTTACTGGTTCAATCTACATCTTAAAATATCAGTCTCTTTAAAATTGCAGGATGTTGTACTGCTAAAGTTAGTATCAAATACAGGGGATCATCCCTGGATTTATATTGTTAATACTATAATCTTGGCAATCAGGCACCTTATTTTAAAATACTGGATTTCAAGTAGAATCCCGGGGTTTAATGAGGTGATAAAGGTTAAACAAGAACAGATAGTTTTTGAATCTTATCATATGATGGATGCTTCAGAAAGGAGAGTCAGAAGTTTCCTTTCATCATGGGCCCCGTTTATTAAGTCCTATCCCTCTCCCATACAAAAACAAATTCTCTCTCCGTTTCTTTCTTCAGTCAGTTTTGTGGAATTAGTTTTATTAGGCATATTCCCATCTTCTTGGATTGACAATAGACAGGACGATAGAGTTTAAACTGGGTCCCACCCTATATAGGGGGAAAGAGGGAGGGAGGGGGGAGGAGTGGTGGAGGGGAAGAGGAGGAGAGGGAATTTTTTTTTTTTTTTTCTTCTTCTTCCCCATTTGTTCTGTTTTGTCTTGTTTTATCTCATTTGGTTTTCACAGGCGTATTCTGCCTGTTGTGTTTGGGTTATTTTGTTTGTGAAAAAAAAAGGAGACACCAAGGAAATGAATTTAGGATGTTTGTATACTTCTATACCATTAAGGTTCGAGATTGAATTTATTTTTTTGTTTGTGTGATATTCATTGTATATTGACATCGATGTATTGTAAAACTTTATTTTGGGTATTCAATCATTAAATAAATATATAAAAAAAAAAAAGCTATTAAAGATCTCCCAGTAGGGAAAAGCCCTGGTCCCGACGGCCTCACAAACCTTTATTATAAATCATTTAGACAAATAATAGCCCCACACTTGCTGACACTTTTTAACGCATTAGACGGAGACATACAGCTCCCTAGAGATTCCCTAAATGCCCATATTTCTGTAATTTTAAAACCGGACAAACCACAAGACGACCCAGCCACCCAGCCAGCTACCACCCGATCTCACTACTGAATACAGATATAAAGTTGTTGGGAAAAATCTTAGCGAACCGATTTAATATGGTCCTCAAAGATATAATACACACCGATCAAGTGGGATTTGTCCCTGGCCGAGAGGCGAGGGACAATACCCTTAGAGCCCTAACACTCATTGATTATGCTAAACACCAAGGTATTGAGTCAGTTTTAGTGGCTATTGATGCTGAGAAAGCATTTGATCGGACTGATTGGCAATTTCTAAAATTAACGTTAAAAAACATAGGATTCGTCCCCAAAACATTGAGAAGGATTTTTAGTTTATATAGTCATCCCAGTGCTAAAGTAAAGGCAAACGGGATTCTATCATCAGCGTTTCCAATTCACAATGGTACACGACAGGGATGTCCCCTGTCCCCAATTTTATTTATCCTACAGATGAAAGTTCTTGCATCTCACATACGCAGAAATCAGAACATAAAAGGGATAGCAATTGGCCAGCAGGACTATAAAGTTGCTATGTATGCCGATGACGTGCTATTCACGATATCATCCCCCTCTACATCTATCCCTGAGGTTCTTTTAGAACTAGATAGGTTCGGAAATTTTTCTAACTTTTTAGTTAACAAACAAAAGTCCGAAATTTTAAACATTAACATGTCAGGTCCTAACTTCATATCTCTATTGCGGACATGCCCGCTTAGATTAAAAGTAGATTCAATAAAATACTTGGGAGTTCATTTGTCCCCTAACCAGACAACACTATTTGACAAAAACTATAATACACTGCTTCTTAATACACAACGTGACCTCAAGATGTGGTCGAACAAACCTCTGTTGTGGTGGGGGAGGATACAGGCGATAAAAATGACCATATTACCTAGAATCTTGTATATACTGCAAACAGTACCCCTCCATCTGCCCAGTTGGTACATAACTAGACTTCAAAGATGCATAAATACATTCATATGGGGTAGGTGCAGACAGAGAATTAACAGAAATACGATGTACAGACCTATTTTGAATGGTGGATTAGGATTACCTAAAATTGAATAATATTATCAAGATGTGACAATGCAACGGATACTAGACTGGCATAATACACAAGAGCGTAAGGCATGGGTGACGTTGGACTCACACATTCTTAGGGCACCTCTCGTACAGGCTCTTTGCTGGGTATCAAAAGACCTCAGCCCCCCCCAATGCCGACAACTCGAATTACATAAGCAACTTTTCAAGAATTGGGACCACATTATAGCCCCCAGACCTTACATCTCTACCTACAGATCCCCCCTGTTCCCGATTACACTAAACATAGAAATGGTAGGAGGCCTAGACAAAGGGTTTCAAAGACTGACGGAATGGGATTACACAATCCCATTATTTAACTTCATAGAAGCAGGCAAACTTCTAGAGAGAGATAAATTAACTAATATAGCTGATGGAAGATTCACAAAATGGCTTAAATATGCACAGTTACACCATTATATACACACCTCCCCATTTAAATCGGATCTTCTGAGACAATTGACCACTTTTGAGCAGTTGTGCTACACTGGCATTGAACCGAGGGGGACTCTTTCCATATCACGTAAACTACTTACAAATAATCCGATGGCAGCGTTGCCGACTTACACAGATAGATGGAGTTCAGACTTAAAAGAACACATAGAGCCTGAAACCTGGGAACAAATTTTTAGATCAGTCAAAAAATCCTCAACCTCTCCCGTATTACTAGAATTAAACTTCAAAATCATTTTATGGTGGTACCTGACCCCATCTAGGTTATCGAGTATATAGCCCAATGCACCTAGCCTGTGTTGGTGTGAGTGGGGAGAACGTGGTGACTTGCTACACATGTGGTGGCACTGCCCTAGAGTCCACTCATTGTGGAAAGTTGTTGAACTACAATTTAAGAAATGTGTGGTTGAAGCACTTACGTTGACCCCAAACATGGCACTGTTGAACAACATGCCCAAATTGAAATGTAGGTTAAGATTGTTGGTCTTACAGATTGGCATCAACAGTGCGAGGAGGCTGATAGCCCGCCACTGGAAAAAGTCAATATCTCTGACTAGATCTATGTGGTTGGAGGAAGTAGAGGAGCAGTACTCTTTGGAAAAATATGGTTACATGTGTCGAAACCAAACAGACATGATTTTAAATGCTAAATTTTTATGGCAGGAGTCACTCTCGGGGTAGGCCATTCTGCTCACCATAATGGCATTTCACACTCACTGCCCTTAGCCATGGAAGGGCCTATCATATAAGTAACAGCTCCACCAGAGTTAGATAGCAACTTATCCTGGCACATAGATTAGGGGCTGCAGACCTCGGAGAGTGCTAGACTGTTCAAAATATCCATAGCTACTTCATACTGTTAGGACATAAAACATTTTTGGGGCCGGACCTGGGGACCTGAAGGTAAAAAGACAACTTCTGAGGAAAATTGTTTAGATTAATTGTTTAGCTTTATCACATTGACGTTGATATTGTTTTGCACCTTTAACACGTAATTGAAGACATCTGAGCAAGGGACTCACTACTCACATAGCTGATAGGCATGAATGGAATGTTAGCACTTACTGTATAATCTATATCAGTATGATGTATTTTTATCTATGTCTTCATGTATTGCGCAAATCATTAATAAAAATAATAAATAAAAAAAAAAAAAAAAACAATGAAAACAGTGGCGATAATTTACAATTTCAAATACATATCAAAGACATAAAAACACATTGATAATATCTAAAAACAGTAATGTCAGTGTACCAAATAATTAGGAACAAAGATCTATTTGATATTAATGCAGTTTACAGCAGTGCTAAGATGTTGGCGATTTCTCATAACTCTTAGGTGGGTAAGCGACAAGGGGTGTGTCTATCAAATATATTCGCCTTAGTTTAACCACCTTTATTTGGCCACCTAAAGCTGCCACCTCTATCTTCAAACATAGTAATTAGTTATTGCTTTGGACGTTCTGGTGTCCCGTTACTGGCAATGTCGATATCAGCGTGTGGGGGAGAATACAGATAAAGCCGTAGACGGCGTGTCAGTTTATAGTATAGCAGATCACCATATATCTACTTAGAGTCCATTGGGAAAGGTTGGTTGGGGATGAGGGACCTACCAAGACGGATAAGCTGCAGGTTGCTTGGCAGGGGCCCTACCGAGTAGTAGAACAGCTTTGTGATACTACCTACAAGGTGGCCAAATGTTCGGATGAACAGGTCAGTCGGACCTTTCATGTGAACATGCTGAAGGCATACCAGGAGAGGCCAGAGGAGGGGGCTGCCATATGTGCTCCGGCCATGAAGGACTCGGAGAGTCTCTCCATGCCAGAGCTACCTGGGCAGAATAGGGTGCAGGCAGATGTAGAGGACATAAAAATAGACAAGCGAATAGAGACCGTGCAGTGGCAGCAAGTCAGGAGGTGTTAGAGAACAGACAGGATATGTTCCAGTCTGGATGAGTCAGTATCGTTTCCGGGTAATCCCCAGATGTCCTGCTAGGGGAATATCGTGCCCGATGTGCAGTAGATTGTACCAATATTTTTGCGGTATCACCAACTGGCGCTTGGGCCCCCACCTCCTCCCGTCACCCTTGATAACCCGGTAGAGCAGTCCTCGATCCCATTCAAATCGGTCACCACCTAACCCATCCAGGTCTGTCCATGCCCATTCTCGGTAGGGGGCTAACGTAGGGTACTTAAAGTTTCCTGGAAAAAGTCAGAGGGGGAAGCTAGGAAATAGGGGATTCTGTAGGGACAACAGTGGAGTCAGAGCAGCTTACCTGGGTCCCATCCTCGAGTGTTTCAGCAAGGAGTCTGACTTGTCGTCGGGTGGTAACAGGGTAAACATCTGGTGGCCTCCATAAGAAAGGAAGAGGCAAGATGACCCAGGTCATTTCCTTGGAGGACTTCAGACGGAAAATGTCCCATGACACCCACCTCCACAGGTGGACCTGTGCGGTGGGGATTCGGAGCACCTTACCCCAGCCACATGAACTTTAACTGATTTCCCCATATGGTCCGAATTTGTGACCAGGTGTGGCTGGACAAGAGTAATGGTGGCTCCACTGTCTTGTAACCCTTGGGTCTGACGGCCATTAATCCACACTGGTTGGCGATGATGAAGACAATTGTCGCCAGCTGCTGCTTATACCATGTCTACCTCATGTAAGACCCCAAGCTTCTCATCTGTCCAAGCGGCTGGATTAGCGTAGCTTCCTGACTCCAAGCAATAGGCTGCGGCTCTGGAAACTCAAGCGGGTGCTCAAGTCCAGTTTATAAGAGTAGGATTCCATGGGCAATTGGACCAAACATGGCTCACCAGATCACACTCGTAGCACCAGATTCCTGTCTTCCAGGGTACAATGGTGCCAGAAAAGCAGGGGGTGAGCCAGTGGAGCTGAAGGGTACCAGCTGGCTGCTGGAAGACAAGGAGGCGCTGCAAGCGAACGGACCACTGGTCTAGGTTTGGGTCGAACCATGTGTCGGGCATCTAGGAACTGGTCCGCCAGAACTGCTGCTTGATCCACAGTGATGGGTTTCCGATCACGGACCCATTCTCTTACCTCCAGCAGGGAGTGGTCATAGAAGTGCTCCAGAAGGATAAGCTGTGATGCTTGCACCAGGGTGGTCACTTGGCAACCCAGGAACCAGTAGTCCAGAGAGCGGGTGAACTGGTGGGTCCACTCGGTAAAGGTTTGCCCCTCTCTCCTTCTCAGGCTCTGGAACTTGAGACGATGCGCCTCCAGAGTGATGGCATACCTGGCCAGGATGCGTTCCTTCACCTGGTGTCATGTTCTGTCTCAGGATATCATGTGAGAGCCTCATTGTCTGGAACAGTTGCTTTAAAGGAAGATTAGTAGAAGCCATACTGATTGAAAATGAAAACAAATTTATTTAAACAACAAAATACTTTGTTTAAGCAAATACTTGCAGAATATTTAAATATGCTACTCAGGTATGTTAAGACCACATACAGCAGGAGTGAAAATAAACAAACAAAGTAAGCAGAGATGCAGATTCAAAAAGGAAAGTCTTTCTCCTGGTAATAACTGAAATGTAAGATTTGCACAAGGCAGAAAACAACTTGTAAACAGGTAGCAGGTTTAAAGGTAAAGTCTTTCTCCTGGTAATTGCTGAGTGCAGGATTTTGCATAAAGCAGGAAACAAACTTGAAGATTGTTAACAGGTTTAAAGGTAAAGGCTTTCTCCTGGTAATACCTTGTAAACAGGTGCAAAGGAAATCTTTCTCCTGGCAATGGCCAAGTGCAGGAATTGCATAAAGCAGGAAACAAACTTGTAGATTGGTAACAGGTTTAAAGGTAAAGGCTTTCTCCTGGTAATACCTTGTAAACAGGTGCAAAGGTGAAGTCTTTCTTCTGGCAATAGCTGAGTGCAGGAATTTGCATAAAGCAGGAAACAAACTTGAAGATTGGTAACAGGTTTAAAGGTAAAGGCTTTCTCCTGGTAATACCTTGTAAACAGGTGCAAAGGTGAAGTCTTTCTTCTGGCAATAGCTGAGTGCAGGAATTTGCATAAAGCAGGAAACAAACTTGAAGATTGGTAACAGGTTTAAAGGTAAAGGCTTTCTCCTGGTAATCAAGTGTATAGAATTGAGTGTTGACGCTAACTGTTATCCTAAATGCCTGGTTAAAGGATAAACTACTCCTCCTTAGTAGTTTAAAAAAGTGTAGGTGCTAAAAGAATGTTGACTGTTATATTAATATACGGCTGTCCGTCAGAGTGAAGAATAAACAAGTGATACGGGTATCTAATAATGTCCTACTATTAACTGAAAAAAACTATATAGTGTTTCAATTCTTAATTTGATATAGTGGCAGCGTGTTTTAGTAAACAGAAATAGTGAAGAAGGTATTTACCTATTTGACATCGTCAATAATAATGTGAGTATAATACAAAAAATGTAAAAATGTTAAAATAGTTACGTGTATACGTAAGATGTGGGTGACAATTGAGGTCTATATGTATAGATAGTAAGTGACAGATTGTGTAGCAAAAAATGAATTTCTATGGCTGTTACTGCATAAAATATTTATTCCTAAAAAAGTCAATAAAACAACAATCAATATAATTAAAATAATTCAAATATTATATTAGGGACGTCTCCCTTGCAATCAGTGATATCTGTCGACAAGAAGTTTGCTCAGCAGCAGTTAACTGGGCATATTTGGTGGTATGTAATACAGTGTTACTGCATATGTGAAAGTCTCAATAGTGCAAATCGTAAGGTACCTTACAGCTAGAGATGTTATGAAGGCTGACAGACCGGGCGTGTGTTGATTCTGTCCTTGCACCGGGCCTCAGTATGGTGGTGTATTCCGCGGCTTAAAGACAAAACAGCTCGCTGATGTGGTGATTGGCGGTTTGGGTCACACACCCCTTTTTTTGATAGGTAGAACGTCTGGCGTTCCGTGAAAATATATCGGCCAATATAATAATATATGATGACTTCTTTCTTTTACTGCAATGATGGTAGTTGAACTTAAGTCAGACAAATATGTGCCTGCTGTAGCCGTGTTTAGAAACGGTTGTAGTGGTAAACGTGGATACTCGCTATTTGCTGATCAGATCCCTGGTCCTTGCAGCGGTTTTATCTCCTAAATCAAAAAATTAGAGAGTCCACAGGAGGGGCTGGATCGCAGCTTTTGCGTGTATTTCAATCTTTAATGGGTTCCACATAAAAACAAGCTTTCTGGAGTAAATTCTACGCGTTTCACCCTGAGAGGGCTTTATCAAGATACTCCAGGTGTATATTACAGACTTTTTAAAGGTGTTCTTTGGATTTCATTGGTTGATTGCTTATTGATTCCTATTGGATCCGGTATACAACACCTCTTTTCATAAAGGTGGACTATAGGTGTTGCTTGTGCATATATATAAGGTGGTATGTAACCATTATCTCCTGTATTACTAAAAATTCTTAGCATATTTATATTTATACAGGGTATTTAAAGGGCTATATAGAAGTGATAGCGTTTGTTGTATCACTGATTTTTGATACATACAACATTTTGATACATACAATGTTCTTATATAAATAAATCGAACAATATAACAGGTATGAATCTATTATTGTTGTGACAAAGTATAAACTCCTGTGATACTAAAAAACTTTGATTAGTTAAAACCTTGCGGAGTAATTGAGGGAATATATAAGAAATAGATAGTGTATATTATGTCACTGATGTAGTGAGAATAATAAACCTATACCTGTAACTTGGACAGATAAAAGGATTATATACCTATAAATTAATGTAGGCAATCTGAATAAAGAGAGAATTTTGATGAGTTTTCAAAGAGTATCTATAACAGACTATATGTGAATAACAAAACTTTAAATATTCGGAGATATTGACTGTGCTAACAGCTATAAGGATAAATATAAGGGGATATCTAGAGTTAAATACTAAATCACCAATGTGGTGTAAGAAATAAAAAGGTCAAGTATTTAACTAAAAAAGTACCAGATAGAATAAGAGAATTATAGTTATACTAATCAGGTCAAAACCAAAGATCTAAAAGTTAAATAAAAATTTAATAAAAATTATAGATAATAAACGATTTATAGAAAAATGGATATTTCTAGTTCTGAGTTAAGTCCCTGGGGTTGTAGTGTTTGTAGGGTATATATAGTCTCTGATTCAATTCTAAGTAGTTCTACTTCTAGGCTGCCCCCTCTCCAGTTTTTGGTTACTTTTTTGATACCCCAAAATCTGAAATCTGCCAAGTTATTATTATGCTTTTCTTTGAAGTGTTGATATAAATATGTATCTTTCTTTCCTTTTTCGATTGTCCATAGGTGCTCACGGATCCTTTCTTTAAGGGTTCTAGTTGTCTCCCCAATATATTGTTTATTACATGTGCACTGTATCATATATATTATCCCTTTATCTTGGCATCTGATGGTACTATCTATTTTATATACTTTTCCTGTTTGTATGGACTTATATTCCTTTGTTTTACAACTGTACTGACATGACTTGCAGTTTATACATGGAAAAAAACCATTTATATTTTCTCCTGATAGGCTAGTTTGTATTGTCTTGTTTGATTCATTTTTAAACTCACTCGGAGCTAAAATTGTTTTTAGATTTCTGGCCTTTCTATAGATGATATTTGGATATGGAGAGACTTTATTACCAATGATAGGGTCATTCTGTACTAAATGCCAGTGTTTATTCATTATTTTTCTCAGAGTTTTGAAGTCTTCGTTGTAGTTAGTAATAAGTGATACATTGATGCTGTTACTATCTAGAGTGAATGTGTTTGATTTCTCTTTATACTTCAGGAATTCTTTTCTATCAACCGATTCAATATCTTTTTTAGCTTTAGTTATTAAGTCTTTGTTATAACCTTTCTCAAGGAACTTTCTTTCCAGGAAATCAGCTTGTTCCAGATAATCTGTATTTTTTGAACAATTTCTACGCAAACGGATGCATTGCATCTAAAAAGATGGAAAGAGAACGTACCAAAGGGACAATGCATCCGTTTGCGTAGAAATTGTTCAAAAAATACAGATTATCTGGAACAAGCTGATTTCCTGGAAAGAAAGTTCCTTGAGAAAGGTTATAACAAAGACTTAATAACTAAAGCTAAAAAAGATATTGAATCGGTTGATAGAAAAGAATTCCTGAAGTATAAAGAGAAATCAAACACATTCACTCTAGATAGTAACAGCATCAATGTATCACTTATTACTAACTACAACGAAGACTTCAAAACTCTGAGAAAAATAATGAATAAACACTGGCATTTAGTACAGAATGACCCTATCATTGGTAATAAAGTCTCTCCATATCCAAATATCATCTATAGAAAGGCCAGAAATCTAAAAACAATTTTAGCTCCGAGTGAGTTTAAAAATGAATCAAACAAGACAATACAAACTAGCCTATCAGGAGAAAATATAAATGGTTTTTTTCCATGTATAAACTGCAAGTCATGTCAGTACAGTTGTAAAACAAAGGAATATAAGTCCACACAAACAGGAAAAGTGTATAAAATAGATAGTACCATCAGATGCCAAGATAAAGGGATAATATATATGATACAGTGCACATGTAATAAACAATATATTGGGGAGACAACTAGAACCCTTAAAGAAAGGATCCGTGAGCACCTATGGACAATCGAAAAAGGAAAGAAAGATACATATTTATATCAACACTTCAAAGAAAAGCATAATAATAACTTGGCAGATTTCAGATTTTGGGGTATCAAAAAAGTAACCAAAAACTGGAGAGGGGGCAGCCTAGAAGTAGAACTACTTAGAATTGAATCAGAGACTATATATACCCTACAAACACTACAACCCCAGGGACTTAACTCAGAACTAGAAATATCCATTTTTCTATAAATCGTTTATTATCTATAATTTTTATTAAATTTTTATTTAACTTTTAGATCTTTGGTTTTGACCTGATTAGTATAACTATAATTCTCTTATTCTATCTGGTACTTTTTTAGTTAAATACTTGACCTTTTTATTTCTTACACCACATTGGTGATTTAGTATTTAACTCTAGATATCCCCTTATATTTATCCTTATAGCTGTTAGCACAGTCAATATCTCCGAATATTTAAAGTTTTGTTATTCACATATAGTCTGTTATAGATACTCTTTGAAAACTCATCAAAATTCTCTCTTTATTCAGATTGCCTACATTAATTTATAGGTATATAATCCTTTTATCTGTCCAAGTTACAGGTATAGGTTTATTATTCTCACTACATCAGTGACATAATATACACTATCTATTTCTTATATATTCCCTCAATTACTCCGCAAGGTTTAAACTAATCAAAGTTTTTTAGTATCACAGGAGTTTATACTTTGTCACAACAATAATAGATTCATACCTGTTATATTGTTCGATTTATTTATATAAGAACATTGTATGTATCAAAATGTTGTATGTATCAAAAATCAGTGATACAACAAACGCTATCACTTCTATATAGCCCTTTAAATACCCTGTATAAATATAAATATGCTAAGAATTTTTAGTAATACAGGAGATAATGGTTACATACCACCTTATATATATGCACAAGCAACACCTATAGTCCACCTTTATGAAAAGAGGTGTTGTATACCGGATCCAATAGGAATCAATAAGCAATCAACCAATGAAATCCAAAGAACACCTTTAAAAAGTCTGTAATATACACCTGGAGTATCTTGATAAAGCCCTCTCAGGGTGAAACGCGTAGAATTTACTCCAGAAAGCTTGTTTTTATGTGGAACCCATTAAAGATTGAAATACACGCAAAAGCTGCGATCCAGCCCCTCCTGTGGACTCTCTAATTTTTTGATTTAGGAGATAAAACCGCTGCAAGGACCAGGGATCTGATCAGCAAATAGCGAGTATCCACGTTTACCACTACAACCGTTTCTAAACACGGCTACAGCAGGCACATATTTGTCTGACTTAAGTTCAACTACCATCATTGCAGTAAAAGAAAGAAGTCATCATATATTATTATATTGGCCGATATATTTTCACGGAACGCCAGACGTTCTACCTATCAAAAAAAGGGGTGTGTGACCCAAACCGCCAATCACCACATCAGCGAGCTGTTTTGTCTTTAAGCCGCGGAATACACCACCATACTGAGGCCCGGTGCAAGGACAGAATCAACACACGCCCGGTCTGTCAGCCTTCATAACATCTCTAGCTGTAAGGTACCTTACGATTTGCACTATTGAGACTTTCACATATGCAGTAACACTGTATTACATACCACCAAATATGCCCAGTTAACTGCTGCTGAGCAAACTTCTTGTCGACAGATATCACTGATTGCAAGGGAGACGTCCCTAATATAATATTTGAATTATTTTAATTATATTGATTGTTGTTTTATTGACTTTTTTAGGAATAAATATTTTATGCAGTAACAGCCATAGAAATTCATTTTTTGCTACACAATCTGTCACTTACTATCTATACATATAGACCTCAATTGTCACCCACATCTTACGTATACACGTAACTATTTTAACATTTTTACATTTTTTGTATTATACTCACATTATTATTGACGATGTCAAATAGGTAAATACCTTCTTCACTATTTCTGTTTACTAAAACACGCTGCCACTATATCAAATTAAGAATTGAAACACTATATAGTTTTTTTCAGTTAATAGTAGGACATTATTAGATACCCGTATCACTTGTTTATTCTTCACTCTGACGGACAGCCGTATATTAATATAACAGTCAACATTCTGGTAGTGTTATCCTAGCTAATCTAACCATTAGCGCCAGTTACCCCCTTTTTTAATTTTCTCCTGGTAATACCTTGTAAAGCAGGTGCAAAGGAAATCTTTCTCCAAAGAAGTACAGGAAACAGGTTCTGACTTGACAAAACAGATCCAATGTGAAGACAAAAATGCAGACTAAAAGCCATCCTTAAATAGGGAGGTTTTGCACAGGATTGGTTCTGATTAATTCCAGAATTGAGAACACCTGTGTGTTGCACAGGTGTAATAACAAGTAAGGCAAATAGTTATTTATCAGATCTTTTAAGATCCATGCTATTGCTAGAACTGGCTGTGGCTCAACATGTAAGCAAACAGAAATAGCAACCACAGAGCCACAGGTTCAAATCCCCACACAGCCCTTCTTAGCAGAATGCCTCCCAGACCTTTTCTTTTTCTTTTTCGTCTGGAGGCTTGGTTCATGACACCTGGTCATAACTCTGCTTATCTTTGTGCTCCTTCACCAGGTCATAACTCTGCTTATCTTCCAGGGGGATAGTCTCAAAAGTGTCCAAAGCCCTCCCCAACAGCTTTCTGATCAGGAGGGTAACCTAGTCTGCCTCGTCAATGCCATGCAGCTCACACTGGGTCTAAAATACCTTATGGTACTGATCAATTTCTTCTCTGTCTTTAAAGGTATGGAAGGCCGCATGGGGTAACTTCTTTCGGGGTGAAACTGGCCTCAGATCGTTAGGTGCGGCTCCCCCAGAGCCTTCTGGACCTCCAGCATCTTGAGACAAGTGGTGTCAGCAATAATCTGGGTTATTACCTCCTGTGGTGGGGTGGTCCCATTTAGTGCCAGGTGCCACTAGATCTCCCACTGGACTTCAGACATATCAGTCCCCTGGGTTGATGTTTTGCTAGCCCAATCACTGCCCTGGCTACTGCCTGGCTCAATGGTATGATCGCTGGCTCAGTTGCCCTCCATCAGCTCTTCAATGATAGCTGCTTTTGGCTTGTTGCTGGCCACTTGTCAACGAGCTTGCAGCAAGTCCTTCAGGGTACTCCTCTTAAACCAGAGTATAGCTACTCCAACCGAAGGGGTCCTGTTGGTGGTTTGAATGTTACAGGAAGAAGGAAACATCCCACCACTGTGTATATATAGCCTTACATCCCACCACTGCCAACCAAATGTGACAGAGTCTGAATACCCCGGCTGGGTATCTCCATCAAAAGAGCCCTTCTTCAACCCTGGAACCTGTAGCAGTAGAGCTGGAAGTGATTTTAGCAAGTAGCCCACCTAATAACCAGACAAGACCAGTATTAAGGTGAAACAAGAATTGTTTTATTCACACAAACTCACAGTATTTATACACAATTGCCATCTGATAAGAGCCTAATCCCATAAGAGAACAATACCGCCCAGCCAGACAGCCTGGCACCTCCATAGCAGCTATGGGAACTGAGATATCCACATCAGGTAGGTCTGGAATTTGGGGTGATCCTGAGGGAGCAGTGGCTATTCCTGGGTACCCTTCAATTGCCCTGGATCCCCAGGTGTCATAGTCTAAAAAGCAACATGATCCACGGCTGGGGACTGGAGCAACAGAGGGGTAAAGATATGTACAAAAAGAGGGGTGATTAATCCGGACCAGTATCTTAGAGCTCTATGCCAATTCTAAAGAATATATTGCAATCTCTCTCACACAGTTAGAAAGAATGTATATAAAAAAGAGGAATAGAGTGGCGCTCTAAACAGAGCTAGAGGAATAGATGCATAGATAATAAATGTATAAAAAATAATAAATAAACTATTGAATAAAATAAGAAATATATATTTAAAAAAAAGAAGTGTAAAATAAAAGGATGTTAAAGGTAATGGCTGATTAATAAAATAAAGTAACTTAAATAACCTGATGGTCCAAAAAGTAGAGTAGTAAAGATACCTGGGTGTAGTCCATAAAGGGGGGTTGGCAAAGTGTAGTGAGCTCCCTCTTTGAAATCACCTCAGCCCATGCCCCTTTGAGGGTATAGTAAGTCCCCAAAAGAGCGGAGTCCTGGAGCAATGGGTTTCCAGTTCAACCGAGGTTAAAGTTCAGCGGGTATCTTTGGTGTGCCCAGCCATCGGGGAGTTCCATAAGATCCCGGCTGGGGCCCGTTAAGGTGGAAAGGGATAGAGTTGGTTAAGATAAATTACTGCAACAAACAAGGGGAACTGGTGGTAAACATAATAATCCAACTGAAGGGTGAAGGGATCGTCCTTTCAGCCTGGTATCCATAACCGTCACGACCCTTAATGGCAAGACGGAGGGGAAAGGGAAGGACTGGTGGCACAGCCTGCCCAGAGTTAGATGACTGGATCATCCCTCTAGGCTGGTATAGACCGCTGGTCCATGACAGAAGCCTCATTAGCATATATATATCTAGCAAAAATCTTACTGTAGGGGCCAAGCGCATCTATACTGAAGTCTCGTTATTGTATATATCTAGCATAAATCTTACTGCAGGGGCCATGTATCTGCACTGAAGCCTCATTAGGGTATATATATCTAACATAAATGTTACTGCAGCTGCCATACATCTGTACTGAAGCCTCATTAGGGTATATATCTAACATAAATCTTACTGCTTGGCCATGCATCTGCACTGAAGCCTCATTAGGGTATATATCTAACATAAATCTTACTGCAGGGGGCATGCATCTGTACTGTAGTCTCATTAGGGTATATATCTAACATAAATCTTACTGCAAGGGCCATGCCTCTGCACTATAGTCTCATTAGGGTATATATCCAGCATAAATGTTACTGCAGGGGCAATGAATCTGCACTGAAGTCTCATTAGGGTATTTATATCAAGCATAAATGTTACTGCATGGGCCATGCATCTGCATTGAAGCCTCATTAGGGTATATATCTAGCATAAATCTTACTGCAGGGGGCATGCATCTGCACTGAAGCCTTATTAGGGTATATATCTAGCATAAATTTTACTGCAGGGGTAATGCATCTCCCCTGAAGTCTCATTACGGTATATATCTAGCATATACAGGGAATGCAGAATTATTAGGTAAGTTGTATTTTTGAGGATTAATTTTATTATTGAACAACAACCATGTTCTCAATGAACCCAAAAAAACTCATTAATATCAAAGCTGAATAGTTTTGGAAGTAGTTTTTAGTTTGTTTTTAGTTATAGCTATTTTAGGGGGATATCTGTGTGTGCAGGTGACTATTACTGTGCATAATTATTAGGCAACTTAACAAAAAACAAATATATACCCATTTCAATTATTTATTTTTACCAGTGAAACCAATATAACATCTCAACATTCACAAATATACATTTCTGACATTCAAAAACAAAACAAAAACAAATCAGTGACCAATATAGCCACCTTTCTTTGCAAGGACACTCAATAGCCTGCCATCCATGGATTCTGTCAGTGTTTTGATCTGTTCACCATCAACATTGCGTGCAGCAGCAACCACAGCCTCCCAGACACTGTTCAGAGAGGTGTACTGTTTTCCCTCCTTGTAAATCTCACATTTGATGATGGACCACAGGCTCTCAATGGGGTTCAGATCAGGTGAACAAGGATGCCATGTCATTAGATTTTCTTCTTTTATACCCTTTCTTGCCAGCCACGCTGTGGAGTACTTGGACGCGTGTGATGGAGCATTGTCCTGCATGAAAATCATGTTTTTCTTGAAGGATGCAGACTTCTTCCTGTACTACTGCTTGAAGAAGGTGTCTTCCAGAAACTGGCAGTAGGACTGGGAGTTGAGCTTGACTCCATCCTCAACCCGAAAAGGCCCCACAAGCTCATCTTTGATGATACCAGCCCAAACCAGTACTCCACCTCCACCTTGCTTGCGTCTGAGTCGGACTGGAGCTCTCTGCCCTTTACCAATCCAGCCACAGGCCCATGCATCTGGCCCATCAAGACTCACTCTCATTTCATCAGTCCATAAAACCTTAGAAAAATCAGTCTTGAGATATTTCTTGGCCCAGTCTTGACGTTTCAGCTTGTGTGTCTTGTTCAGTGGTGGTTGTCTTTCAGCCTTTCTTACCTTGGCCATGTCTCTGAGTATTGCACACCTTGTGCTTTTGGGCACTCCAGTGATGTTGCAGCTCTGAAATATGGCCAAACTGGTGGCAAGTGGCATCTTGGCAGCTGCACACTTGACTTTTCTCAGTTCATGGGCAGTTATTTTGCGCCTTGGTTTTTCCACACGCTTCTTGCGACCCTGTTGACTATTTTGAATGAAACGCTTGATTGTTCGATGATCACGCTTCAGAAGCTTTGCAATTTTAAGAGTGCTGCATCCCTCTGCAAGATATCTCACTATTTTTGACTTTTCTGAGCCTGTCAAGTCCTTCTTTTGACCCATTTTGTCAAAGGAAAGGAAGTTACCTAATAATTATGCACACCTGATATAGGGTGTTGATGTCATTAGACCACACCCCTTCTCATTACAGAGATGCACATCACCTAATATGCTTAATTGGTAGTAGGCTTTCGAGCCTATACAGCTTGGAGTAAGACAACATGCATAAAGAGGATGATGTGGTCAAAATACTCATTTGCCTAATAATTCTGCACTCCCTGTATATTATTGCAGCTGCCATGTATCTGTACTGAAGCCTCATTAGGGTATATATCTAGCATATATATTACTGCAGCTGCCATGTATCTGCACTGAAGCCTCATTAGGGTAAATATCTAGCATACATGTTACTGCAGGGGCCATGTATCTGCACTGTAGTCTCATTAGGGTATATATCTAGCATAAATGTTACTGCAGGGGCCATGCATCTGCACTGAAGTCTCATTAGGGTATATATCTAGCATAAATGTTACTGCAGGGGTTATGCATTTGCACTGAAGTCTCAGGGTATATATGTAGCATAAATGTTACTGCAGGGGCCATGCATCTGCACTGTAGTCTCATCAGGGTATATATCTAACATAAATGTTACTGCAGGGGGCATGCATCTGTACTGTAGTCTCATTAGGGTATATATTTAACATAAATCTTACTGCAGGCGGCATGTATCTGCACTGAAATCTCATTAGGGTATATATCTAGTATAAATCTTTCTGCAGGAGCCATGTATCTGCACTGAAGCCTCATTTGGGGTATATATCTAGCATAAATCTTTCTGCAGGAGCCATGCATCTGCCCTAAAGTCTCATTAGTGAGTATATCTAGCATAAATCTTAATGCAGGGGCCATGCATCTGCACTGAAATCTCATTAGGGTATATATCTAGCATAAATCTTTCTGCAGGGGCCATGCATCTGCCCTAAAGTCTCATTATAGTATTTATCTAGCATAAATCTTAATGCAGGGGCCATGCATCTGCACTGAAACCTCATTAGGGTATATATCTAGCATAAATGTTACTGCAGGGGACATGTATCTGGACTGTAGTCTCATTAGGTTATATATCTAACATAAATATTACTGCAAGGGCCATGTATCTTCCCTGAAGTCTTATTAGGTTATATATCTAGCATAAATATTACTACAGGGGCCATGTATCTGCCCTGAAGTCTCATTAGGGTATATATCTAGCATAAATATTACTGCAGGGGCCATGTATCTGCCCTGAAGTCTCATTAGGGTATATATCTAGCATAAATATTACTGCAGGGGCCATGTATCTGCACTGAAGTCTCATTAGGGTATATATCTAGCATAAATGTTACTGCAGGGGGCATGTATCTGCACTGCAGTCTCATTAGGTTATATATCTAACATAAATATTACTGCAAGGGCCATGTATCTTCCCTGAAGTCTTATTAGGTTATATATCTAGCATAAATATTACTGCAGGGGCCATGTATCTGCCCTGAAGTCTCATTAGGGTATACAGGGAGTGCAGAATTATTAGGCAAATGAGTATTTTGACCACATCATCCTCTTTATGCATGTTGTCTTACTCCAAGCTGTATAGGCTCGAAAGCCTACTACCAATTAAGCATATTAGGTGATGTGCATCTCTGTAATGAGAAGGGATGTGGTCTAATGACATCAACACCCTATATCAGGTGTGCATAATTATTAGGCAACTTCCTTTCCTTTGACAAAATGGGTCAATAGAAGGACTTGACAGGCTCAGAAAAGTCAAAAATAGTGAGATATCTTGCAGAGGGATGCAGCACTCTTAAAATTGCAAAGCTTCTGAAGCGTGATCATCGAACAATCAAGCGTTTCATTCAAAATAGTCAACAGGGTCGCAAGAAGCGTGTGGAAAAACCAAGGCGCAAAATAACTGCCCATGAACTGAGAAAAGTCAAGCGTGCAGCTGCCAAGATGCCACTTGCCACCAGTTTGGCCATATTTCAGAGCTGCAACATCACTGGAGTGCCCAAAAGCACAAGGTGTGCAATACTCAGAGACATGGCCAAGGTAAGAAAGGCTAAAAGACGACCACCACTGAACAAGACACACAAGCTGAAACGTCAAGACTGGGCCAAGAAATATCTCAAGACTGATTTTTCTAAGGTTTTATGGACTGATGAAATGAGAGTGAGTCTTGATGGGCCAGATAGATGGGCCCGTGGCTGGATTGGTAAAGGGCAGAGAGCTTCAGTCCGACTCAGACGCCAGCAAGGTGGAGGTGGAGTACTGGTTTGGGCTGGTATCATCAAAGATGAGCTTGTGGGGCCTTTTCGGGTTGAGGATGGAGTCAAGCTCAACTCCCAGTCCTACTGCCAGTTTCTGGAAGACACCTTCTTCAAGCAGTGGTACAGGAAGAAGTCTGCATCCTTCAAGAAAAACATGATTTTCATGCAGGACAATGCTCCATCACACGCGTCCAAGTACTCCACAGCATGGCTGGCAAGAAAGGGTATAAAAGAAGAAAATCTAATGACATGGCCTCCTTGTTCACCGGATCTGAACCCCATTGAGAACCTGTGGTCCATCATCAAATGTGAGATTTACAAGGAGGGAAAACAGTACACCTCTCTGAACAGTGTCTGGGAGGCTGTGGTTGCTGCTGCACGCAATGTTGATGGTGAACAGATCAAAACACTGACAGAATCCATGGATGGCAGGCTTTTGAGTGTCCTTGCAAAGAAAGGTGGCTATATTGGTCACTGATTTGTTTTTGTTTTGTTTTTGAATGTCAGAAATGTATATTTGTGAATGTTGAGATGTTATATTGGTTTCACTGGTAAAAATAAATAATTGAAATGGGTATATATTTGTTTTTTGTTAAGTTGCCTAATAATTATGCACAGTAATAGTCACCTGCACACACAGATATCCCCCTAAAATAGCTATAACTAAAAACAAACTAAAAACTACTTCCAAAACTATTCAGCTTTGATATTAATGAGTTTTTTGGGTTCATTGAGAACATGGTTGTTGTTCAATAATAAAATGAATCCTCAAAAATACAACTTGCCTAATAATTCTGCACTCCCTTTATATCTAGCATAAATATTACTGCAGGGGCCATGTATCTGCCCTGAAGTCTCATTAGGGTATATATCTAGCATAAATATTACTGCAGGGGCCATGTATCTGCACTGAAGTCTCATTAGGGTATATATCTAGCATAAATATTACTGCAGGGGCCATGTATCTGCACTGAAGTCTCATTAGGGTAAATATCTAGCATAAATATTACTGCCAGGCCATGTATCTGCACTGAAGTCTCATTAGGGTATATATCTAGCATAAATATTACTGCAGGGGCCATGTATCTGCACTGAAGTCTCATTAGGGTATATATCTAGCATAAATGTTACTGCAGGGGGCATGTATCTGCACTGAAGTCTCATTAGGGTATATATCTAGCATAAATATTACTGAAGGGGCCATGCATCTGCACTGAAGTCTCATTAGGGTAAATATCTAGCATAAATATTACTTCCAGGCCATGTATCTGCACTGAAGTCTCATTAGGGTATATATCTAGCATAAATATTACTGCAGGGGCCATGTATCTGCACTGAAGTCTCATTAGGGTATATATCTAGCATAAATGTTACTGCAGGGGGCATGTATCTGCACTGAAGTCTCATTAGGGTATATATCTAGCATAAATATTACTGCAGGGGCCATGTATCTGCCCTGAAGTCTCATTAGGGTATATATCTAGCATAAATGTTACCGCAGGGGCATGTATCTGCACTGAAATCTCATTAGGGTATATATCTAACATAAATATTACTGCAGAACCCACATGAAGAAAAGTGTTATATTCTGCAGGTGCACTGTGACAGGCACCACTGCTGGGTGTTGTTTGCAGTCACATGTAACTGTAATTGTCTTTTTATCATTCCAGTAATTACACCCAACACCTTCCTAAGGACACTGCAGAGCTTCAGAGCTGCTTTTCCTACTGTTAGAATAACTTTTATTTAGTTTGTCATTACATAAATCTCTCCCACTGGCAAAGCTTCTTCAGAGCAGAATGGTAGCTAAATGCTTAGGGCTAGATTACAACCGGTCACAATAACCAAAACCACACCTGCGCTAACTTGCACGTGTATTACACATTAAAAGTAAACATGTTTGCTCGAGCGCAAACTATCGGCTAGATTACGAGTTTTGTTTGTAAAAACTTGCGGAGCTAGCGCTCCTTTTTTTTCCAGCGCTCACTTTAAACAATGCTGGTATTACAAGTTTTCTGAATGGCTGCGTTAGCCTCAGAAAAGTGAGCGTTGAGCAAATTTAGCGCCACTTCTACCTGTAATACCAGCATTGCTTACTGTAGCGGTAAGCTGGAAAAACGTGCTCGTGCACGATTTCCCCATAGGATACAATGGGCTGAGCTGGCTGAAAAAAAACTAACACCTGCAAAAAAGCAGCGTTCAGCTCTTAACGCAGCACCATTGTTTCCTATGGGGAAACACTTTCTAAGTCTACACCTAACACCCTAACATGAACCCCGAGTCTAAACACCCCTATCCTTACACTTATTAACCCCTAATCTGCCCCCCCGACATCGCCGACACCTGCATAATATTATTAACCCCTAATCTGCCGCTCCCTAAACTGCCGCCACCTACATTGTACTTATGAACCCCAATTATGCTGCCCCCAACATCACCGACACCTACATTATATTTATTAACCCCTAATCTGCCCCCCCCCAACATCGCCGCCACCACCTAACTACAATTATTAACCCCTAATCTGCCGACCGGACATCGCCGCCACTATAATAAATGTATTAACCCCTAAACCTAAGTCTAACCTTAACACCCCCCTAACTTAAATCTATTTTTAATCAATCTAAATAAAATTACTATAATTAAATAAATTATTCCTATTTAAAAATAAATACCTATAAAATAAACCATAAGATAGCTACAATATAACTAATAATTACATTGTAGCTATTTTAGACTTTATATTTTTTTTACAGGCAACTTTGTATTTATTTTAACTAGGTACAATAGCTATTAAATAGTTAATAACAATTTAATAGCTACCTAGTTAAAATAATTACAAAATTACCTGTAAAATAAATCCTAGCCTAAGTTACAAATACACCTAAGACTACACTATCAATAAATTAATTAAATAAATTAACTACAATTATCTAAAATAAAATACAATTAAATAAACTAAACTATAGTAAAAAAAAAAACACTAAATTACAAAAAATAAAAAAATATTACAAGAAGTTTAATCTAATTACACCTAATCTAAGCCCCCTAATAAAATAAAAAAGCCCCCCAAAATAATAAAATGCCCTATCCTAAACTAAATTACAAAGTAATCAGCCCTTTTACCATCCCTTAAAAGGGCTTTTTGCGGGGTATTGCCCCAAAGTAATCAGCTCTTTTACCTGTAAAAAAAAAGAAATACAATACCCCCCCCCAACATTACAACCCACCACCCACACACCCCTACTCTAAAACCCACCCGATTCCCCCTTAAAAAAAACTAACACTACCCCAGTGAAGATCACCCTACCTTGAGCCGTCTTCAGCCAGCCAGACACTGATGGGGCAGAAGAGGACATCCGGACCGGCACAAGTCTTCATCCGATCTGGCCAGAAGTCTTCATCCGATCGGGGCAGAAGAGGTCCTCCATCCAGCAGAAGTCTTCATCCAAGCGGCATCTTCTATCTTCATCCATCCGGCGTGGAGCGGGTCCATCTTCAAGACATCCAACGTGGAGCATCCTCTTCTTTCCGACGACTAACAACAAATGAAGGTTCCTTTAAATGACGTCATCCAAGATGGCGTCCTTCGAATTCTGATTGGCTGATAGGATTCTAATCGGAATTAAGGTAGGAAAAATCTGATTGGTTGATTTAATCAGCCAATCGGATTGAAGTTCAATCCAATTGGCTGATTGGATCAGCCAATAGAATTGACATCATTTGTATTACTTGCTTTTAACTTATGTTCTTGAAAAAGACGTGTAATACGTTGAAACGCGTAGAACAAATAAATTATTTTTATCTAAGCTGAAAGATTGCTTTAACCTTATTGCTGTGGTGGCCGGATTTTCCTTTTATATGGAGTAAGTTACTACACATTTATGATTACACATTGGATACTTTTTTCACTTGAGTTTCCATTCCCACTCCTAGTTGAACCTTGAGGATCTTTTCTGGAACAGTGGCATTTTAAAGCAGACTCTTTGGAATCACTAGCCTTTGATATCCCATTCCAGACCAGCAGACAATATACAACTTAAGGAGTGAGTATACTGCACAATTATTAATTGGCTTTTATATACACTTCAAGCCTTTTTTCTCTTCATTCATTAGAGAAAATTCATGCAATAGACCTGCGCCATCTATCATCACCATTCCATTTGTATACAGTCACTGAGGAGAGACTGCGAGATTGGCAGCGGTCAGATTTAAAGGAGAGTATCAGTTCTTAGTTAATTTGTTACAGAATATTGTGTATTTTTTCCATCTTGCACTTCTGTTTATTGCTATATTTTAAGGTGTTCAGCTTTCATTGTATTTATTATTATTATTATTATTATTATTATTATTATCATCATCATTATTATTATCATTATTATCATTATTATTATCATCATTATTATTATCATTATTATTATTATTATTATTATTATTATTATTATCATCATCATTATTATTATTATCATCATCATTATTATTATTATCATTATTATTATTATTATCATTATTATTATCATCATTATTAATATTATTATTATTATCACTATTATTATTATTATCATTATCATTATTAATATTATTATTATTATTATTATTATCATTGTTGTTATTATTATTATTATTATCATTATCATCATCATTATTATAATCATTATTATCATTATTATTATTATCATTATTATTATAATTATTATTATAATTATTATTATCATTATTATCATTATCATCATTATTATTATTATTATCATCATTATTTCATATTATTACTACTTTATTTAACTACACTAACGCCTAGATTTAGAGTTTTGCGGCCAAAGGGGTGCGTTAGCTACGCTGGCTTTTTTCTGGCCGAACCTTTTAAATACCGCTGGTATTTAGAGTTCACAGAATAGCTGCGTTAGTCTCCAAAAAAGGAGCGTAGAGCATATTTACCGCAACTTCAACTCTCGATACCAGCGGTGCTTACGGACGCGGCCAGCTTCAAAAACGTGCTCGTGCACGATTCCCCCATAGAAAACAATGGGGCTGTTTGAGCTGGAAAAAAACTTACCACCTGCAAAAAAGCCGCGTTCAGCTCCTAACGCAGCCCCATTGTTTTCTATGTGGAAACACTTCCTACGTCTGCACCTAACACTCTAACATGTACCCCGAGTCTAAACACCCCTAACCTTACACTTATTAACCACTAATCTGCCGCCCCCGCTATCGCTGACCCCTGCATATTATTTTTAACCCCTAATCTGCCGCTCCGTACAACCCCGCCACCTACATTATCCCTATGTACCCCTAATCTGCTGCCCTAACATCGCCGACCCCTATATTATATTTATTAACCCCTAATCTGCCGCCCCCAACGTCGCCTCCACCTAACTACACTTATTAACCCCTAATCTGCCGACCGGACCTGAGCGCTACTATAATAAATGTATTAACCCCTAATCCGCCTCACTCCCGCCTCAATAACCCTATAATAAATAGTATTAACCCCTAATCTGCCCTCCCTAACATTGCCGACACCTAACTTCAAGTATTAACCCCTAATCTGCCAACAGGAGCTCACCGCTACTCTAATAAATTTATTAACCCCTAAAGCTAAGTCTAACTTTAACCCTAACACCCCCCTAAATTAAATATAATTTAAATCTAACGAAATAAATTAACTCTTATTAAATAAATTATTCCTATTTAAAGCTAAATACTTACCTGTAAAATAAACCCTAATATAGCTACAATATAAATTATAATTATATTATAGCTATTTTAGGATTTATATTTATTTTACAGGTAACTTTGTATTTATTTTAACCAGGTACAATAGCTATTAAATAGTTAAGAACTATTTAATAGCTAAAATAGTTAAAATAATTACAAAATTACCTGTAAAATAAATCCCAACCTAAGTTACAATTAAACCTAACACTACACTATCAATAAATAAATAAAATAAAATACCTACAATTACCTACAATTAAACCTAACACTACACTATCAATACATTAATTAAATACAATACCTACAAATAACTACAATTAAATAAACTAACTAAAGTACAAAAAATAAAAAAGAACTAAGTTACAAAAAATAAAAAAATATTTACAAACATTAGAAAAATATTACAACAATTTTAAACTAATTACACCTACTCTAAGCCCCCTAATGAAATTACAAAGCCCCCCAAAATAAAAAAATGCCCTACCCTATTCTAAATTACAAAAGTTCAAAGCTCTTTTACCTTACCAGCCCTGAACAGGGCCCTTTGCGGGGCATGCCCCAAGAAATTCAGCTCTTTTGCCTGTAAAAAAACACATACAATACCCCCCCCAACATTACAACCCACCACCCACATACCCCTAATCTAACCCAAACCCCCCTTAAATAAACCTAACACTAAGCCCCTGAAGATCTTCCTACCTTATCTTCACCTCACCGGGTATCACCGATCGGTCCTGGCTCCAAAATCTTCATCCAACCCAAGCTGGCGATCCATAATCCTGCGGCTGAAGAGATCCAGAAGAGGCTCCAAAGTCTTCATCCTATCCGGGAAGAAGAGGCGATCCAGACCGGCAACCATCTTGATCCAAGCGGCATCTTCTATCTTCATCCGATGAGGAACGGCTCCATCGTGAAGACCTCCAGCGCGGATCAATCTTCTTCCGACGACGTCCAACTGAAGAATGACGGTTCCTTTAAGGGATGTCATCCAAGATGGCGTCCCTCGAATTCCGATTGGCTGATAGGATTCTATCAGCCAATCGGAATTAAGGTAGGACAATTCTGATTGGCTGATGGAATCAGCCAATCAGAATCAAGTTCAATCCGATTGGCTGATCCGATCAGCCAATCAGATTGAGCTCGCATTCTATTGGCTGTTCCGATCAGCTCAATCTAGTAAGGTAAAAGAGCTTTGAACTTTTGTTATTTAGAATAGGGTAGGGCATTTTTTTATTTTGGGGGGCTTTACAATTTCATTAGGGGGCTTAGAGTAGGTGTAATTAGTTTAAAATTGTTGTAATATTTTTCTAATTTTTGTAAATATTTTTTTATTTTTTGTAACTTAGTTCTTTTTTATTTTTTGTACTTTAGTTAGTTTATTTAATTGTAGTTATTTGTAGGTATTGTATTTAATTAATGTATTGATAGTGTAGTGTTAGGTTTAATTGTAGGTAATTGTAGGTATTTTATTTAATTTATTTATTGATAGTGTAGTGTTAGGTTTAATTGTAACTTAGGTTAGGATTTATTTTACAGGTAATTTTGTAATTATTTTAACTATTTTAGCTATTAAATAGTTCTTAACTATTTAATAGCTATTGTACCTGGTTAAAATAAATACAAAGTTACCTGTAAAATAAATATAAATCCTAAAATAGCTATAATATAATTATAATTTATATTGTAGCTATATTAGGGTTTATTTTACAGGTATTTAGCTTTAAATAGGAATAATTTATTTAATAAGAGTTAATTTATTTCGTTAGATTTAAATTATATTTAATTTAGGGGGGTGTTAGGGTTAGGGTTAGACTTAGCTTTAGGGGTTAATCCATTTATTACAGTAGCGGCGAGATTCGGTTGGCAGATTAGGGGTTGATAATTGAAGTTAGGTGTCGGCGATGTTAGGGAGGGCAGATTAGGGGTTAATTAGGGGTACTATTTATTATAGGGTTATTGAGGCGGGAGTGAGGCGGATTAGGGGTTAATAACTTTATTATAGTAGCGGTGCGGTCCGCTCGGCAGATTAGGGGTTAATAAGTGTAGGCAGGTGGAGGCGACGTTGAGGGGGGCAGATTAGGGGTTAATAAATATAATATAGGGGTCGGCGGTATTAGGGGCAGCAGATTAGGGGTACATAAGGATAACGTAGGTAGCGGTGCTTTGCGGTCGGCAGATTAGGGGTTAATTATTGTAGGTAGCTGGCGGCGACGTTGTGGGGGGCAGGTTAGGGGTTAATAAATATAATATAGGGGTCGGCGGTGTTAGTAGCAGCAGATTATGGGTACATAAGTATAACGTAGGTGGCGGTCGGCAGATTAGGGGTTAAAAAAATTTAATAGAGTGGCGGCGATGTGGGGGGACCTCGGTTTAGGGGTACATAGGTAGTTTATGGGTGTTAGTGTTATAAACCGGCGTTAGCCCAGAAAGCTCTTAACTACTGACTTTTTTCTGCGGCTGGAGTTTTGTCGTTAGATTTCTAACGCTCACTTCAGCCAAGACTCTAAATACCGGCGTTAGAAAGATCCCATTGAAAAGATAGGATAAGCAATTGACGTAAGGGGATCTGCGGTATGGAAAAGTCGCGGCTGAAAAGTGAGCGTTAGACCCTTTAATGACTGACTCCAAATACCAGAGGGCGGTAAAAACCAGCGTTAGGAGCCTCTAACGCTGGTTTTGACGGCTACCGCCCAACTCTAAATCTAGGCCTAAATGAGTTGGACAGGATTGAAAGATACATAGTAAACTTTAGCATAATGAGTTGTCACCCATCTGTGAAATTAGAATTTGATGTAGTTTAAAGTTAACTAAAAAATCTTTTGGTTAGATAGTTTATTCTAATTATTTTTCTGTATAAATTACAGGAGGGTGCAATGTGACAACAATTCTAATAAATTATCTTTTAATTATTTTTGAAAATCAATGTTATAGAATCCTAATTGGTGATGTTTTGTGAAGTTAAACTGATGCTTAAAGGGATATGAAACCCAAAAATGCTCTTTTGTGAGCACTTCCTGGCAGGAAATTAAACTGTTGCAAATGGATAATATTCTTGCAAAACTGCTGCATATAGTGCTGCAGAAATGGGCTGGCTCCTAAGCTTATATCCCTGCTTTTCAACAAAAGATACAAAGAGAACAAAGAACAATTGTAAAGTGGAACCATAAAGTTATTTGGTCTTATGGAAAAACAAAACAAGTTTTGATTTCTATGGGAACCTCACAGAAAAGGCAGCAAAGCGTATGCTTCAATGAGAGCAAAATAATTAAAAACATCTTTGGCACGGAGGTCCAAAATGGCTCAGCATCAAAGGGGTTAAAGTGCAAAAATCCTGTTTGTCTTTCTATTTACCTTTATAGTGATACAAGCACCAGTATGCATGGCACTGTGCTCACTATAACCAGATGCAATAAATCATGAACATTGTCAGAATACTGCAATAAACAGATACAGAATATAGTGGTATAATGTTACTAATAAATGTGCCCCTAATCCCTACCTAATGTGAAACACACACTGCACCCATAAACCCAACCTATAGCCTATCCTGATTGTCATAAATGGCTTGTGATAATAATATGCTATATAAGCTGAAATACAGCTATTATGGGGATACAGGGTGTGTTCCTTGTACAGAGCAGTAAGTGCATTATCAGTAGGTGCAGGCTGTTTATTATTATTTTGGCCAATGAGAAAAAACGGATGTGATACATTTACAACTATTGGGCTGCTTTAGCTGTTTGCTGCAGAAGCTAATTCATACAGTGTTAAGCCATTCAGAGAGCAGCATACCTGCCCTTAACGTGCATATTTTATCTGAGCCAATCAGAGGAAGTTTGTCTCAAGTCTAAATTAAACAATAACATGTCTTCAACCTATTGGAACACAGTTATAAAGAACAGTGAAACCTGATAGGCTGACAATACAAAACTGCATTTTTTCCTCTTGCGTTTTTCTCACTAGGTGATGTGGGTGTGTCACAGAGTGTCAGACGCCTGTCACATTCTTAACTCTTTGCTGACTGGACGGGTTGTCAAGGTGGTTCCTAATAAATACAATTAATCAGAAAACATATTATAGTGAGTGATACATTGATTGAGTAGTCAGCAAAGAGGGGTGTAGAGAGCTTCCTTGCAAAGGGTTTTGGAAAAACATTAATCTTAGAGCCCAGGGGGCTACATGCACTTTTAACTGAACCAGTATAACCACATTGCTGGCAGGACCTCTCCCATACACCTACTATAAGCATCAGAGGAGGGGGCTTGGTATCTGTCACCCAGGCATGCAGGGTGGGGGGTCCTTCTGGGACTCTCACTCTGTTGTCACTTTAGTATTTGTCTGTGGTGCCTCTGGTAGCAAAAGCTAAAATCCCTGCAATCAAAGCATCTTTTGCTCAGTGCAGCCGGTTTAGGAATATATGAGTGCTGAGTATATGAGATTGCTCAGTATGTATGAAGTCCTAATGATGTTTTTATTGTTACATCTGTTAATTAGCTATTTACTGAGTGACATTGTGTGATTAGCATAATGTGTATACCCAGCATGCCACTGTGTACACTACGCCTTCTGTAATTACCACAATGTAAATATAACCTACATTGGTTATGCTGTATTATCTGTAGTTAGTGTACAATAAGCATAATCGCAATCTCATTGAGTATGGGGAGGTGAACAACTCATTTTACGTGTGAAAAACTGGCACTGGGTAGAGTAGACCCTAAACTAAATCCTACAGAACCACCAGCTTGTCTGTAGTTTCCCCAGGGATGTTTTTTTTGGGTGGAGGAGACATATGAATCTGGGTGTGGCTGCATCATTTCCCTGCATGTCTCTGCCTGCTTCAGGGGTATGAGTGATTCCTCCCTCACCCTGTGGGAAACAGTGACAAGGCTGGGCTTTAGATGCCCTACAGGGGCACATAGGGTGAGGATGTACATAGTAACTGGCACTGCCTGCATGTGTATGTGGTGCTAGAATCACCTAGGTAGGCAGCCTGCGATAATGTGAGCGTCTGACGTTAGCAGGACAATGGGATTTGCAAATCTGTGCACTTTTTATTTAGAAATAATAGTTTTACAGGGACATTCTAGTACTTAAACAAAATGCTGTAATTCCACAGAGCACGTGGGGTATTTTCAGTCCTTAAGAAAAACATATCTAATGATTTTTCTACAATAAACAAATCACCATTAACATCTATATGAATTTTTGTAGATAAATAATTTGATGAGATTTTCAAAGTCATTAACCTCTTCACCACCGGGAATTTCAGATAAAAACTTGCTTAAAGGAGAATTTATAACATTTTTGCTTAGTCCAACCAAAAAGTGTAAACAAGATTCTAGTGAAAAAAAGAAAGCGCAAATCCGTTTCAGATCATTTATTTGATAAAAAGTTCACAATAACATCTGCTTACTTACACATTAATAAGCATAGATGTACTCAGGAACTCCCTCCGGTAATCCCACTAGATAGTGCAGCCACAGATGCAAGTGTACAGGAAAACCGGTAACGCCACAAATAAAGGAGGGCACGCAGTGTGCCGTGTAGGAATGTCGAGGCTTTAGAACCGCTCGCCAGACTCACTTCCGTCACAGGTATCCCGGCCCGACTCGAGGGCACATCCACTAGTATGTCAGAGGCACTTAAAGGCTTACTTTCTGTTATAATTTTTAAGCTAAACAACTAACATATTAAAGTTAATAAACATTAATTAAAACCTACTGACCTATATTTTCTCCAAAACGAAGTTTCATAACGTTCTAAAAGTTATATATTTTATTCGCTGATGATGTCACGTTATCCTGCCCACTATTTTCAGCACTGTGTGTTCAAAATACTTAAACCAATAACTTTGTGTTTAAAGCGCCATTTTGAAACCTAGGTATTGTAAACGGATTGGTACAGAGCAAAGGATACCCACGGAGTGGGTTTGGAAAACAATTAAATTTGCAGACAAGATTTCTGATATACGGTAGAGATATGTTAATGAAATGCTATTGATAAAAAGTGTATTTGGGGTAGTTAGTTAGTAACAGGCATAGAAAATATTTACTTACAGTGGCCCTTTAATAAAAGGGACGACTGCGGTAAACACAGTAAAACCAACCTCGTTTGCTGTTTCCAGATCTGTAATCCTGAGTAAGAACAGAAGTCCTTTGTTGTGAAGCTTATAGGAAAAAGCTGCTTCAGTTTATTTACAAAAGTTCAGTATTTCCAGGAATGAGTAAGCACTTGTAAAAGTTGTGGTGGAAATCCAGTATATCCATATAGAAGATGCAGGTATAGCATTTTTGCTGTCACTCTGTTTAAACAGAAATAGAGCTTTTGGTTTTTTTTATTTACCTATGAAAACTATTTATATTTTTAAAGTTGACAGCATAAGGTATTGATCTAAGCCCATTTTGGTATATTTCATGCCACTATTTTGGCTGCCAGTCGTAAATTGTTTTGCAAACTTTGGGTTTCTCACAGAAATGATTTACACACAACTACTGCAGTCATATGACAAATGGTTGTAAAAGCTTCTCTGGGATCCCCTTTGTTCAGAAATAGCAGATATGCATGACTTTGCCATTGCTTTTTGGCAATTAGAATACCGCTAGTTGCAGCTGTGCACCTTATTGAAATTCCTGGCAGTGAAGGAATTAATCAGTTAGCTTGTAAGGTTAATTATTGACGCAGAGATTACCCTCCCACTCCCTGATCCCTCCTAAACAGCTCTCTTTCCTCCTTCATCGCCCCCCCACCATTGGTTACCACCATTTTAAGTACTGGCAGGAGGTCAGTCAGTATGCAGTTTAGGGCTTTTTTTTTTAATTATTATTTTTTTCTCTCGCAATTTAGTAATCCCACCTCCTTACTGAGTACTGTCTGCCACTACCCAGTTATATGTTTTATTATTATTCTGTAGTGTTGTGGTTTTTGCTCACACGCTAACAGGATGTGCGCAAAAAGCCAAAGTTAGAGTATCGCGACCATGTTAATATATTCTCCCATAGAAGTCAATGGTGCGTGAAAACAAAGTGGGGGAAAACCCCTACTTGTGCACAATCCTGATTGCATTTTCTCAAGTGTGATAACCAGATATGAAATATTAATATTTCACATTCCAATGTTCTTCACATAGCAGAATATGTTCTATTTAAATTCAATTGTGCTCAAGCGAAGGCTTTAACTTTCAACTTGTAATACATGTGCTAGTTTCGACACGTGCAAATACCCGTAATAAACACCTTATTGCGCAACAGTTAGCATGCTATTCAGAATCTAGCCCTGAATTAGGGCTACTAGTGCAAACATTACAAGCATTATTTTTGCATTAGATTACATTTAAACCCTCTATTTTCTTTGCAGATTGTTTTGCAGTACAGCATTTAATTGCTGGTATATACTGTGCATGTATAACATGACTTCCCTGTTCTGGGGGTGTTTGTTGTTGGTCACCCTTCATTAGATCAGGACTGCCTGATCTGTAAATTACAGTAAAAATGCTGCATTTTGTTAAAAAAAAAACAGGATTGTGTGCGCCTAACCTTAACATACATAGTTGAATTGTAACCCCATGCTCTATATTATGAATGAGTCTTCCCTGTGCACTCCTGTGTATTCAGACCTACCTGGGCATACCTGCTAGTCTTTGTTATCTCACGTGTCTGAGCCAGTTCCCTTGCTGACTCAGGTACAGCTGTGCCAAGTCACTTTGTGCAGCTGATAACACAAGTACTCATTTCTATGTGCTATTATCTGCTGTGATTGATTTGTGCTTCAAATACTTGTAGGGAGATATGGTTATTCTACTTGTACTCAAATTCCCAGAATCTCTCCCAAAACTAGTGATCAGCAAAACACACAATGTTCTAATAAGTTAGAGTATTTTTTTTTTTTACTGCCCTATTGCTTGTATATAATTGTGTATTTATCCCCTGCAAATGGCTTAAACACATAGTAAAAGTCACACCAGAGCAGCAATGCGTTACTGGGACCTAGATGGTGATTGGTAGCTACACACATATGCCATTTGTCATTGGCTCCCCAGATGTGTGCAGCTAGCTCACAGTAGTGCATTGCTGCTTTGGGGCTGATTTTGACTATGTGTTTAACCCCTTTGTTGGAGATAAATTTACAGTCATAGGCAGCAATAGTGCAATAATAAAATGCTGTAACACACTAGAGTATTTTTTCTTTACTTTTTTGTGCAGACACAGAAGTGAAAATGAAGCTTTCATGATTCAGCATAAAATTTCCAATTTACTTCTGTTGTCTAATTTACCTTTTTCTCTCAGTCTCTTTTGTTGAAACATAGTTCCTTTTCATGATACTGAGGTAGACTGAGGAGCGCAAACGTGTCTTTTTTTAATGCACAGTCTATAAGAATAATGAAACTTTAATTCTGACATCCATGTCCTTTAACCAGGAGACAATTTATACCATTGGTGCCCCTAGGCAAAAACATTCTATGGTTTTTATCCCATACAAGCTCACTATTTCTAGCTCACAGAAATCTATTTTCTCTTGCACATATATTTCCTTGTTGGTTAAACTTGTCAGACTAGTATGCAAAACTCACTGTAAGGAGATTAACAATTCATTACAAATTGTATCACTTGTCCTTTTCAGATGGTTTCCTTACGGCTAGATTTGGAGTTTGGCGGTAGCCGTGAAAACCAGCGTTAGAGGCTCCTAACGCTGGTTTTAGGCTAACTCCGGTATTTGGAGTCACTCAAAAAAGGGTCTAGCTCACTTTTCAGCCGCGACTTTTCCATACCGCAGATCCCCTTACGTCAATTGCGTATCCTATCTTTTCAATGGGATCTTTCTAACTCCGATATTTAGAGTCGTGTCTGAAGTGAGCGTTAGAAATCTAACGACAAAACTCCAGCCGCGGAAAAAAGTCAGTAGTTAAGAGTTTTTTGGGCTAACGCCGGTTCATAAAGCTCTTAACTACTGTACTCTTAAGTACACTAACACCCATAAACTACCTATGTACCCCTAAACCGAGGCCCCCCCCACATCGCCGCCACTCGATTAAAATTTTTTAACCCCTAATCTGCCGACCGCCACCTACGTTATACTTATGTACCCCTAATCTGCTGCCCCTAACACCGTCGACCCCTGTATTATATTTATTAACCCCTATTCTGCCCCCCACAACGTCGCCGCCAGCTACCTACAATAATTAACCCCTAATCTGCCGACCGCAAAGCGCCGCCACCTACATTATAGCTATGTACCCCTAATCTGCTGCCCCTAACACCGCCAACCCCTATATTATATTTATTAACCCCTAATCTGCCCCCCTCAACGTCGCCTCCACCTGCCTACACTTATTAACCCCTAATCTGCCGAGCGGACCGCACCGCTACTATAATAAAGTTATTAACCCCTAATCCGCCTCACTAACCCTATAATAAATAGTATTAACCCCTAATCTGCCCTCCCTAACATCGCCGACACCTAACTTCAATTATTAACCCCTAATCTGCCGACCGGATCTCACCGCTACTCTAATAAATGTATTAACCCCTAAAGCTAAGTCTAACCCTAACACTAACACCCCCCTAAATTAAATATAATTTTAATCTAACGAAATAAATTAACTCTTATTAAATAAATTATTCCTATTTAAAGCTAAATACTTACCTGTAAAATAAACCCTAATATAGCTACAATATAACGAATAATTACATTGTAGCTATTTTAGGATTAATATTTATTTTACAGGCAACTTTGTAATTATTTTAACCAGGTACAATAGCTATTAAATAGTTAAGAACTATTTAATAGCTACCTAGTTAAAATAATTACAAAATTACCTGTAAAATAAATCCTAACCTAAGTTAGAATTAAACCTAACACTACACTATCAATAAATTAATTAAATACAATATCTACAAATAACTACAATGAAATAAACTAACTAAAGTACAAAAAATAAAAAAGAACTAAGTTACAAAAAATAAAAAAATATTTACAAACATAAGAAAAATATTACAACAATTTTAAACTAATTACACCTACTCTAAGCCCCCTAATAAAATAACAAAGACCCCCAAAATAAAAAATGCCCTACCCTATTCTAAATTACTAAAGTTCAAAGCTCTTTTACCTTACCAGCCCTGAACAGGGCTCTTTGCGGGGCATGCCCCAAGAAGTTCAGCTCTTTTGCCTGTAAAAAAAAACATACAATACCCCCCCCCAACATTACAACCCACCACCCACATACCCCTAATCTAACCCAAACCCCCCTTAAATAAACCTAACACTTAGCCCCTGAAGATCATCCTACCTTGTCTTCACCTCACCAGGTATCACCGATCCGTCCTGGCTCCAAAATCTTCATCCAACCCAAGCGGCGGCTGGCGATCCATCATCCGGTGGCTGAAGAGGTCCAGAAGAGGCTCCAAAGTCTTCATCCTATCCGTGAAGAAGAGGCGATCCGGACCGGCAACCATCTTGATCCAAGCGGCATCTTCTATCTTCATCCGATGACGACCGGCTCCATCCTGAAGACCTCCACCGCGGACCCATCTTCTTCCGGCGACGTCCAACTGAAGAATGACGGTTCCTTTAAGGGACGTCATCCAAGATGGCGTCCCTCGAATTCCGATTGGCTGTTAGGATTCTATCAGCCAATCGGAATTAAGGTAGGAATATTCTGATTGGCTGATGGAATCAGCCAATCAGAATCAAGTTCAATCCGATTGGCTGATCCAATCAGCCAATCAGATTGAGCTCGCATTCTATTGGCTGATCGGAACAGCCAATAGAATGCAATCTCAATCTGATTGGCTGATTGGATCAGCCAATCGGATTGAACTTGATTCTGATTGGCTGATTCCATCAGCCAATCAGAATATTCCTACCTTAATTCCGATTGGCTGATAGAATCCTATCAGCCAATCGGAATTCGAGGGATGCCATCTTGGATGACATCCCTTAAAGGAACCGTCATTCTTCAGTTGGACGTCGCCGGAAGAAGATGGGTCCGCGGTGGAGGTTTTCAGGATGGAGCCGGTCGTCATCGGATGAAGATAGAAGATGCCGCTTGGATCAAGATGGTTGCCGGTCCGGATCACCTCTTCTTCCCGGATAGGATGAAGACTTTGGAGCCTCTTCTGGACCTCTTCAGCCACCGGATGATGGATCGCCAGCCCCCGCTTGGGTTGGATGAAGATTTTGGAGCCAGGACGGATCTGTGATACCTGGTGAGGTGAAGACAAGGTAGGATGATCTTCAGGGGCTTAGTGTTAGGTTTATTTAAGGGGGGTTTGGGTTAGATTAGGGGTATGTGGGTGGTGGGTTGTAATGTTGGGGGGGGGGGGGATTGTATGTTTTTTTTTACAGGCAAAAGAGCTGAACTTCTTGGGGCATGCCCCGCAAAGGGCCCTGTTCAGGGCTGGTAAGGTAAAAGAGCTTTGAACTTTAGTAATTTAGAATAGAGTAGGGCATTTTTTATTTTGGGGGTCTTTGTTATTTTATTAGGGGGCTTAGAGTAGGTGTAATTAGTTTAAAATTGTTGTAATATTTTTCTTATGTTTGTAAATATTTTTTTATTTTTTGTAACTTAGTTCTTTTTTATTTTTTGTACTTTAGTTAGTTTATTTCATTGTAGTTATTTGTAGGAATTGTATTTAATTTATTTATTGATAGTGTAGTGTTAGGTTTAATTGTAGGTAATTGTAGGTATTTTATTTAATTAATTTAATGATAGTATAGTGTTAGGTTTAATTCTAACTTAGGTTAGGATTTATTTTACAGGTAATTTTGTAATTATTTTAACTAGGTAACTATTAAATAGTTCTTAACTATTTAATAGCTATTGTACATGGTTAAAATAATTACAAAGTTGCCTGTAAAATAAATATTAATCCTAAAATAGCTACAATGTAATTATAATTTATATTGTAGCTATATTAGGATTTATTTTACAGGTAAGTATTTAGCTTTAAATAGGAATAATTTATTTAATAAGAGATAATTAATTTCGTTAGATGTAAATTATATTTAACTTAGGGGGGTGTTAGTGTTAGGGTTAGACTTAGCTTTAGGGGTTAATACATTTATTAGAATAGCGGTGAGCTCCAGACGGCAGATTAGGGGTTAATAATTGAAGTTAGGTGTCGGCGATGTTAGGGAGGGCCGATTAGGGGTTAATACTATTTATTATAGGGTTAGTGAGGCGGATTAGGGGTTAATAACTTTATTATAGTAGCGCTCAGGTCCGCTCGGCAGATTAGGGGTTAATAAGTGTAGGCAGGTGGAGGCGACGTTGTGGGGGGCAGATTAGGGGTTAATAAATATAATATAGGGGTCGGCGATGTTAGGGCAGCAGATTAGGGGTACATAGGGATAATGTAAGTAGCGGCGGTTTACGGAGCGGCAGATTAGGGGTTAATAATAATATGCAGGGGTCAGCCATAGCGGGGGCGGCAGATTAGGGGTTAATAAGTGTAAGGTTAGGGGTGTTTAGACTCGGGGTACATGTTAGAGTGTTAGGTGCAGACGTAGGAAGTGTTTCCGCATAGCAAACAATGGGGCTGCGTTAGGAGCTGAACGCGGCTTTTTTGCAGGTGTTAGGTTTTTTTTCAGCTCAAACAGCCCCATTGTTTCCTATGGGGGAATCGTGCAAGAGCACGTTTTTGAGGCTGGCCGCTTGCGTAAGCAACTCTGGTATCGAGAGTTGAAGCTGCGTTAAATATGCTCTACGCTCCTTTTTTGGAGCCTAACGCAGCCTTTATGTGGACTCTCAATACCAGAGTTATTTTTATGGTGCGGCCAGAAAAAAGCCGGCGTTAGCTTTTCGGGTCGTTACCGAAAAAACTCCAAATCTAGCCGTTAGGCAGCTGATTGTTTTGCTTAAGGACAATTCCAGCGCTTGCAAGACACATTGGTTCTATACATATTCCTAATGAATCCTCGGGAGAGTCCTGTGCATTTCTCAGGGATTCAGAAGTCTTGTGCATTTCTCAGGGATTCACAAGTCTTGTGCATTTCACAGGGATTCGTACGTCTTGTGCATTTCTCAGGGATTCACAAGTCTTGTGCATTTCTCAGGGATTCACAAGTCTTGTGCATTTCTCAGGGATTCACAAGTCTTGTGCATTTCTTAGGGATTCACAAGTATTGTGCAATTCACAGGAATTCACAAGTCGTGTATTTCTCAGGGATTCACAAGTCTTGTGCATTTCACAGGGGTTCACAAGTCTTGTGCATTTCTCAGGGATTCACAAGTCTTGTGCATTTCTCAGGGATTCACAAGTCTTGTGTATTTCTCAGGGATGCACAAGCCTTGTGCATTTCACAGGGATTCACAAGTCTTGTGCATTTCTCAGGGATTCACAAGTCTTATGCATTTCTCAGGGATTCACAAGTCTTGTGTATTTCTCAGGGATTCACAAGTCTTGTGCATTTCACAGGAATTCACAAGTCTTGTGTATTTCTCAGGGATTCACAAGTCTTGTGCATTTCTCAGAGATTCACAAGTCGTGAAATTCACAGGGATTCACAAGTCTTGTGCATTTCTCAGGGATTCACAAGTCTTGTGCATTTCACAGGGATTCACAAGTCTTGTGCATTTCTCAGGGATTCACACGTCTTGTGCATTTCTCAGGGATTCACAAGTATTGTGCATTTCACATGGATTCACAAGTCTTGTGCATTTCACAGGGATTCACAAGTCTTGTGCATCTTACAGGGATTCACAAGTCTTGCACATTTTTCATTGATTTGCAAATATTGTGCATTTCACAGGGATTCACAAGTCTTGTGCATTTCTCAGAGATTCACAAGTCTCTTGCATTTCACAGGGATTCACAAGTCTTGTGCATTTCACAGGGATTCACAAGTCTTGTGCATTTCACAGGGATTCACAAGTCTTGTGCATTTCTCAGGAATTCACAAGTCTTGTGCATTTCTCAGGGATTCACAAGTTTTGTGCATTTCACAGGGATTCACAAGTCTTGTGCATTTCTCAGGGATTTACAAGTCTTGTGTATTTCACAGAGATTCACAAGTCTTGTGCATTTCACAGGGATTAATAAGTCTTGTGCATTTCACAGGAATTCACAAGTCTTGTGCATTTCTCAGGGATTCACAAGTTTTGTGCATTTCACAGGGCTTCACAAGTCTTGTGTTTCTCACAGGGATTCACAAGTCTTGTGCATTTCACAGGGATTCACAAGTCTTGTGCATTTCTCAGGGATTTACAAGTCTTGTGTATTTCACAGAGATTCACAAGTCTTGTGCATTTCACAGGGATTAATAAGTCTTGTGCATTTCACAGGGATTCACAAGTCTTGTACATTTCTCAGGGATTCACAAGTCTTGTGCATTTCGTAGGGATTCACAAGTCTTGTGCATTTCTCAGGGATTCACAAGTCTTGTGCATTTCACAGGGATTAACAAGTCTTGTGCATTTCTCAGGGATTCACAAGTCTGTGCATTTCACAGGGATTAACATGTCTTTTACATTTCTCAGGGATTCACAAGTCTTGTGCATTTCGTAGGGATTCACAAGTCTTGTACATTTCTCAGGGATTCACAAGTCTTGTGCATTTCTCAGGGATTCACAAGTCTTGTGCATTTCTCAGGGATTCACAAGTCTTGTACATTTCTCAATGATTCACAAGTCTTGTGCATTTCTCAGGGATTCACAAGTCTTGTACATTTCTCTGGGATTCACAAGTCTTCTGCATTTCACAGGGATTTACAAGTCTTGTACATTTCTCAGGGATTCACAAGTCTTGTACGTTTCTCAGGGATTCACAATTCTTGTGCATTTCACAGAGATCCACAAATCTTGTGCATTTTACAGGGATTCACAAGTCTTGTGCATTTCTCAGGGATTCACAAGTCTTGTACATTTCTCAGGGATTCACAAGTCTTGTGCATTTCTCAGGGATTCACAAGTCTTGTGCATTTCTCAGGGATTCACAAGTCTTGTGCATTTCTTAGGGATTCACAAGTATTGTGCAATTCACAGGAATTCACAAGTCGTGTATTTCTCAGGGATTCACAAGTCTTGTGCATTTCACAGGGGTTCACAAGTCTTGTGCATTTCTCAGGGATTCACAAGTCTTGTGCATTTCTCAGGGATTCACAAGTCTTGTGTATTTCTCAGGGATGCACAAGCCTTGTGCATTTCACAGGGATTCACAAGTCTTGTGCATTTCTCAGGGATTCACAAGTCTTATGCATTTCTCAGGGATTCACAAGTCTTGTGTATTTCTCAGGGATTCACAAGTCTTGTGCATTTCACAGGAATTCACAAGTCTTGTGTATTTCTCAGGGATTCACAAGTCTTGTGCATTTCTCAGAGATTCACAAGTCGTGAAATTCACAGGGATTCACAAGTCTTGTGCATTTCTCAGGGATTCACAAGTCTTGTGCATTTCACAGGGATTCACAAGTCTTGTGCATTTCTCAGGGATTCACACGTCTTGTGCATTTCTCAGGGATTCACAAGTATTGTGCATTTCACATGGATTCACAAGTCTTGTGCATTTCACAGGGATTCACAAGTCTTGTGCATCTTACAGGGATTCACAAGTCTTGCACATTTTTCATTGATTTGCAAATATTGTGCATTTCACAGGGATTCACAAGTCTTGTGCATTTCTCAGAGATTCACAAGTCTCTTGCATTTCACAGGGATTCACAAGTCTTGTGCATTTCACAGGGATTCACAAGTCTTGTGCATTTCACAGGGATTCACAAGTCTTGTGCATTTTTCAGGAATTCACAAGTCTTGTGCATTTCTCAGGGATTCACAAGTTTTGTGCATTTCACAGGGATTCACAAGTCTTGTGCATTTCTCAGGGATTTACAAGTCTTGTGTATTTCACAGAGATTCACAAGTCTTGTGCATTTCACAGGGATTAATAAGTCTTGTGCATTTCACAGGAATTCACAAGTCTTGTGCATTTCTCAGGGATTCACAAGTTTTGTGCATTTCACAGGGCTTCACAAGTCTTGTGTTTCTCACAGGGATTCACAAGTCTTGTGCATTTCACAGGGATTCACAAGTCTTGTGCATTTCTCAGGGATTTACAAGTCTTGTGTATTTCACAGAGATTCACAAGTCTTGTGCATTTCACAGGGATTAATAAGTCTTGTGCATTTCACAGGGATTCACAAGTCTTGTACATTTCTCAGGGATTCACAAGTCTTGTGCATTTCGTAGGGATTCACAAGTCTTGTGCATTTCTCAGGGATTCACAAGTCTTGTGCATTTCACAGGGATTAACAAGTCTTGTGCATTTCTCAGGGATTCACAAGTCTGTGCATTTCACAGGGATTAACATGTCTTTTACATTTCTCAGGGATTCACAAGTCTTGTGCATTTCGTAGGGATTCACAAGTCTTGTACATTTCTCAGGGATTCACAAGTCTTGTGCATTTCTCAGGGATTCACAAGTCTTGTGCATTTCTCAGGGATTCACAAGTCTTGTACATTTCTCAATGATTCACAAGTCTTGTGCATTTCTCAGGGATTCACAAGTCTTGTACATTTCTCTGGGATTCACAAGTCTTCTGCATTTCACAGGGATTTACAAGTCTTGTACATTTCTCAGGGATTCACAAGTCTTGTACGTTTCTCAGGGATTCACAATTCTTGTGCATTTCACAGAGATCCACAAATCTTGTGCATTTTACAGGGATTCACAAGTCTTGTGCATTTCTCAGGGATTCACAAGTCTTGTACATTTCTCAGGGATTCACAAGTCTTGTGCATTTCTCAGGGATTCACAAGTCTTGTACATGTCTCAGGGATTCACAAGCATTGTACATGTCTCAGGGATTCACAAGTCTTGTACATTTCTCAGGTATTCACAAGTTTTGTGCATTTCTCAGGGATTCACAAGTCTTGTACATTTCTCTGGGATTCACAAGTCTTGTGCATTTCTCAGGGATTCACAAGTCTTGTACATTTCTTAGGGATTCACAAGTCTTGTGCATTTCACAGGGATTCAGAAGTCTTGTGCATTTCACAGGGATTCACAAGACTTGTGCATCTCACAGGGCTTCACAAGTCTTGTGCAGTTCTCAGGGATTCACAAGTCTTGTGCATTTCTCAGGGATTCACAAGTCTTGTGCATTTCTCAGGGATTCACAAGTCTTGTGCACTTCACAGGGATTCACAAGTCGTGTGCATTTTACAGGGATTCACAAGTCTTGTGCATCTCACATGGTTTCACAAGTCTTGTGCATCTCACAGGGATTCACAAGTCTTGTGCATTTCGTAGGGATTCACAAGTCTTGTGCATTTCTCAGGGATTCACAAGTCTTGTGCATTTCTCAGGGATTCACAAGTCTTGTGCACTTCACGAGTATTTTTATTGTACTGTCCCTACCACCTTCGCCTGATCTCTACGCTGATATCACCTATGTGCAAATTAGCCTTGAACCTAAAAACCTCCAAATTATTTTCTGGTATTTTTTGTTCTTTACAAACTAATATACAAGAAGGTTTTGCTAGCGCTGTATTAGTTTTAGTGATGCCCATGGCACGGGTAAATCTGCTACCTACCAGCTACCACTACCAATAGGTTCAGCTCATATTCCTTATAACTCCCACAAGCAGAGGGAACATACGGTGCAGATAAGCAAGGAGCATTTATTTGTAATAAAATAAATCCATACCATAAACCTACCTCTTGATATTTGCTGCCCAGCACACTGCTACCCTAGGCAGAGGCCAAAATAGACTTCTGGCTAGACCTAGTGAACAAACTATGTGATCATATTCTAATAATCTGCAGACCTTAACCCTTCTGTTGAATACCTTCTAGTCATAAAGATCATTGCTTCTATAGCTTGCTAATTAAAGCTTTCTGAGTTGTAACCAACAAAAATGCATTCCAGACTAAATCTACCTTGCCCAGAGGTGTAAGTTAAAGATTTTTGCCATCGTCACTCGCAACACATTTTGCCACTTGAAGAGTTAATGCTCGGTAGGGCGGAGGTGCAGGAACAGGTCCTGTGACATCACAGAATGATATAGTTTCCATTCTGTATATTTGATACAATTTGTGTAGTTACTTGTAGAATCATTCACACCCCAGACACTAACGAGACATTAGAACACAATGCTCCGGCAAGGCACTCCACTGCTATCTCAGGTATGGGCTGCAAAAAGCTATACAATGCAATGCTGCACAGGCACCTGGAAGAGAAGGGGTTACTGAAATGCACTATTGTATCTGGGAATGATTGGGTGACAGGAAAAGTGGTCAACAGTTCTCTTGCAGACAAGTGCTTCAGATACCAACATTCTGCATCTATTTTACAGGGAAACACAAATGTAGAGATGCTTTCACTACAAAGGGTTAACTAGATAACTGTCAAAGAGTGCTGCAACACACACACACACATACACTTATACACACACATACAGAAAGACAGACATACATACACACACATACACACACACACAGACATACATACACACACATACACTTATACACACACATACACAAAGACAGACATACATACACACACACACACAGACATACATACACACACATACACTTAAACACACACATACACACACACATACACAAACACACACACACATACATATACACACACATATACCCATACACACACATATACACATACACACACATATACACATATATACACAAATATACACATACACTTATACACATACACACATACACACACATAAACACATACACACACATATGCACACATTCACATATACACATACACACACATATACACATACACTAACATACACACACACATTCACACATACATACACACATACTCACACACACACTCACACATACACACAGACATACATAAACACATACACACACAGATACACACATACATACACACACACACACACAAACACAGAGACACACATGCAAACACACACAATCACTCACATACACACACAGACACACATATACACACATACATACTCACACAGACACACAGACACACGCACAGATACTCACACACGCACATATATACACATACATACTCACACACACATACATACTCACACACATACACACACACAGATACACACATACATACTCACACAGACACACATACACACACACACACATACACACATGCACAGATACACACATACACATAGGGTTAATAGTCTGATATCCTGCTTGCTTTTGGCACCAAGATGTTAATTGGGCTAAATTCTGCATGTCCATCAGAAAGTCATGTAAAATAAATATCATCTTATCTCTAGAGAGATGTTCTGCAGTAGCCTAGGGGCTTGTTACTATAATCATAATGTATAATATGCAGTAATGTGTTGAAGTATAGTGGCTGCACAAATGTAAAACTGGGATACAATAGGTATAAATAAAGCATAAATATTACTTTTGTACCGTTTTTGAGATTAGGCACCAAAGCCGTGAGGGATCGGGGATAGAAGTGTAACAAGAGGTATTAGGGGGAATGTTCTACCTTCCTAAAGTGTAATAGAGTAATAATATGTACAGCCTGCATGTGCTGCAAGTTATATTAATGTCCTGCAGGGCTGTCATGTCATTGTGATGCTGCTAGGTTGTTGTAAGCAGTTTAGCATTTGTAGATACTTGGCAGGACTATAATATGTAGGGACATATTGTACAGGTATCTGGTAGTCATGGGTTGGATTCCAGTCGGATAGAATTGATATGTAATAAATACATGGTACGGCAGCTCCAGTGATTTTTTAATTTTTTGCATCATTTTCTAAACTAATCCATAGGAAGAGTCGCTGTTTAAATTAGAAAAACTGCTTGAGTTAGAAAACGATATAACAGCAAATTCTAGTTAAACAGACAGTCAACACAAGAATGTTTGTTGTTTAAAAAGAAAGATAATCCCTTTATTATCTATTCCTCAGTTTTGCATAACCAACACAATTATAATAATACACGTTTTACCTCGGTAATTACCTTGTATTTATGCCTCTGCAAACTGCCCTCCTTAATTCAGTTCTTTTGACAGACTTGCATTTTAGCCAAAAACTGACTCCTAGGTAACTTTAAATGCATTAGCTCAATGTTATCTATATGACACACATGAACTAATGCCCTCTAGTGGTGAAAAACTGTCAAAATGCATTCAGATTAGAGGCGGCCTTCAAGGTCTAAGAAATTAGCATATGAGCCTACCTAGGTTTAGCTTTTAACTAAGAATACCAAGTGAACAAAGCAAAATTGGTGATAAAAGTAAATTGGAAAGTTGTTTAAAATGACATGCCCTATTTGAGTCATCAAAATTTATTTTGGATTTGACTGCCCCTTTAAATACACAAAAACAAACAAAAATAAAACAACAAATAGAAGCAGAAATATCGGAAGATATTCACAGCCTCCACAGAAGACAAAAATACATAGCTACAGCCAAAGCGATGGCTTATTAATTCAATATTCATCATGACATGTAAATTCATGGACAAGCCCTCTGAAATCTGTAGTAGACTATTGAAAAGATATCCTGACCTGCAGGTTGTAGGCTAGTCTGTATGAGAGATATCTTAAAGGTAGTAGGCTAGTCTTTATGAGAGATATCCTACAGGTAGTAGGATAGTCTGTATGAGAGATATCCTACAGGTAGTAGGCTAGTCTGTATGAGAGATATCCTACAGGTAGTAGGCTAGTCTGTATGAGAGATATCCTACAGGTAGTATGTTAGTCTGTATGAGAGATATCCTACAGGTAGTAGGCATGTCTATATGAGAGATATCCTACAGGTAGTAGGCTAGTCTGTATGAGAGATATCCTACAGGTAGTAGGCTAGTCTGTATGAGAGATATCCTACAGGTAGTATGTTAGTCTGTATGAGAGATATCCTACAGGTAGTAGGCATGTCTATATGAGAGATATCCTACAGGTAGTAGGCTAGTCTGTATGAGAGATATCCTACAGGTAGTAGGCTAGTCTGTATGAGAGATATCCTACAGGTAGTATGTTAGTCTGTATGAGAGATATCCTACAGGTAGTAGGCTAGTCTGTATGACAGATATCCTGCAGGTAGTAGGCTAGTCTGTATGAGATATATTCGACAAGTAGTAGGCTAGTCTGTATAAAGAGATATCCTACAGGTAGTTGGCTAGTCTGTAAGAGAGATATCCTAAAGGTAGTAGGCTAGTCTATATGATAGATATCCTACAGGTAGTAGGCTAGTCTGAATGAAAGATATCCTACAGGTAATATGTTAGTCTGTATGAGAGCTATCCTGCAGGTAGTAGATTAGTCTGTATGAGAGATATCCTACATTTAATATGTTAGCGGGTATAAGAGATATCCTACAGGTAGTAGCCTAGTCTGTATGAGAGCTATCCTGCAGGTAGTAGGCTACTCTGTATGAGAGATATCCTACAGGTAGTAGACTAGCCTGTATGAGAACTATCCTACAGGCAGTAGGCTAGTCTATATGAGTGGTATCCTACAGGTAGTATGCTATTTTGAATGAGAGATATCCTACAGGTAGGGTAGTCTGTTTGAGAGATATTCTACAGGTAGTAGGGTAGTCTGTATGAGAAATATCCTGCAGGTAGTAGGCTAGTCTGTATAAAAATATCCTACAGGTAGTAGGCTAGTCTGTATGAGAGACAACCTGCAGGCAGTAGGCTAGTCTGTATGAGAGATATCCTACAGGTAGTAAAATAGACTGTATGAGAGATATCCTACAGGTAGTAGGCTAGTCTGTTTGAAAGATATCTTACAGGTAGTTGGCTAGTCCGTATGAGAAATATTCTACACATAGTAGGCTAGTCTGTATGATGAGAGATATCCTGCAGATAGTAGGCTATTCTTATTAAAAAAATATCCTATATGTAGTAGGCTAGTCTGTATGAGAGATATCCCACAGGTAGTAGGCTAGTCTGTATGAGAGATATCCTACAGGTAGTAGCCTAGTCTGTATGAGAGATATCCTACAGGTAGTAGGCTGGTATTTATAAGAAATATCCTGCAGGTAGTAGGCTATTCTGTATAAAAAATATCCTACTGGTGGTAGGCTAGTTTGTATGAGAGATATCCTACAGGTAGTAGGCTAGTCTAAATGAACGATATCCTACAGGTAGTAGGCATGTCTATATGAGAGATATCCTACAGGTAGTAGGCTAGTCTGTATGAGAAATATCCTACAGGTAGTAAGCTAGTCTGTATGATAGATATCCTACAGGTAGTAGGCTAGTCTGTATGAGAGATATCCTATAGGTAGTAGGCTAGTCTGTATGAGTGATATCCTACAGGTTATAGACTAGGAGAGATATCCCACAGGTAGTAGGCTAAAAAAGAATAAAAAACAGAGGCGCCACCATGGCCTAATATTGCCAGTACAGGTAAAATGAGCAGCAATATGAGAATGTGTATACTCACAAATATAAAGCACCCCACTGGTGCTAGTAGAGCAGACTGACACTTCTCAGTGGTTCAGCACACTGTATCCAAAGCGCAGAGACAGTCAGGAATCCTCTGACACTCCAATGTATATGTGCCTATGGATAAAGGAAAAAGCAACACGACATGGCCCAATATCATCAAGACAAGGGGAAAATAATACCAATTGCTTGTACTTACAAGATGGTGGGCACCTGCAGGTGCAATCTCAGCAAACTGGAGCCAAAACGTCGCCCAGTAGACTTAAAACAGCAATCCTCAACAGGAACCAGGATCAATGATATAATTTATCACAGGAGGTGATAAAAACACACACAATTGCAAGTGTATAAAAGTATAAAAAGTCTTTATTAACACTCTGCGCTTTGGATACAGTGTGCTGAACCACTGAGAAGTGTCAGTCTGCTCTACTAGCACCAGTGGGGTGCTTTATGTTTGTGAGTATACACATTCTCATATTGCTGCTCATTTTACCTGTACTGGCGATATTAGGCCATGGTGGCGCCTCTGTTTTTTATTCTTTTTTAGATTCCATACTACAGGATAGCCATCCTTTGACAGAGTGCAGCCTCAAACATCTGGAAATTGTCATTACCCTGGACTCATAGACTTTCACATTATCATTATATGGTTTTGAATTGATTTTATTATTTTTTCCAATCTATGTTTATATTCTAGTAATATATATATATTCTTTTATATATATATAGTTTTTTTACTATTATAATTTTCAGCATTGTGGTTACTTACTTATGTCCACATTTTAGATTTTTTAGGGTTTTATTTATAGTTTTATAATTGTTGCTATTATCATATTTCTAGATTTAGGCCTGTTTTTTTCTGTCGAGACATTACAAGCACTACCATATCACCTATTATATTGGAACTGAGGAAGCGCCCCCTAAGGACGTGGTGTGTCCACTGAGTACACACCACTCTCTCCATACAAGGTAGTAGGCTAGTCGCTATGAGAGATATCCTACAGGTAGTAGGCTAGTCTGTATTAGAGATATGCAGGTAGCAGGCTATTCTGTATTAAAAAATATCCTACAAGTAGTAGGCTACTCTGTATGAGAGATATCCTACAGGTAGTAGGCTACTCTGAGATATATTCTGCAGGTAGTAGGCTAGTCTGTATGAGTGGCTAGTCTGTATGAGAGATATCCTACAGGTAGTAGACTAGTCTGTATGAGAGGTATCCTACAGGTAGTAGGTTAGTCTGTGTCTGTATGAGAGATATCCTAAAGGTAGTAGACTAGTCTGGATGAGAAATCTCCTGCAGGTACTAGGTTACTCTGTATGAGATATATCCTACAGGTAGTAAGCTAGTCTGTGTGAGAGATCTACTACAGGTAGTAGGCTAGTCTGCATAAATAATATCATACAGGTAGTTGGCTAGTCTGTATGAGAGATATCCTACAGCAAGTAGGCTAGTCTGTATGCAAGATATTCCACATGTAATAAGCTTGTCTGTATGAGAGATATCCTACAGGTAGTAGGTTAGTCTGTATGATAGATATCTTACAGGTAGTAGGCTAGTCTGTTTGAGATATGTCCTACAGGTAGTAGGCTAGTCTTTATGAGATATATCCTACCGGTAGTAGGCTCGTCTGTATGAGAGATATCATACAGGTAGTAGGTTAGTCTGTATGAGAAATATCCTACAGGTAGTAGGCTAGTCTGTATGAGAGATATCCTACAGGTAGTAGGCTAGTCTGTATGAGAGATATCCTACAGGTAGTAGGCTAGGAGAGATATCCTACAGGTAGTATGCTAGTCTGTATGAGAGGCTAGTCTGTATGAGAGATATCCTGCAGGTAGTAGTCTAGTCTGTATGAGAGGCATCCTACAGGTAGTAGGCTAGTCTGTATGAGAGATATCCTACAGGTAGTAGACTAGTCTGTATGAGAGATTTCCTGCAGATAGTAGGTTAGTCTGAATGAGGGATATCCTACAGGTAGTAGACTAGTCTGTATGAGAGATATACTACAGGTAGTAGGCTAGTCTGTATAAAAAATATCATAGAGGTAGTAGGCTAGTCTGTATGAGAGACATCCTACAGAATGTAGGCTAGTCTGTATGATAGATATTCTACATGTAGTAGGCTAGACTGTATGAGAGATATCCTACAGGTAGTAGGTTAGTCTGTATGAGAGCTATCCTACAGGTAGTAGGCTAGTCTATATTAGCAGTATCCTACAGGTAGTTGGCTAGTCTGTATGAGAGATATCCTACAGGTAGTAGGGTAGTCTGTATGAGAGATATCCTGCAGATAGTAGGCTAGTCTGTATAAAAAATATCCTACAGGTAGTAGACTAGTCTGTATCAGAGATATCCTACAGGTAGTAGGCTAGTCTGTATGAGAGATATCCTACTTGTAGTAGGCTAGTCTGTATGAGAGATATCTACTACTACAGGTAGTAGTAGGTTAGTCTGTATGAGAGATATTGTACAGATAGTAGGCTAGTCTGTTTGAGAGATATCCGTCAGGCAGTAGGCTAGTTTGTATGATATATATCATGCAGGTAGTAGGATACTCTGTATAAGAGATATTCTACAGATAGTAGGCTAGTCTGTATGAGAGATATCCTACAGGTAGTAGACTAGTCTTTATGAGAGATTTCCTGCAGCTGTTGTGTAGTAAGGCAGATTAGAGGAAGATATCTCGCTGGTTTGTAGGAGACTACATTAAAGCTAAAATGTTTTGTATGTCTATGTATTAGCCTACTAAAGAGCTATAGGGCCTAATCTCTACTCTAGCTCTCCAGAGAGCTGTATGATCTGTTTTCACAACCAGTATACTAGATAATTACAGCATATTCCAAAACTAGCTAAAACCACTAAAGACCTGCAGTAAAGCTCTCTGATATACTAGCCTACTACAGATCTTTAGGGAAGCTTTTAGATAAACTAGCTTAGTAGTGTCCTGTAGGGAAGCTCTCCAATAAACTAGTTTACTACAGACCTGCAGGAAAGTCCTGCTATAAACTAGCTTACTAGAGACATGCAGAGAAGCACTCTTATACACTAGCCTACTACAGATCTGCAGGGAAGTTTTCCGATAAACTAAGTTACTACATACCTTCAGGGAGGCTCTCTTATAAAGTAGCTTACTACAGACCTGCAGGGAAGCTGTTTATAAACTAGCTTACTACAAACCTGAAGGGAAGCTCTGCTACATACTAGCTTACTACAGATCTTCAGGACTAGCTGACTACAGACCTGTAGGGAAGCTGTTTTTTAAACTAGCTTACTACAGACCTGCAGGGAAGTTCTCCTATAAACTAGCTTACTACAGACCTGCAGAGAAGCTCTCATATAAACTAGATTACTAGAGACCTGCAGGGAAGCTGTCCAATAAACTAGCTTACTAGAGACCTGCAGGGAAGCTGTCCAATAAACTAGCTTACTACACACCTGCAGGGAAGCTCTCAGATAAACTATCTTACTACAAACCTGCAGGGAAGCTTTCCTATAAACTAGCTTACTATAAACCTACAGGGAAGCTCTGCTTTTAACTAGCTGACTTCAGACCTGCAGGGACTAGTTTACTACAGACCTATAGGGAAGCTCTTTTTTAAACTAGCTTACTACAGACCTGCAGGGATGTTCTATAAACTAGCTTACTACAGACCTGCAGAAAAGCTCTCATATAAACTAGATTACTATAGACCTGCAGGGAAGCTCTCTGATAAACTAGCTTACTACAGACCTGCAGGGACTCTCTTATTAAGTATCTTACTACTGACCTGCAGGGATGCTCTGCATCTGCAATAAACTAGCTTACTACAGATCTTCAGGACTAGCTTACTACAGCCATGTAGGGAAGCTCTTTTTTAAACTAGCTTACTACAGACCTGCAGGGAAGTTCTCCTATAAACTAGCTTACTACAGACCTGCAGAGAAGCTCTCATATAAACTAGATTACTAGAGACCTGCAGGGAAGCTCTCTGATAAACTAGCTTACTAGAGATCTGCAGGGAAGCTGACCAATAAACTAGCTTACTACACACCTGCAGGGAAGCTCTCCGATAAACTATCTTACTACAAACCTGCAGGGAAGCTTTCCTATAAACTAGCTTACTATAAACCTACAGGGAAGCTCTGCTTTTAACTAGCGGATTTCAGGCCTGCAGGGACTCTCTTATTAAGAAGCTTACTACTGACCTGCAGGGATGCTCTGCTATAAACTAGCTTACTAGAGACATGCAGGGACGCTCTCTTATAAACTAGCGGATTACAGACCTGCAGAGACGCTCTCTTATAAAGTAGCTTACTACTGACCTGCAAGGAAGCTCTGCTATAAACTAGCTGACTACAGACCTGCAGGGAAGCTCTCTTATAAACTAGCCTACTACAGATCTGTAGGGAAGCTCTCCGATAAACTAAGTTACTACAGACCTTCAGGGAAGCTCTCTTATAAAGTAGCTTACTACAGACCTGCAGGGAAGCTGTCTATTAACTAGCTTACTACAAACCTGCAGGGAAGCTCTGCTACAAACTAGCTTATTACAGATCTTCAGGACTAGCTTACTACAGACCTGTAGGGAAGCTCTTTTTTAAACTAGCTTACTACAGACCTGCAGGGAAGTTCTCCTATAAACTAGCTTACTACAGACCTGCAGAGAAGCTCTCATATAAACTAGATTACTAGAAACATGCAGGGAAGCTGTCCAATAAACTAGCTTACTAGAGACCTGCAGGGAAGCTGTCCAATAAACTAGCTTACTACACACCTGCAGGGAAGCTCTCCGATAAACTATCTTACTACAAACCTGCAGGGAAGCTTTCCTATAAACTAGCTTACTATAAACCTACAGGGAAGCTCTGCTTTTAACTAGCTGACTTCAGACCTGCAGGGACTCTCTTATTAAGTAGCTTACTACTGACCTGCAGAGATGCTCTGCTATAAACTAGCTTACTACAGATCTTCAGGACTAGCTTACTACAGACCTGTAGGGAAGCTCTTTTTTAAACTAGCTTACTACAGACCTGCAGGGAAGTTCTATAAACTAGCTTACTACAGACCTGCAGAGAAGCTCTCATATAAACTAGATTACTAGAGACCTGCAGGGAAGCTCTCTGATAAACTAGCTTACTACAGACCTGCAGGGACTCTCTTATTAAGTATCTTACTACTGACCTGCAGGGATGCTCTGCGTCTGCTATAAACTAGCTTACTACAGATCTTCAGGACTAGCTTACTACAGACCTGTAGGGAAGCTCTTTTTTAAAACTAGCTTACTACAGACCTGCAGGGAAGCTCTCCTATAAACTAGCTTACTACAGACCTGCAGAGAAGCTCTCATATAAACTAGATTACTAGAGACCTGCAGGGAAGCTCTCTGATAAACTAGCTTAATAGAGACCTGTAGGGAAGCTGTCCAATAAACTAGCTTACTACACACCTGCAGGGAAGCTCTCCGATAAACTATCTTACTACAAACCTGCAGGGAAGCTTTCCTATAAACTAGCTTACTATAAACCTACAGGGAAGCTCTGCTTTAAACTAGCTGATTTCAGACCTGCAGGGACTCTCTTATTAAGAAGCTTACTACTGATCTGAAGAGATGCTCTGCTATAAACTAGCTTACTAGAGACATGCAGGGATACTCTCTTATAAACTAGCGGATTGCAGACCTGCAAAGACGCTCTCTTATAAAGTAGCTTACTACTGACCTGCAGGGAAGCTCTGCTATAAGCTAGCTGACTACAGACCTGCAGGGAATCTCTCTTATAAACTAGCTTACTAGATACCTGCAGGGATGTTCTCCAATAAACTAGCTTACTAGAGACCTGCAGGAAAGCTCTCTGATAAGCATACTACAAACTTGCAGGGAAGGTCTCTTATAAACTAGCTTAGTACAGGCGTGCAGGGAAGATTTGCTATAAACTAGCTTCCCTGTACGTTTGCTGTAAAATAGTTTATAGGAGATCTTCTATGCACAACTTTAGTAGGCTAGTTTATAAGATATCTTCCCTGCAGTAAGCTAGTTTTGATAAGAGGTTTCCTGCAGGTCCGTGGTAATCCATTTTATAGAAGATCTTCCTTACTGGTCTGTAGTAAGCTAGTTTATAGGAGCGTTTCCATGCACATCTATAGTAGGCTAATTTATAAGAGAGCTTTTTTGTAGTAAGCAAGTTTATATGAGATCTTATGTTCACGTCTATAGTAAGCTAGTTTATAGCAGATCTTCTCTGCATATCTGCAGTAAACTAGTTTATAGGAGAGCTTCCCTGCACATCTATAGTAGGCTCCTTTATATGTGATCTTCTCTGCACATCTGCAGTAAGCTAATTTATAAAAGAGTTTTTCTGCACATTATTCTTATTATTATTATTCTTTATTTATAAAGCGCTAACAGATTCCGCAGCGCTGCCCATGGGTACAAGGATAACAGTACAATGGAGAAACAATACGATAAAAGACAACATTTTACAAACAAAGTACAGGGGGAATTGAGGGCCCTATTCCCGTGGGAACTTACAATCTAGATGGAAAACAGGAGGTGGGGACTGCAAAGGTGAGAATGATATTAGTGAGGAGATAGAGGGCAACTGTTAATTAAGTGAAGTTAGTTTGTTAATAAGTCGAGTGATAAGCTTCCCTGAACAGAAAGGTATTTAGGGAACGTTTAAAGGAGGAGAGGTTAGGGGCAACTCTGACAGCACGAGGAAGTGCATTCCAGAGGGTTGGTGTCGCAAGAGAGAAGTCCTGTAGTCTAGCATGAGAGGAGGTGATTGTAGAGGACGAAAGAAGCAGGTCGTTGTTGGATCTTAGGGGATGGGCCGGAGTATATTTGTTGATAAGTGAGGACAGGTAGGGTGGGGCAGCATTGGTGAGGGCTTTGTAGGTCAGGGTGAGAATTTTGAATTTAACTCTGTTGTTAATGGGGAGCCAATGAAGGGACTCACAGAGAGGTGCAGCAGAAACAGAGTGTCGAGAGAGGTGGATTAGCCTGGCAGATGCATTTAGGATGGATTGGAGGGGAGAGATGCGGGAGAGAGGGAGGCCAGTTAGTAAGTTGTTACAGTAGTCAAGTCGGGAAATTACCAGGGAGTGAATTAGCTGTTTAGTAGTTTCAGCGCTTAGAAATGGAAGAAGTTTGGAGATATTGCATAGGTGGTTGCGGCAGGATGAACAGAGCAATTGGATGTGGGGAATGAAGTCAAGCGTGACTCAGAGGCAGCGGACTTGGGGTGATGGGGAGATAGTGGTGCCGCCGCCCGCCAACAGTGATAGAAAAATTAGAAACTTGAGTAGAGTTAGAGGGGGGAATTAGAAGTAGTCCGGTCTTGGACATGTTTATTCTTAGGTGGTGAGAGGCCATCCAGGAGGAAATGCCAGATAAACAGTCGCTGTTAATAAGTTTACCCAGTGAAGAAGTGTAAATAGAGAAGAGTAGAGGACCCAGGACCAAGCCTTGTGGTACTCCAACAGACAGAGACAAAAGAGAGGAGTCACCAGCAAAAGAGACGGAGTAGGATCTGTTAGAGAGATAAGAGTGGATCCAGGAGAGGGCAGTGCCACAGACTCCAAAAGAGATGAGAGTCCGTAGGAGAAGGGGATGGTCAACAGTGTCAAAGGCAGCAGAGAGGTCAAGTAAGATGAGTATAGAGTAGTAGCCTTTGTTTTTAGCAGAAAGGAGATCGTTAGTAACCTTAGTGAGGGCAGTCTCAGTAGTAAGCTAGTTTATAGGAGATCTTTTGTGCACATCAGTAGTAATATTGTTTAAATAAGAGCTTCTCTGCACATCTGTAGTTAGCTAGTTTATAGCAGATGTTTTTTCAAATCTGTAGTAAGCACATCTTAAGTAAGCTATTATATAGGAGATCTGTTCACATCTGTAGTAAGCTAGTTTAAAAAATAGCTTCTGTGCATATCTGCAGTAAGCTAGTTTATAGATGTTCTCTGCATATCTGTAGTAAGTTAGTTTATAGGAGATCTCTGCACATCTGTTGTTAGTTAGTTTATAGGAAGATCTTCTCTGCACATCTGTAGTAAGTTAGTTTATAGGAGATCTTCTCTGCACATCTGTAGTAAGTTAGTTTATAGGAGATCTTCTGTAAACATCTGTAGTTAGCTAGTTTATAGCAGATGTTCTTTGCAAATCTGTAGTAAGTACATCTTTAGCAAGCTATTATATAGGAGATCTGTACACATCTGTAGTAAGCTAGTTTAAAAGAGAGCTTCTGTGCATATCTGCAGTAAGCTAGTTTATAGATGTTCTCTGCACATCTGTAGTAAGCTAGGTTATATGAGATCTTCTGTGCATATCTGCAGTAAGCTAGTTTATAGATGTTCTCTGCAAATCTGTAGTAAGTTAGTTTATAGGAGATCTGTGCACATCTGTTGTAAGTTAGTTTATAGGAAGATCTTCTCTGCACATCTGTAGTAAGTTAGTTTATAAGAAGATCTTCTCTGCACATCTGTAGTAAGTTAGTTTATAGGAGATCTTCTCTGCACATCTGTAGTTAGCTAGTTTATAGCAGATGTTCTTTGCAAATCTGTAGTAAGTACATCTTTAGTAAGCTAGTTTATAGATGTTCTCTGCACATCTGTAGTAAGCTAGGTTATATGAAATCTTCTTTGCATATCTGCAGTAAGCTAGTTTATAGATGTTCTCTGCACATCAGAAGTAAGCTAGGTTATATGAGATCTCTGCATATCTGTAGTAAGTTAGTTTATAGGAGATATTATCTGCATATCAGTAGTAAGTTAGTTTATAGGAGATCTTCTCTGCACATCTGTAGTAAGCTAGTTTATAGATCTTCTCTGCATATCTGCATTAAGTTAGTTTATTGGAGATCTCTGCATATCTGTAGTAAGTTAGTTTATAGGAGATCTTCTCTGCACATCTGTAGTAAGCTACTTTATAGATCTTCTCTGCAAATCTGTAGTAAGCTAGTTAATAGATCTTCTCTGCATATCTGTAGTAAGTTAGTTTATAGGAGATCTCTGCATATCAGTAGTAAGCTAGTTTATAGGAAATCTTCCCTGCATATATGTAGTAAGTTAGTTTATAGGAGATTGTCTCTGCATATCTGTAGTAAGTTAGTTTATAGGAGATCTTCTCTGCACACATTTTTTAAGCTATTATTTAGGAGATCTTCTGTACACATCTGTAGTAAGCTAGTTTATAAGAGATCTTCTCTGCACATCTGTAGTAAGCTAGTTTTTAGGAGATCTTCTCTGCATATCTGTAGTAAGTTAGTTTATAGGAGATATAGGCCCCTATTTATGAAAGTCTGGCGGACCTGATCCGACAGTGCGGATCAGGTCCGCCAGACCTTGCTCGCCGTATTCAGCATTGCACCAGCAGCTCACAAGAGCTGCTGGTGCAACGCCGCCCCCTGCAGACTCGCGGCCAATGGGCCGCCAGCAGGGGGGTGTCAATCAACCCAATCGTACTCGATCTGGTTGATTTCCGGCGATGTCTGTCCACCTGCTCAGAGCTTCATAACTGCTTCATAACTGCTGTTTCTGGCAAGCCTGGAGCTTGATGCCAGAAACACGGGGCATATGCTCCATACGCAGCTTGATAAATATGCCCCATTCTCTGCACATATGTAGTTAGCTATTATAAAGGAGATCTTCTGTACACATCTGTAGTAAGCTAGTTTATAGGAGATCATCTGTACACATCTGCAGTAAGCTAGTTTATAAGAGATGTTCTGTACACATCTGTAGTAAGCTTCTTTATAGGAGATATCTGCACATCTGCAGTAAGCTAGTTTATAAAAGAACTTTTTCTGCACATCTTTAGTAAGCTGGTTTCTAGGAGATTTTCTCTGAGTATCTGTAGTAAGCTAGTTTATAGGAGATCATCTGTACACATCTGCATGCAGTAAGCTAATTTATAAGATATCTTCTGTACACATCTGTAGTAAGATAGTTTATAGGAGATCTCTGCACATCTGTAGTTAGCTAGTTTATAGCAGATGTTCTTTGCAAATCTGTAGTAAGCTAGTTTATAGCAGATGTTCTTTGCATATCTGTAGTAAGTTCATTTATAGCAGATGCTCTTTGCAAATCTGTAGTAAGCTATTTTATAGATGTTCTCTGCATATCTGTAGTAAGCTAGTTTATAGGAGATCTTCTCTGCATATCAGTAGTAAGCTAGTTTATAGATGTTCTTTGCATATCTGTAGTAAGTTCATTTATAGCAGATGCTCTTTGCAAATCTGTAGTGAGCTAGTTTATAGGAGTTCTTCTCTGCATATCAGTAGTAAGCTAGTTTATAGATCTTCTCTGCATATCAATAGTAAGTTAGTTTATAGATCTCTGCATATCTGTAGTAAGTTAGTTTATAGGAGATCTCTGCATATCAGTAGTAAGCTAGTTTATAGATCTTCTCTGCATATCATTAGTAAGCTAGTTCAGAGATCTTCTCTGCATATCTGTAGTAAGCTAGTTTATAGATGATATTCTCTGCATATATTTAGTGAGCTAGTTTATAGATCTTCTCTGCATATCTGTAGTAAGTTAGTTTATAGGAGATCTTCTCTGCACATCTGTAGTAAGCTAGTTTATAAGATAGCTTCTGTGCACATCCGTAGTAAACTAATTTATAGGAAGATCTTCTCTGCACATCTGTAGTAAGTTAGTTTATAGGAGATCTTCTCTGCACATCTGTAGTTAGCTAGTTTATAGCAGATGTTCTTTGCAAATCTGTAGTAAGCACATTTTTAGTAAGCTATTATATAGGAGATCTGTACACATCTGTAGTAAGCTAGTTTAAAAGATAGCTTCTGTGTATATCTACAGTAAGCTAGTTTATAGATGTACTCTGCACATCTGTAGTAATCTACGTTATATGAGATCTTCTGTGCATATCTGCAGTAAGCTAGTTTATAGATGTTCTTTGCACATCTGTATTAAGCTAGGGTATATGAGATCTCTGCATATCTGTAGTAAGTTAGTTTATAGGAGATCTCTGCATATCTGTGGTAAGTTAGTTTATAGGAGATCTCTGCATATGAGAAGTAACTTAGTTTATAGGAGATCTTCTCTGCACATCTGCTAGTTTATAGATCTTCTCTAAATATCTAGATCTTCTCTGCACATCTGTAGTAAGCTAGTTTATAGATCTTCTCTGCATATCAGTAGTAAGCTAGTTTATAGATCTTCTCTGCATATCTGTAGTAAGCTAGTTTATAGATGATATTCTCTGCATATATGTAGTGAGCTAGTTTATAGATCTTCTCTGCATATCTGTAGTAAGCTAGTTTATAGATGATATTCTCTGCATATATGTAGTGAGCTAGTTTATAGATCTTCTCTGCATATCTGTAGTAAGCTAGTTTATAAGATAGCTTCTGTGCACATCCGTAGTAAACTAATTTATAGGAAGATCTTCTCTGCACATCTGTAGTAAGTTAGTTTATAGATCTTCTCTGCACATCTGTAGTTAGCTAGTTTATAGCAGATGTTCTTTGCAAATCTGTAGTAAGCCCATTTTTAGTAAGCTATTATATAGGAGATCTGTACACATCTGTAGTAAGCTAGTTTAAAAGATAGCTTCTGTGCACATCCGTAGTAAACTAATTTATAGGAAGATCTTCTCTGCACATCTGTAGTAAGTTAGTTTATAGGAGATCTTCTCTGCACATCTGTAGTTAGCTACTTTATAGCAGATGTTCTTTGCAAATCTGTAGTAAGCACATTTTTAGTAAGCTATTATATAGGAGATCTGTACACATCTGTAGTAAGCTAGTTTAAAAGATAGCTTCTGTGTATATCTACAGTAAGCTAGTTTATAGATGTACTCTGCACATCTGTAGTAAGCTACGTTATATGAGATCTTCTGTGCATATCTGCAGTAAGCTAGTTTATAGATGTTCTTTGCACATCTGTATTAAGCTAGGGTATATGAGATCTCTGCATATCTGTAGTAAGTTAGTTTATAGGAGATCTCTGCATATCTGTGGTAAGTTAGTTTATAGGAGATCTCTGCATATGAGAAGTAACTTAGTTTATAGGAGATCTTCTCTGCACATCTGCTAGTTTATAGATCTTCTCTAAATATCTGCATTACGTTAGTTTATAGGAGATCTTCTCTGCACATCTGTAGTAAGCTAGTTTATAGATCTTCTCTGCATATCTGCATTAAGTTAGTTTATAGGAGATCTTCTCTGCATATCTGTAGTAAGTTAGTTTATAGGAGATCTTCTCTGCACATCTGTAGTAAGCTAGTTTATAGATCTTCTCTGCATATCTGTAGTAAGCTAGTTTATAGGAGATCTTCTCTGCATATCAGTAGTAAGCTAGTTTATAGATGTTCTTTGCATATCTGTAGTAAGTTCATTTATAGCAGATGCTCTTTGCAAATCTGTAGTGAGCTAGTTTATAGGAGTTCTTCTCTGCATATCAGTAGTAAGCTAGTTTATAGATCTTCTCTGCATATCAATAGTAAGTTAGTTTATAGATCTCTGCATATCTGTAGTAAGTTAGTTTATAGGAGATCTCTGCATATCAGTAGCTATTATATAGGAAATCTTCTGTACACATCTGCAGTAAGCTAGTTTATAGGAGCTCTTCTCTACACATCTTTAGTAAGCTCATTCCCATCTTCTTTCAAAAACGCATAAGTCACTCCCATACTCAAAAAACCCTCCCTTGACCCTAATTCTCCTGAAAGCTACTGCCCCATATCACTAATTCCATTAACATCAAAACTCCTTGAAAAAGTAGTTTACAATCGCCTAACCCACTTCCTTTCCACCAACTCCTTGCATGATTCCCTGCAATCCGGATTCCGTCCCAAACACTCAAATGAGACTACCCTTACGAAGGTTACTAACTATCTTCTCTCTGCTAAAAATATTGGCCACTACTCTATACTCATCTTAATTTACCACTCAGCTGCCTTCGACACAGTTGACCACCCCCTCCTCCTACAGACCCTTAGCTCTTTTGGCCTCTGTGACACTGCTCTTTCCTGGATTCACTCCTATCTTTCTCACAGGTCTTTTTCTGTGTCATTTGCCGGCGACTCCTCCTCTCCAATGCCTCTGTCTGTTGGAGTACCTCAAGGATCGGTTCTGGGTCCTCTACTCTTCTCCATTTATACTTCTTCGCTGGGTAAACTTATCAACAGTTATGGCTTCAAATATCATCTCTATGCTGACGACACCCAGATCTACCTCTCCACCCCTGCTCTCTCTCCCTCTGTCCTTTCTCATGTCAGCGACTGCTTATCTGGTATTTCTTCCTGGATGGCCTCTCACCACCTAAAGATTAACATGTCCAAGAATGAGCTCCTTCTTATGCCCCCTCCCCTCAAGCTCTATGCCGACTTGTGACTTCTCTATCCCTGTTGACGGCATCACCATGTCCCCATCGCCCCAAGTCCGCTACCTCTGAGTTGCACTTTACTCAAATCTATCTTTCGTCCCCCATATCCAATCACTTTCTACATCCTGCCGCAACCATCTACGCAATATTTCCAAGATTCAACCTTTTCTGTGCGCTAACACCACAAAGCAAATAATCCACTCCCTTGTTAACTCCCGACTTGACTACTGCAATAACCTACTTACTGGCCTTCCTCTTTCCCGCCTCTCCCCCCTTGAATCTATCCTAAATGCCTCTGCCAGACTGATCCACATTTCCCGTCGCTCTGTATCTGCTGCACCTCTCTGCGAGTCCCTTCATTGACTCCCCATTCACAGCAGAATTAAATTCAAAATTCTCACCCTTGCACACAAAGCACTCACCAACACTGCTCCCCTCTACCTATCCTCTCCAATCAACAAGTATACTCCAGCCCGCCCACTAAGATCCAACAATGACCTGCTCCTTGCATCTGTCACTATCACCTCTTCTCATGCTAGACTGCAGGACTTCTGTCGTGCAGCACCTACCCTCTGGAACACTCTCCCTCATGCTGTCAGGCTTTGCCCAAATCTTTCTTCCTTTAAATACTCTATGAAGACTTTTCTGTTTAGAGAAGTCTACCACCCAACTCAGTAATAAATTAACTTCACTTGCCTAACATTTCCCTCATCTAACTCTGTATTAACATCTTTCTCAATCTTGCAGTCCTCACCTCCTATTTCTCAACCTCCTACCTTTCTAGATTGTAAGTTCCCATGGGGCTAGGGCCCTCAATTCCTCCTGTATGTGTTTGTAAATTTTGTCCTCTCTCTTACTAGTTTTATATTGTTTTATTTAAATGAATTGTATCCATGGACAGCACTGCAGAATATGTTGGCGCTTCATAAATAAAGTATAATAATAATAATAATAAGCTATTAGGAGATCTTCCATACACATCTGTAGTAAGCTAGTTTATAGGAGATCTTCTGTGCATATCTGCAGTAAGCTAGTTTATAGGAGATGTTCTTTGCAAATCTGTAGTAAGCTAGTTTACAGCAGATGTTCTTTGCATATCTGTAGTAAGTTCATTTATAGCAGATGCTCTTTGCAAATCTGTAGTAAGCTAGTTTATAGATGTTCACTGCATATCAATAGTAAGTTAGTTTATAGATCTTCTCTGCATATCTGTAGTAAGCTAGTTTATAGATCTCTGCATATCTGTAGTAAGCTAGTTTATAGATCTTCTCTGCATATCATTAGTAAGTTAGTTTATAGATATTCTCTGCATATCAGTAGTAAGCTAGTTTATAGATCTTCTGTGTATATCTGTAGTAAGCTAGTTTATAGATCTCTGCATATATGTAGTAAGCTAGTTTATAGATCTTCTCTGCATATCAGTAGTAAGTTAGTTTATAGATATTCTCTGCATATCAGTAGTAGGTTAGTTTATAGATATTCTCTGCATATCAGTAGTAAGTTAGTTTATAGATCTTCTCTGCATATCTGTAGTAAGTTAGTTTATAGGTGATATTCTCTGCTCATATGTAGTAAGATAGTTTATAGATGTTCTCTGCATATCAGTAGTAAGCTAGTTTATATATCTTCTCTGCATATCAGTAGTAAGCTAGTTTATAGATCTTCTCTGTATATAAGTAGTAAGTTAGTTTATAGATATTCTCTGCATATAAGTAGTAAGTTAGTTTATAGATATTCTCTGCATATCAGTAGTAAGTTAGTTTATAGATCTTCTCTGCATATCTGTAGTAAGTTAGTTTATAGGTGATATTCTCTGCACATATGTAGTAAGATAGTTTATAGATGTTCTCTGCATATCAGCAGTAAGCTAGTTTATATATCTTCTCTGCATATCAGTAGTAAGCTAGTTTATAGATCTTCTCTGCATATCTGTAGTAAGCTAGTTTATAGATCTCTGCATATCTGTAGTAAGCTAGTTTATAGATCTTCTCTGCATATCAGTAGTAAGTTAGTTTATAGATATTATCTCCATATCAGTAGTAAGTTAGTTTATAGATATTCTCTGCATATCAGTAGTAAGCTAGTTTATAGATCTTCTCTGCATATCTGTAGTAAGCTAGTTTATAGATCTCTGCATATCTGTAGTAAGCTAGTTTATAGATCTTCTCTGCATATCAGTAGTAAGTTAGTTTATAGATATTCTCTGCATATCAGTAGTAAGTTAGTTTATAGATATTCTCTGCATATCTGTAGTAAGTTAGTTTATAGGTGATATTCTCTGCTCATATGTAGTAAGATAGTTTATAGATGTTCTCTGCATATCAGTAGTAAGCTAGTTTATATATCTTCTCTGCATATCAGTAGTAAGCTAGTTTATAGATGTTCTCTGCATATCAGTAGTAAGCTAGTTTATAGATCTTCTCTGTATATAAGTAGTAAGTTAGTTTATAGATATTCTCTGCATATAAGTAGTAAGTTAGTTTATAGATATTCTCTGCATATCAGTATTAAGTTAGTTTATAGATCTTCTCTGCATATCTGTAGTAAGTTAGTTTATAGGTGATATTCTCTGCACATATGTAGTAAGATAGTTTATAGATGTTCTCTGCATATCAGTAGTAAGCTAGTTTATATATCTTCTCTGCATATCAGTAGTAAGCTAGTTTAAAGATCTTCTCTGTATATCTATAGTAAGCTAGTTTATAGGAGATATTCTCTGGATATCTGTAGTAAGTTAGTTTATAGGTGATCTTCTCAGCACATTTGCAGTAAGCTAGCTTGTAGGAGATCTTCTCTGCATATGTGTAGTGTTTATAGGAGATCTGCTCTGTACATCTTTAGTAAGTTATTATATAGGAAATCTTCTGTACACATCTGCAGTAAGCTAGTTTATATGAGATCTTCTCTGCACATCTTTAGTAAGCTCATTCCCATCTTCTTTCAAACATGCAAAAGTCACTACCATACTCAAAAAACCCTCCCTCGACCCTAATTCTCCTGAAAGCTACCGCCCCATATCACTAATTCCATTAACATCAAAACTCCTTGAAAAACTAGTTTACAATCGCCTAACCCACTTCCTTTCCGCCAACTCCTTGCTTGACCCCCTGCAATCCGGATTCCGTCCCAAACACTCAACTGAGACTGCCCTTACCAAGGTTACTAACGATCTTCTGCCTGCTAAAAATATTCGCCACTACTCTATACTCATCTTAATTTACCGCTCAGCTGCCTTTGACACAGTTGACCACCCCCTCCTCCTACACACCCTAAGATCTTTTGGCCTCTGTGACACTGCTCTTTCCTGGATTCACTCCTATTTTTCTCACAGGTCTTTTTCTGTGTAATTTGCCGGTGACTCCTCCTCTACAATGCCTCTGTCTGTTGGAGTACCTCGAAGATCTGTTCTGGGTCCTCTACTCTTCTCCATTTATACTTCTTCACTGGGTAAACTTATCAACAGTTATGGCTTCAAATGTCACCTCTATGCTGACGCACCTTATCTGGTATTTCTTCCTGGATGGCCTCTCACCACCTAAAGATTAACATGTCCAAGAATGAGCTCCTTCTTATCCCCCCTCAAGCTCTATGCCGACTTGTGACTTCTCTATCCCTGTTGACGGCATCACCATTCGCCCCAAGTCCGCTGCCTCTGAGTTGCACTTGACTCAAATCTATCTTTCGTCCCCCATATCCAATCACTTTCTACATCCTGCCGCAACCATCTACGCAATATTTCCAAGATTCAACCTTTTCTGTGCGCTAACACCACAAAGTAAATAATCCACTCCCTTGTTATCTCCCGACTTGACTACTGCAATAACCTACTTACTGGCCTTCCTCTTTCCCGCCTCTCCCCACTTCAATCCATCATAAATGCCTCTGCCAAACTGATCCACATTTCCCGTCGCTCTGTATCTGCTGCACCTCTCTGCGAGTCCCTTCATTGACTCCCCATTCACAGCAGAATTAAATTCAAAATTCTCACCCTTGCACACAAAGCACTCACCAACACTGCTCCCCTCTACCTATCCTCTCCAATCAACAAGTATACTCCAGCCCGCCCACTAAGATCCAACAATGACCTGCTCCTTGCATCTGTCACTATCACCTCATGCTAGACTGCAGGACTTCTGTCATGCAGTACCTACCCTCTGGAACACTCTCCCACGTGCTGTCAGGCTTTGCCCAAATATTTCTTCCGTTAAATACTCTCTGAAAACGTTTCTGTTTAGACAAGTCTACCACCCAACTCAGTAATAAATTAACTTCACTTACCTAACATTTCCCTCATCTAACTCTGTATTAACATCTTTCTCAATCTTGCAGTTCTCACCTATTTCTCAACCTTCTACCTTTCTAGATTGTAAGTTCCCATGGGACTAGGGCCCTCAATTCCTCCTGTATGTGTTTGTAAATTTTGTCCTCTCTGGTACTAGTTTTATAATGTTTTATTTAAATAAATTGTATCCATGGACAGCACTGCAGAATATGTTGGCGCTTCATAAATAAAGTATAATAATAATAATAATAATAATAATAATAATAATAAGCTATTAGGAGATCTTCCGTACACATCTGTAGTAAGCTAGTTTATAGGAGATCTTCTGTGCATATCTGCAGTAAGCTAGTTTATAGGAGATCTTCTGTACACATCTGTAGTAAGCTAGTTTATAGGTGATCTTCTGTACACATCTGTAGTAAGCTAGTTTATAGGAGATCTTCTGTGCATATCTGCAGTAAGCTAGTTTATAGGAGATCTTCTGTGCATATCTGCAGACTGCAGTAAGCTAGTTTATAGATCTTCTGTGCATATCTGCAGTAAGCTAGTTTATAGGTGATCTTCTCTGCACATCTGTTCTAAGCTTCTTTATAGGTGATCTTCTGTGCATATCTGCAGTAAGCTAGTTTATAAGAGATCTTCTGTACACATCTGTAGTAAGTTAGTTTATAGGAGATCTTCTGTGCATATCTGCAGTAAGCTAGTTTATAGGTGGTCTTCTCTGCACATCTGCAGTAAGCTAGTTTATAAAAGAGCTTTTCTGCACATCTGTAGTAAGCTAGTTTATAGGAGATCTTCTGTGCATATCTGCAGTAAGCTAGTTTATAGGTGATCTTCTGTACACATCTGTAGTAAGCTAGTTTATAGGTGATCTTCTCTGCACATCTGTTGTAGGCTTCTTTATAGGCGATCCTCTCTGCACATCTGCAGTAAGCTAGTTTATAAAGAGCTTTTTTGCACATCTGTAGTAAGCTAGTTTATAGGAGATCTTCTTTGCACCTCTGTAGTAAGCTAGTTTATAGGAGATCTTCTTTGCATATCTGCAGTATATAGGAGAGTTTTTCTGCACATCTGTAGTAAACTAGTTTCTGAAATGATGGGACAAAAAGGGAAGACTTTTCAAGAGGATACATTTTTCTTCCACGCGTAAAACTATGGCATTGTAACATTGTATGCAATGTTTTAACAGCCTGGGTATGAACATATGCTAATTGTTTTAATTATTTATGTTTGAGCAAGATCTGCACTCAAAACAGCGATATATAAGGTGGTAGGAAAAGTATACAGAATATGATCCCTATTTAAACATCAGCCTCCTTTTGAAACAAATATGGTGGATATGAAAGTTCTCTAACTAGATGTAGGCTTGGCCATATGTGTTACGTAAGTAGGACAACATAACAAGGTAGGGAAATAGTACAGAACACCGGCATCCAGAAAACAATTATGCGTTCCATAGAAAATAATTGAAGCATCATAGCACAAATTACACCCGGTTTCAATTGAACATGCAAACAGGTAAAATACTGTCAGAAGCTGACGATAAGGTCTCAAACTGAACTAGCTGTAAAAGATGAATAATAAGATTTCTCTTTTCTATTTAGGTGTAAAAGTCTGCAAACAATGCAAGCTTTTCTCTTTTTACATGTATTATTATGTTATATTTAGTGCTGCACCAGGCAGGCTGGCGTTATGTTCTCAATTATATTTCAATAAATATTCAAAGTTATAACCAAGCACATAAAATAAATTCAAACTAAAAACAAATGGCTGATCTTAATTTTAAATAAATTCTTTAAATTCTTTATTTATTAGGTGACTAAATCACTTTACTCAAAAAAATACCAAACTCCTAATAATGCAACTACCTACCGTGTCTTCCCCTCTGTACCGAGTCACAGGTAAACTTTATAATCTAAGTTTGGGTAACCATAGCAACAAACTTGTGATGGCCTGATTTTCGAGAAGCGTTAACACAACGTTAAAGTGAATGTCACTTTACAAACTACTCAAGGCTCCTAATACTTATATTACACATATTGATTCAAACCGTGAACTTTAAAAAAAATAAAATAATAATTTATAATATATTTTAATTACTAACTTCGCTCCGTTTTTTGAGCCACAACTCCTCCCATAAGGCACTTCCTTGTTTTGCAGAGAGTGACGTATAGAGTGGTCCCACCTACTCTATATGTATCTCTGATGCGCGCACCCGTGATGCCCTTACTTTGCGCATGCGTGAAAAACATTTGTACTTAAACTGTGCATGCGTTTAAAAACTAAATACTTAATGTGCGCAAGCGTGAAAGTAAGATAGACAGGTTGCGCATGCGTTAACATCCGACCTCCTCAAAGTGCTATATAGTATTCAATGAATGTATCCATTAATTGAATACTATTGTGATAGCGAATGCAGCCGAAAAATATGTATTCATCTAATCACAGTACCCTTAGCAGCACTGTACAATACTGTACAATACACAGTAGCCTTCACTGTATACCGCTGATAGAGTCTGAAATTGAAGGTGTTACAGAGCATGCGCATCTCGTGGACACGCATCACTTAATGAAGCTGGGGATTAGAAGCTAACGCATGCGCAGAATAAGCGCATGACGTTGCCAAAAAGGGGTTGAACACCACGGGGTAAAAAAACGGATTGGCAATCGCTATTGTCAATTATTTCCAAATAGAGGGACCAAATGGCGGGTGGAGGAATCTCGGCTCCAAAAATGACATAAAAAGGTATATATTTGGGATTAGCAAGTACACACAAAAAAATGATGAATTAAGGTCCACCTAAATTGTTGAGTGATAATATGGCAATAAGCGACACTGTTGAGGTTACATTCACTTTAAGTTAAGCCTGCATGAAAAGAGCGACTACACACCCTGCACAAAATATTCAAATGGAAACCTGGTACTAAACTACTTTTAGCTATCGACAACTTCTGTAGCTTATGGACTCAAACCCATAGAAGGGTGGGTTACAGTGAGCAAGGGAGGGAATTATAAGTAGTAGTTTGGATTTAGGGATATGTCAGATAATAAACGGTTTAGAGCAGTGTTTGATAGCTCCAATTGTCAAGGGCCTCTTGTTCTGTTCTTTGGGTCAGGACCTCTTGTTCTGTTCTTCAGGTCAGGTGAATTAGTTATTCTTTCACTGACCCGCTTGTATTTAAAGGACCATTAAACTTGACATTTCAACAATGTATAAAATGTTTCATTATTGCAAGTGAAACATTATTTGCAATATACATTCATTATTTATTGTGCTGCTGGTACTAATTACCACCACACTTCCTTTTGCTGTAAAATACATCTAAAAATTCTATGTCTTTCACTTTCACCCAGGGAGGTTTGGATTAAAGGGACAGTCTACCATAGAATTGTTATCGTTTTAAAAGATAGATAATCCCTTTATTACCCATTCCCCAGTTTTGCATAACCAACACAGTTATATTAATACACTTTTTACCTCTGTGATTACCTTGTATCTAGGAACCTTCTTCCAGCCCCCTGATCACATGACTGTGACTGTTTATTATCTATTGTCTTGCAGTTAGCATTGTGTTGTGCTAAATCTTAAATAACCCCCAGTGCCTGAACACAGTGTTATCTATATGGCCCACGTGTACTTTCTGTCTCTTTGTGTTGAAAAGAGATTTAAAAAGCATGTGATAAGAGGCAGCCCTCAAAGGCTTAGAAATCAGCATATGAGCCTACCTATGTTTAGTTTAAACTAAGAATACCAAGAGAAAAAAGCAAATTTGATGATAAAAGTAAATTGGAAAGTTGATTAATATTAAAAGTCCTATCTTAATAATGAAAGTTTAATTTATACTAGACTGTCCCTTTAATACTTTTAGGCAATTTATGTAAGCTTTTGTTTACTTCACCCCCCCCCAAGATTCTCAGCAGTCACATATTTCTTAAGTGTGGATTATTAGTTTTGCATCAATCATTCTTGCCAATTGTAATGAAGATGAATCAATGCTAAACCACCTTAAGGGGATAAGGGCATTCTACATCAGTGTCTCAACTGCACATGTGAAAACTGACGGCCAAATTATGGCCTAGATTTGGAGTTTGGCGTTAGCCGTGAAAACCAGCGTTAGAGGCTCCTAACGCTGGTTTTAGGCTAACTCCGGTATTTGGAGTCACTCAAAATAGGGTCTAACGCTCACTTTTCAGCCGCGACTTTTCCATACCGCAGATCCCCTTACTTCAATTGCGTATCCTATCTTTTCAATGGGATCTTTCTAACTCCGGTATTTAGAGTCGTGTCTGAAGTGAGCGTTAGACATCTAACGACAAAACTCCAGCCGCAGGAAAAAAGTCAGTAGTTAAGAGCTTTCTGGGCTAACGCCGGTTCATAAAGCTCTTAACTACTGTACTCTAAAGTACACTAACACCCATAAACTACCTATGTACCCCTAAACCGAGGCCCCCCCACATCGCCGCCACTCGATTAAATTTTTTTAACCCCTAATCTGCCGACCGCCACCTACGTTATACTTATGTACCCCTAATCTGCTGCCCCTAACACCGCCGACCCCTGTATTATATTTATTAACCCCTAATCTGCCCCCCACAACGTCGCCGCCAGCTACCTACAATAATTAACCCCTAATCTGCCGACTGCAAAGCGCCGCCACCTATATTATAGCTATGTACCCCTAATCTGCTGCCCCTAACACCGCCGACCCCTATATTATATTTATTAACCCCTAATCTGCCCCCCACAACTTCGCCTCCACCTGCCTACACTTATTAACCCCTAATCTGCCGAGCGGACCGCACCGCTACTATTATAAAGTTATTAACCCCTAATCCGCCTCACTAACCCTATAATAAATAGTATTAACCCCTAATCTGCCCTCCCTAACATCGCCAACACCTAACTTCAATTATTAACCCCTAATCTGCCGACCGGAGCTCACCGCTATTCTAATAAATGTATTAACCCCTAAAGCTAAGTCTAACCCTAACACTAACACCCCCCTAAATTAAATATAATTTTAATCTAACGAAATTAATTAACTCTTATTAAATAAATTATTCCTATTTAAAGCTAAATACTTACCTGTAAAATAAACCCTAATATAGCTACAATATAACGAATAATTACATTGTAGCTATTTTAGGATTAATATTTATTTTACAGGCAACTTTGTAATTATTTTAACCAGGTACAATAGCTATTTAATAGTTAAGAACTATTTAATAGCTAAAATAGTTAAAATAATTACAAATTTACCTGTAAAATAAATCCTAACCTAAGCTACAATTAAACCTACCACTACACTATCAATAAATTAATTAAATAAAATACCTATAATTATCTACAATTAAACCTACCACTACACTATCAATAAATTAATTAAATAAAATACCTACAATTATCTACAATTAAACCTAACACTACACTATCAATAAATAAATTAAATACAATACCTACAAATAACTACAATGAAATAAATCTAAAGTACAAAAAATAAAAAAGAACTAAGTTACAAAAAATAAAAAAATATTTACAAACATAAGAAAAATATTACAACAATTTTAAACTAATTACACCTACTCTAAGCCCCCTAATAAAATAACAAAGACCCACAAAATAACAAAATGCCCTACCCTATTCTAAATTAAAAAAGTTCAAAGCTCTTTTACCTTACCAGCCCTGAACAGAGCCCTTTGCGGGGCATGCCCCAAGAAATTCAGCTCTTTTGCCTGTAAAAAAAACCATACAATACCCCCCCCAACATTACAACCCACCACCCACATACCCCTAATCTAACCCAAACCTCCCTTAAATAAGCCTAACACTAAGCCCCTGAAGATCTTTCTACCTTGTCTTCACCATACCAGGTTCACCGATCCGTCCTGAAGAGCTCCTCCGATGTCCTGATCCAAGCCCAAGCGGGGGGCTGAAGAGGTCCATGATCCGGCTGAAGTCTTCATCCAAGCGGGAGCTGAAGAGGTCCATGATCCAGATGAAGTCTTCATCCAAGCGGGAGCTGAAGAGGTCCATGATCCGGATGAAGTCTTCTATCAACGGCATCTTCAATCTTCTTTCTTCCGGATCCATCTTGCAGACCTCCGACGCGGAACATCCTCTTCTCCCGACGCCGACTAGCCGAATGACGGTTCCTTTAAGGGACGTCATCCAAGATGGCGTCCCTCGAATTCCGATTGGCTGATAGGATTCTATCAGCCAATCGGAATTAAGGTAGGAATATACTGATTGGCTGATGGAATCAGCCAATCAGAATCAAGATCAATCCAATTGGCTGATCCAATCAGCCAATCAGATTGAGCTTGCATTGTATTGGCTGATCGGAACAGCCAATAGAATGCAAGCTCAATCTGATTGGCTGATCGAATCAGCCAATCGGATTGAACTTGATTCTGATTGGCTGATTCCATCAGCCAATCAGAATATTCCTACCTTAATTCCGATTGGCTGATAGAATCCTATCAGCCAATCGGAATTCGAGGGACGCCATCTTGGATGACGTCCCTTAAAGGAACCGTCATTCGGCTAGTAGGCGTCGGGAGAAGAGGATGTTCCGTGTCGGAGGTCTGCAAGATGGATCCGGAAGAAAGAAGATTGAAGATGCCGTTGATAGAAGACTTCATCCGGATCATGGACCTCTTCAGCTCCCGCTTGGATGAAGACTTCATCCGGATCATGGACCTCTTCAGCTCCCGCTTGGATGAAGACTTCAGCCGGATCATGGACCTCTTCAGCCCCCCGCTTGGGCTTGGATCAGGACATCGGAGGAGCTCTTCAGGACGGATCGGTGAACCTGGTAGGGTGAAGACAAGGTAGGAAGATCTTCAGGGGCTTAGTGTTAGGTTTATTTAAGGGGGGTTTGGGTTAGATTAGGGGTATGTGGGTGGTGGGTTGTAATGTTGGGGGGGGGGTATTGTATGGTTTTTTTTACAGGCAAAAGAGCTGAATTTCTTGGGGCATGCCCCGCAAAGGGCCCTGTTCAGGGCTGGTAAGGTAAAAGAGCTTTGAAATGTAGTAATTTAGAATAGGGTAGGGCATTTTGTTATTTTGGGGGTCTTTGTTAAAATTGTTGTAATATTTTTCTTATGTTTGTAAATATTTTTTTATTTTTTGTAACTTAGTTCTTTTTTATTTTTTGTACTTTAGTTAGTTTATTTCATTGTAGTTATTTGTAGGAATTGTATTTAATTTATTTATTGATAGTGTAGTGTTAGGTTTAATTGTAGGTAATTGTAGGTATTTTATTTAATTAATTTAATGATAGTATAGTGTTAGGTTTAATTGTAACTTAGGTTAGGATTTATTTTACAGGTAATTTTGTTATTATTTTAACTAGGTAACTATTAAATAGTTCTTAACTATTTAATAGCTATTGTACCTGGTTAAAATAATTACAAAGTTGCCTGTAAAATAAATATTAATCCTAAAATAGCTACAATGTAATTATAATTTATATTGTAGCTATATTAGGATTTATTTTACAGGTAAGTATTTAGCTTTAAATAGGAATAATTTATTTAATAAGAGTTAATTAATTTCATTAGATTAAAATTATATTTAATTTAGGGGGGTGTTAGTGTTAGGGTTAGACTTAGCTTTAGGGGTTAATACATTTATTAGAGTAGCTGTGAGCTCCGGTCGGCAGATTAGGGGTTAATGTTTGAAGTTAGGTGTCGGCGATGTTAGGGAGGGCAGATTAGGGGTTAATACTATTTATTATAGGGTTAGTGATGCGGATTAGGGGTTAATAACTTTATTATAGTAGCGCTCAGGTCCGCTCGGCAGATTAGGGGTTAATAAGTGTAGGCAGGTGGAGGCGACGTTGAGGGGGGCAGATTAGGGGTTAATAAATATAATATAGGGTTCGGCGATGTTAGGGGCAGCAGATTAGGGGTACATAAGGATAATGTAAGTAGCGGCGGTTTACGGAGCGGCAGATTAGGGGTTAAAAATAATATGCAGGGGTCAGCGATAGTGGGGGCGGCAGATTAGGGGTTAATAAGTGTAAGGCTAGGGGTGTTTAGACTCGGGGTACATGTTAGGGTGTTAGGTGCAGACGTAGGAAGTGTTTCCCCATAGCAAACAATGGAGCTGCGTTAGGAGCTGAACGCGGCTTTTTTGCAGGTGTTAGGTTTTTTTTCAGCTCAAACAGCCCCATTGTTTCCTATGGGGGAATCGTGCACGAGCACGTTTTTGAGGCTGGCCGCTTGCGTAAGCAACTCTGGTATCGAGAGTTGAAGCTGCGTTAAAAATGCTCTACGCTCCTTTTTTGGAGCCTAACGCAGCCTTTTTGTGGACTCTCAATACCAGAGTTATTTTTATGGTGCGGCCAGAAAAAAGCCGGCGTTAGCTACGCGGGTCGTTACCGACAAAACTCCAAATCTAGCCGTATGAGTTTTGTGCTATGAGCGGCTCGGTACTAACTTGCACGTTATTGTCACCGTTCACCTCAGTATAGCACTGCTCAGGGCCGGACTGGGAATAAAAAGCAGCCCTGGAAAAATATGAAGACCAGCCCTATTTTCCGTTGAGTCGGTAGAATTCACAGGCCCCATTTTTCTTAAAGATGATTACTGGGATACTCCTTCCCTAATATTTTTTTCAGAATTAAATTATATTACTTTGCATTAAATAAATATGCCAGATTGTTGTTATATAAGCACCCTACAACCCAATTGCAGCCTTTAAATTGTAGCTTCCCAGCCCCAACTGCTGCAGCCCACCGGGAAATCTCCTGGTATCCTGGTAGGCCAATCCGGCCCTGGCACTGCTATTACAGGTTTGCAAAAACCCGACGTTAGCAGGCAATATAGCAGCGTTGAGCTCCATACCGCACACAAATACCAGCGCTGCCTTGAGCTAATTTTATGTGTTTGTGCATGATTTCCCCATAGACATCAATGGGGAGAGCCGGCTAAAAAAATGCCTAACACCTGCAATGATGGAGCGTAAAGCTAACACCCTAACATAAACCCAGAGTCTAAACACCCCTAATCTGCTGCCCCTGATATCGCCGACACCTACAATATACTTAATAACCCCTAATCTGCCGCCCCCGACATTGCAGCCACCTACATTACACTTATTAAACCCTAATCTGCCGCCCCCAATGTCGCCGCCACCTATCTACACTTATTAACCCCTAATCTTTTGCCCTCAATGTCGTTGCTACCTACATTACACTTATTAACCCCTAATCTGCTGCCCCAATGTCATCGCTACCTACATTACACTTATTAAACCCTAATCTGCCGCCCCCAATGTCACCGCCACCTACCTAAACTTAACCCCTAATCTGCTGCCCCAATGTCGTTGCTACCTACCTACACTTATTAACCCTTAATCTGCCGCCCCAATGTCGCCGCTACTATACAAAAGTTATTAACCTCTAAACCTAACCCTAAATCTAACCCTAACGTAACCCTAACACCACTAACTTAAACATAATTAAAATAAATCTAAATAAAATTACAATTAATACCTAAATAATTCCTATTTAAAACTAAATACATGCTTACCTGTAAAATAAAACCTAAGCTAGCTACAATATAACTAATAGTTCTATTGTAGCTATCTTAGGTTTTATTTTTATTTCACAGCTAAGTTTGTATTTATTTTAACTAGATAGACTAGTTAGTAAATAGTTATTAACTATTTACTAACTACCTAGTTAAAATAAATACAAATTTACCTGTAAAATAAAACCTAACCTGTCTTACACTAACACCTAACCTTACACTATAATTAAATCAATAACATTAATTAAATACAATTAACTAAATTACAAAAAAATACACTAAATTACACAAAATAAAATAAAAATGATCAAATATTTAAACTAATTACACCTAATCTAATAGCCCTATCCATATAAAAAAGCCCCCCAAAATAAAAAAAAACCCTAGCCTAAACTAAACTGCCAATAGCCCTTAAAAGGGCCTTTGGCGGGGCATTGCCCCAAAGAAATCAGCTCTTTTACCTGTAAAAAAAAATACAAACAAACCCCCAACAGTAAAACCCACCACCCACACAACCAAACCCCCCAAATAAAATCCTATCTAAAAAACCTAAGCTCCCCATTGCCCTGAAAAGGGCATTTAGATGGGCATTGCCCTTAAAAGGGCATTTAGCTCTTTTTCTTTGCCCAAACCCTAAGCTAAAAATAAAACCCACCCAATAAATCCTTAAAAAAAACTAACACTAACCCCCAAAGATCCACTTACAGTTTTTGAAGACCGGACAGTCATCCTCATCAAGCCGGGAGAAGTCTTCATCCAAGCGGGCAGAAGTCCTCAACGAAGCCGGGAGAAGTCTTCATCCAAGTGGCAAGAAGTGGTCCTCCAGGCGGGCAGAAGTCTTCATCCAGACGGCATCTTCTATCTTCATCATTCCGACGTGGAGCGGCTCCATCTTCAAGACATCCTATCAGCCAATAGGATTGAGCTCGCATTCTATTGGCTGATTGGAACAGTCAATAGAATGCAAGCTCAATCCTATTGGCTGATTGGATTTTTTCACCTTTAATTCCGATTGGCTGATAGAATTCTATCAGCCAATTGGAATTCAAGGGACACCATCTTGGATGACGTCCCTTAAAGGAACCTTCATTCTTCAGTAGCCGTCAACAGAAGAGGATGCTCCACGCCGGATGTCTTGAAGATTGAGCCACTCCTCGTCGGAAGGATGAAGATAGAAGATGCCGTCTGGATGAAGACTTCTGCCTGCTTGGAGGACTACTTCTTGCCGCTTGGATAAAGACTTCTCCCGGCTTCGTTGAGGACTTCTGCCCGCTTGGATGAAGACTTCTCCCAGCTTGAGGAGGATGGATGTCCGGTCTTCAAAAACTGTAAGTGGATCTTCGGGGGTTAGTGTTAGGTTTTTTTAAGGGTTTATTGGGTGGGTTTTATTTTTAGCTTAGGGTTTGGTGGAAAAAAAAAGAGCTAAATGCCCTTTTAAGGGCAATGCCCACCCAAATGCCCTTTTTAGGGCAATGGGGATCTATTTAAGGGCTATTGGCAGTTTAGTTTAGGCTAGGGTTTTTTTTATTGGGGGGGGGGCTTTTTTTATTTTGATAGGGCTTTATTGTGCTGTTTCTTGTATATAACTGCATGTTTTACTCCTGCAAAGATAGATAGACAGACAGATAGATAGATAGATAGATAGATAGATAGATAGATAGATAGATAGATAGATGATAGATATATAGATAGATATAGACAGACAGATTTTATGGATAGATAGCTAGATAGATAGATAGATAGATAGCTATAGATAGACAGACAGCTGGACAGATTAGATAGATAGATAGATAGATAGATAGATAGATAGATAGATAGATAGATATAGACAGACAGACAGATTTGATAGATAGCTATAGATAGACAGACGGCCGGACAGATTAGATAGATAGATAGATGATAGGTAGGTAGATAGATAGATAGATAGATAGATAGATAGATAGATAGATAGATAGAGCTAGATATACAGTCTGACAGATTAGATAGATAGAAAGATATATATAGATAGAGATAGATAGATAGAGACAGACAGATTTGATAGATAGATATAGATAGACAGATGGATGGACAGATTAGATAGATAGAGCTAGATAGACAGTCGGACAGATTAGATAGATAGATAGATAGATAGATAGATAGATAGATAGAGCTAGATAGACAGAGAGACAGATTAGATAGATAGATAGATAGATAGATAGATAATAGATATACAGTTGGGCAGATTAGCTAGATAGAGATAGATAGATAAATAGATAGATAGATAGATAGATACAGATAGATAGATATACAGTTGGGCAGATTAGATAGATAGATATAGATAGATAAATAAAAAATATATAGATATAGATAAATAAATAGATAGATAGATAGAGATACAGATTAATAAAAAATCTTCTGATTGAAGAACAGATCTATTTAAACAGTTTCTTAATGTATCTTTGGCTTTAGCGTATTTGGCTTAGTGCATCTTTTGGTAATTGCCCAATCAAAAGCCTGAATGGGGTTTTTAGGTCGCCCAGAAAAGCCTATGGGGGAGGGAGTTAGCGCAGTGAAATCTTTTTACATTCAGCTTGTAATCTGAGAGCAAGAATAGGAGTGCTAAACCTGTAATCATAGTGTAGTGCGCTCAGTGTGACTTTATTTATAATAAACAGAGGCACATGAGGCATCTCAAAAGCTATTTAAAGGGACACTACACAAAAATTTTTATTGTTTAAAAAGATAGATAACGCTGTTACTACAATGCACAATGAACACTAATATACTTTATAACATTTAAACTCTAAATTGCTGCCTGTTTCTAATCCACTACAGACATCCTATTACTTAAATGCTTTTTAATTTGCTTTTCACAACAGGAGACTGCTAGTTCACGTGAGCCATATAGATAACATTGTGCTCATGCTGTAGAATTGTGCAGGACTTTTCACTATTTGGCTAAAAAGCAAGTCAATAATAAATAACATATCATGTGATCAGGGGCTGTCAGAAGATACTTCATTACAAGGTAATCACAGAGGTACAAAGTATATTAATATAACCATGTTGGTTATGCAAAACTGGGGAATGGGTAATAAAGGGATTATCTATCTTTTTAAACAATAACAATTTTGGAGTAGACTGTCCCTTTAACCCTTTAAGGACACAGCTTTCAGTTTGCTCAATTGTTTTATGACGGAAAAATTCCGTCATATGTCCTTAAGAGGTTAAGTGTTTTTCTTCCAATTGTAGTGCACTGTTGAAATACTGGACTGTCAGGTTGAATCCACAACAACCTAGAGTTTCTGCAATTGTTCTGCAAATTACAGTAAAGTGAGAATTAAATTAGACAGAGCAGGTCATTTTACACAATTTTTCAATTTACTTCTAGCTATTTGTGTATCCTTTGCTGAACAGTAAATCTAGGTAGTCTTGCAGGAGGGTGAATGTGTCTTTAGCAGTCTATGGCAACAGTGTTTGTAACTATGTATAACATTGCTAAAGACACATGCACGCTCCTGAGCTTACCTAGGATTACTTTATAACAAAGGATACCAAGATAATTTAGCAAAATCAATAATAGAAAGGAATTGGAAAGCTGTCTAAAATGTCATGCTCTATACAATAAGTTTCATTTTGACATTGCTGTCTCTTTAAAGGTACGGTAAAGTCCAAATTAAACATTAGTGATTCAGATAGGGCATGTCATTTTAAAGGGACATGAAACCCAAAACTTTTCTTTCATGATGTAGGTATCACATACAATTTAAAACAACTTTTCATAGTTTTCAGATTATTTCTATTATCAAATTTGCTTCATTCTCTAGGTATCTTTTAAGTGAGCTAATGGCAATGGGTATGTATATGCAGCCACCAATCAGCAGCTAGAACCTAGGTTCTTTGCCGCTCCTAAGCTTACCTAGATATACCTTTTAGCAAAGGATAACAAGAGAAGGTAGCAAATTAAATGATAGAAGTAAACTGGAAAGTTGTTTAAAATCCTATGTTTTGTCTCAATCATGAATGTCTAATTATGACTTTACTGACCCTTTAAACAACTTTCCAATTTACTTTTATCATCCAATTTGCTTTGTTCTCTTAGTAATCTTAGTTTAAAGCTAAGCCTGGGTAGGATCATATGCTAATTTCTAGGCCCTTGAAGGCCGCCTCTTATCTCAATGCATTTAAGTTTTTCACAGCTAGAGGGCATTAGTCCATGGGTGTCATATAGTTAACATTGTTCTCACTCACATGGAGTTAGCACTAATTGCCTGAAATTCAAGTATGTCAAAATAACTGAGATAAGGTAATCACAGAGGTAAAAAGTGTATTAAAGGGACATTGAACCCAAATTTTTTTCTGTCATGATTAAGATAGAGCAGCACTTTTAAGCAACTTTCTATTTTACTCCTATTATCAATTTTTCTTCATTCTCTTTGTATTTTTTTTTTTTTTTTAATGCAGGAATGTAAGCTTATGAGATGGACCATATTTGGTTCAGCACCTGGGTAGCGCTTGCTGATTGGTGGCTACATTTAGCCAACAGTCAGCAAGCAGTAGCCACCAATCAGCAAGTGTTACCCAGGTGCTAAACCAAAGCTGTCCCGTCTCCTAAGCTTACATTCCTGCTTTTTCAAATAATGATACTAAGAGAAGAAAAATTGATGATAGGAGTAAATCTGAAAGTTGTTTAAAATTGCATGCTCTATCTGAATCATGACAGAAAAAAATTGGGTTCAGTATTCCTTTAACGACAACGATGCCTCCCTCCCTCCTTCCCTCCTGCTGGCTTCCTACAACACTGGTCATTAAGGGGTTAATATAGCACTATTGGTTATGCAAAATTGGGGAATGATAAATAAAGGGATTATCTATATTTTTAAACAAAAACAAATTCAGTGTTTACTGTCCCTTTAATAAGGAAATAGGTTGTGCAGGGGCTGCAGTGGAATACTCAGGTATGCTGCAGATTGCTAGCTGCCTTGTTACTAGTGTCAGCAATCAGGGACAGACACTAATCATGGGGAGGGGGAGGACGATTATTCACTGTCAGTGAGGGGGACGGGACATTCCTGTAAGGGAGGAAGAGAATACAAGGAGAAGGGTGTGAAAGGCAAAGAAAGCAAAGAGAAAGCTGTGAGAAACGGCTTAGAGTACAGGAAACATTTACTGAGGCTAGTTGTGTGAGAGAGTGCAGTGAATGTGATAGCCGGTGTGTGAGAGAGCGCAGTGAATTTTATAGCAGTGAGTGTGTGAGAGAGTGCAGTGAATGTGATAGCAGGAGTGTGAGAGAGTGCAGTGAACGTTATAGCAGGTGTGTGAGACACTGCAGTGAATGTTATAGCAGGTGTGTGATAGAGTGCAGTGAACGTTATAGCAGGTGTGTGATAGAGTGCAGTGAACGTTATAGCAGGTGTGTGAGACACTGCAGTGAATGTTATAGCAGGTGTGTGATAGAGTGCAGTGAACGTTATAGCAGGTGTGTGATAGAGTGCAGTGAACGTTATAGCAGGTGTGTGAGACACTGCAGTGAATGTTATAGCAGGTGTGTGATATAGTGCAGTGAATGTTATAGCAGGTGTGTGATAGAGTGCAGTGAACGTTATAGCAGGTGTGTGAGACACTGCAGTGAATGTTATAGCAGGTGTGTGATAGAGTGCAGTGAATGTTATAGCAGGTGTGTGAGATACTGCAGTGAATGTTATAGCAGGTGTGTGATAGAATGCAGTGAATGGGGAAGCAGTGAGTGGGTGAGACACTGCAGTGAATGTGATAGCAGTGAGTATGATAGAGTGCAGTGAATGTTATAGCAGGTGTGTGATATAGTGCAGTGAATGTTATAGCAGGTATTTGATAGAGTGCAGTGAATGTGATAGCAGGAGTGTGAGAGAGTGCAGTGAATGTTATAGCAGGTGTGTGATAGAGTGCAGTGAATGTTATAGCAGGTGTGTGATAGAGTGCAGTGAATGTTATAGCAGGTGTGTGATATAGTGCAGTGAATGTTATAGCAGGTGTGTGATAGAGTGCAGTGAATGTGATAGCAGGAGTGTGAGAGAGTGCAGTGAATGTTATAGCAGGTGTGTGATAGAGTGCAGTGAATGTTATAGCAGGTGTGTGATAGAGTGCAGTGAATGTTATAGCAGGTGTGTGATATAGTGCAGTGAATGTTATAGCAGGTGTGTGATAGAGTGCAGTGAATGTGATAGCAGGAGTGTGAGAGAGTGCAGTGAATGTTATAGCAGGTGTGTGATAGAGTGCAGTGAATGTTATAGCAGGTGTGTGATAGAGTGCAGTGAATGTTATAGCAGGTGTGTGAGACACTGCAGTGAATGTGATAGCAGGAGTGTGAGAGAGTGCAGTGAACGTTATAGCAGGTGTGTGAGACACTGCAGTGAATGTTATAGCAGGTGTGTGATAGAATGCAGTGAATGGGGAAGCAGTGAGTGGGTGAGACACTGCAGTGAATGTGATAAAGTACAGTGAATGTTATAGCAGGTGTGTGATAGAGTGCAGTGAGTCTGATAGCAGGAGTATGATAAAGTACAGTGAATGTTATAGCAGGTGTGTGATATAGTGCAGTGAATGTGATAGCAGGACTGTGATAGAGTGCAGTGAATGATAGCAGTGAGTGTGTGAGAGAGTGCACTGAATTTGATAGCAGGTGTGTGAGACAGTGCAGGGTTTGGTTTATGAATGATGGTCCTGAACACTGCACCTGGTATGTGACACACATCTGAGACTGCTGGAGCAGGTGTGTAATGTTATTGTGTGAACGCAGGAGCAGTTGTGAGTATAGGTGTAGTGTGTGTGCAGGAGCAGTGGTGAGACATTGAAGTGAGTATAGGTGTAGTGTGAGCGCAGGAGCAGTGGTGATGACAGTGTGTGAGACGTTACAGTGAGTATAGGTGTAGTGTGAGCGCAGCAACAGTGGTGATAACAGTGTGTGAGACGTTACAGTGAGTAAAGGTGTAGTGTGAGCGCAGGAGCAGTGGTGAACATTGAAGTGAGTATAGGTGTAGCAGAAGTGCAGGAGCAGTGGTGACACAGTGCGTGAGACATCACAGTGAGTATACATGTAGTGTGAGCGCAGGAGCAGGTTTGTGGCAGACTAATGATTACTAGAGTGGGTATGTGAGTCAGGAGCTGTAGTGTAGCAGCTGCACTAAACACAGGACAAATTGTGAACTACGAGAGAGTCATAGACGGACACTGGAGGAAAGGCTGTGGATGTGGGAGGCGTGAGTTGGTGCTAAGTGTGATAGATCAGACAGGAAGATAATGTCAGAGCTACAGGACAGGAGTGTCAGGAGCAGGGGGCGGGCTGTACAGGGGCAGGAACAGGTATACTGCTGAGGTAATGTCAGGGTGGGGCATGCAAGCAGAGACAGACTAAACCTGTAGAAGAGACCAGTGACACACTGAGAGTGCTCAGCACATGTCACACACTGACATACTGGGAGGGTAATAATAAAGTACATGTTGTGGGAGCAGCAGGTCATAGTGGAGCACGGTGAGAGGATCAAGAAATAAACACAAAGACTGTTTTTATCATAAACTTCCACTACCTCTGCCTGACCATGCAAGACGGTCATTTTCTTATGTCGGCCCTGCAGCCAAATACGGACATCTCCTCTCTGGCACTGCCCACCGACTCTCAGCTGAACCGCAAGCTTCGAGATGAGAGCCAAGAACTACGAAATGCCCGTGTTCAGGAGCAGGTGCGGGCACGCATGATGCAGAAGGGACAGTCCTCCTCCAGAGGTGACTCTGGCTATGCAGGTAAGAGAGTGTGAGCTCTGCGGGTGAGAGTGTGTTGCCGTCATGTCACCTGCCCAGTGCAGAGAGGCCTGGGTACTAGTGAATACATAAGCCGTCTCTCTGCAGCTAGCATTGCAAAATCCCAAATACTCAGCAAGTTCTGACAGCCACAAACATTACCTTGTTGGGCGGATTTATTTATTGTGCTATAAATGTTTGTGTTGTGTGTTTATTCAGTTGTTTTCTGCAGGTCACTGATTGTATATGCAAATCCATGTGTCTATTCTTGATTTAAAAATGCATGTGGTAATATAGTTCTGTATTACTGTTGGTAGAAATGTCAGTGCATTTACTACAGCCCATGTAAAGAATTGTCAGTGCATGTTGTATTGTAGGGTGTTTGGCAGAGAATTCTGGGTAATTCCAAATAGAACCACCAGCACAGTAACATAATGTGTTTGTGTATACATCATTATTCAGTTATTCTCTTACAAATAAATATTGCAGCAGCCTATTAAATATACCAGTCACTGAATACTAAATAGATTTATTACACAGCTGTGCAGGGTGTCATTAGAGTTACTGCAGCCTATAATCACCTGGCTGTAAGGCAGTCATAAATCTTTATTTATGGAGCACTCTTTTGTTTAGTAAGAAGGTGTTCTGTGGCAGAGAGCTTTGAGCTAGTTTAGTAAGTGTGCCAGTCTAATACAACAGTGTAGTAAAGCACCATATAAAGTAGGGGATAGATCACATGTTTGTAGTCTCTTCTGCAGGGTTTTGTAGAGGGGTTGGGAGCCCATTATTGATGCAACATGTCTTAGCTACTGCAGAAAATTCACTGATGTTGGTTCATCCTAGTTATAAGTTTTGAGGTATGGGCAAGACATGAGTTGGTGAGTTGTTTTATTCTTTATTTGGACCATTTAGTTTGGTATGGGATACTTATATCAATGTAACACAGTTTTAGATAGGATCCTGCCATTGGTGTCACCCAGTGTGGGATGGGAGGCTGCCATTGGTGTCACCCAGTGTGGGATGGGAGGCTGCCATTGGTGTCACCCAGTGTGGGATGGGAGGCTGCCATTGGTGTCACCCAGTGTAGGATGGGTGGATGTGATTGTCACCCAGTATGATGGTTTGTCTGGTATAGGATACAACTATTAGTGTAAGATGGTATGTCTGGTACAGGATACATCTATTAGTGTAAAATGGTTTGTCTGGTTCAGGATACATCAATTAGTGTAAGATGGTTTGTCTGGTACAAAATACATCTATTAGTGTGAAATGGTTTGTCTGGTACAGGATACATCTATTAGTGCAAGATGGTTTGTCTGGTACAGGATACATCTATTAGTGCAAGATGGTTTATCTGGTACAGGATACCTCTATTAGTGTGAGATGGGTTGTCTGGTACAGGATACATCTATTAGTGCACAATGGTTTGTCTGGTACAGGATACATCTATTAGTGCACAATGGTTTGTCTGGTACAGGATACATTTATTAGTGCACAATGGTTTGTCTGGTAAAGGATGCCTCTATTAGTGTAAGATGGTTTGTCTGGTACAGGATACATCTATTAGTGCAAGATGGTTTGTCTGGTACAGGGTGCATCTATTAGTGTTAGATGGTTTGTCTGGTACAGGATACATCTATTAGTGTAAAATGGTTTGTCTGGTTCAGGATACATCAATTAGTGTAAGATGGTTTGTCTGGTACAAAATACATCTATTAGTGTGAAATGGTTTGTCTGGTACAGGATACATCTATTAGTGCAAGATGGTTTGTCTGGTACAGGATACATCTATTAGTGCAAGATGGTTTATCTGGTACAGGATACCTCTATTAGTGTGAGATGGGTTGTCTGGTACAGGATACATCTATTAGTGCACAATGGTTTGTCTGGTACAGGATACATCTATTAGTGCACAATGGTTTGTCTGGTACAGGATACATTTATTAGTGCACAATGGTTTGTCTGGTAAAGGATGCCTCTATTAGTGTAAGATGGTTTGTCTGGTACAGGATACATCTATTAGTGCAAGATGGTTTGTCTGGTACAGGGTGCATCTATTAGTGTTAGATGGTTTGTCTGGTACAGGGTGCATCTGTTAGTGTTAGATGGTTTGTCTGGTACAGGGTGCATCTATTAATGTTAGATGTTTTGTCTGGTACAGGGTGCAACTGTTAGCGTTAGATGGTTTGTCTGGTACAGGGTGCATCTATTAGTACACGATGGTTTGTCTGGTACAGGATACATCTATTAGTGCACAATGGTTTGCCTGGTACAGGATGCCTCTATTAGTGTAAGATGGTTTGTCTGGTACAGGATACATCTATTAGTGCAAGATGGTTTGTCTGGTACAGGGTGCATCTATTAGTGTTAGATGGTTTGTCTGGTACAGGGTGCATCTATTAGTGTTAGATGGTTTGTCTGGTACAGGATACATCAATTAGTGTGAAATGGTTTGTCTGGTACAGGATACATCTATTCATGTAAGATGGTATGTATGGTACAGGATACATCTATTAGTGTAAAATGGTTTGTCTGGTACAGGATACATCAATTAGTGTAAGATGGTTTGTCTGGTACAGGATACATCTATTAGTGCAAGATGGTTTATCTGGTACAGGATACCTCTATTAGTGCAAGGTAGGTTGTCTGGTACAGGATACATCTATTAGTGCACAATGGTTTGTCTGGTACAGGATACATCTATTAGTGCACAATGGTTTGCCTGGTACAGGATGCCTCTATTAGTGTAAGATGGTTTGTCTGGTACAGGATACATCTATTAGTGCAAGATGGTTTGTCTGGTACAGGGTGCATCTATTAGTGTTAGAACGTTTGTCTGGTACAGGGTGCATCTATTAGTGTTAGATGGTTTGTCTGGTACAGGATACATCTATTAGTGTAAGATGAATTGTCTGGTACAGGGTGTATCTATTAGTGTAAGATGGTTTGTCTGGTACAGGGTGTATCTATTAGTGCAAGATGGTTTGTCTGGTACAGGATGCATCTATTAGTGCAAGATGATGATTTGTCTGGTACAGGGTGCCTCTATTGTAAGCAAGCATAGGTTGGGATCTCCCCATTGGTATAAGCTAGTATAGGAAGAGATGCTACTTTTGATTAAATTCAGTTTGCAACTGAAGGCTGTTATTGGGTCACTTGGGAGATGTATGGCTGAGATAATGTGTATGGGGTCAGTCATCTGCTCATTGGCATTGATTCCCTAACACAGTGAGCAGAATAAACTTTATTTATTTTTTGTTATACAGTATATATATATTTTCCCATGTAGCTGTGTATAAAATCATGGAGAAATGTATTTATCTTTAGTAAATTTGCTTCACAAGATAACATATTCAGAATTTAGGTCCTATGGCAAGAACCGAACATGTTTTATCTTCATTGATGTGAATAGTTTTCTTATCTGATAAATTAATGTAGCAAAGGTGTAGTGTTGTTTTAGTAGGAATATCACATGAATTCACTCACAGGCATGAAATCACTAAAGACAGAGTAAGAAAAAGTGCTTTACAGGAGTGGATTAAATGAACAGTGAAATTAAAAAACTGAAGGACTGGGCAAATAAATCGGATCTAAAATATAATAATACCAAGAGAAAAATTATGCATATTGGATCCAAAAGGCCAATTATAGTCTCCATGGTACATTACTGACTGCAACTAAAGAAAAACAGGACTTGAGAATTATTATTTCAGATGATTTAAAATTTAGTACACAATGCAGCAGTGCAGCCAGTAAGGCCAGTTGAATACTTGGTTATATTGGGAGAGGTATTAGTAGCAGAAATAACAAGGTTCTTATGCCACTTTACAGATCACTAGTTAGACCAAATCTGGAATACTGTGTACAGTTCTGGAGAGCACATCTTCAGAAAGATATAAATAGACTAGAAACTGTCCATAGGAGGATACTAAATGGTACACGGTCTAAAATATAAAACATTCAAAGAAAGAATCTATGATCTATGTATATATGTATAGTTTACATGATAGAAGGGAAAGAGGTGACATGATAGAAACCTTCAAATATATGAAGGGGCTTAATAAAGTGGAAGCTGAAAGCATTTTCCACAAAAACATAAATGCCAAAACAAGGGGTCGCCATCTAAAGTTAGAGGGTAGCAGATTCAGGAGAAATGTGAGGAAGCATTTTTTTACAGAAAGGGTGGTGAATTAATGGAATAAACTTTCAAATGAGGTGGTAAACAAAAGGCCTGTAAAGGAATTCAAAACTGCCTGGGACATGCATAAGACTATCCTAATAAAACAGTAACATGTAATATGTATAGACTTGATGGGACATGCATAAGACTATCCTAAGGAAACAGTAACATGTAATATGTGTAGACTTGATGGGACATGCATAAGGTTATCCTAAGGAAACAGTAACATGTAATATGTGTAGACTTGATGGGACATGCATAAGACTATCCTAAGGAAACAGTAACATGTAATATGTGTAGACTTGATGGGACATACATAAGGCTATCTAAGGAAACAGTAACATGTAATATGTGTAGACTTGATGGGACATGCATAAGGTTATCGTAAGGAAACAGTAACATGTAATATGTGTAGACTTGATGGGACATGCATTAGGCTATCCTAAGGAAACAGTAACATGTAATATGTGTAGACTTGATGGGACATGCATAAGGCTATCCTAAGGAAACAGTAACATGTAATATGTATAGACTTGATGGGACATGCATAAGGCTATCCTAAGGAAACAGTAACATGTAATATGGGTAGACTTGATGGGACATACATAAGGCTATCCTAAGGAAACAGTAACATGTAATATGTATAGACTTGATGGGACATACATAAGGCTATCCTAAGGAAACAGTAACATGTAATATGTATAGACTTGATGGGACATACATAAGGCTATCCTAAGGAAACGGTAACATGTAATATGGGTAGACTTGATGGGACATACATAAGGCTATCCTAAGGAAACAGTAACATGTAATATGTGTAGACTTGATGGGACATGCATAAGGCTATCCTAAGGAAACAGTAACATGTAATATGTATAGACTTGATGGGACATACATAAGGCTATCCTAAGGAAACAGTAACATGTAATATGGGTAGACTTGATGGGACATACATAAGGCTATCCTAAGGAAACAGTAACATATAATATGTGTAGACTTGATGGGACATACATAAGGCTATCCTAAGGAAACAGTAACATGTAATATGTATAGACTTGATGGGACATACATAAGGCTATCCTAATAAAACAGTAACATGTAATATGTATAGACTTGATGGGACATACATAAGGCTATCCTAAGGAAACAGTAACATGTAATATGTATAGACTTGATGGGACATACATAAGGCTATCCTAATAAAACAGTAACATGTAATATGTATAGACTTGATGGGACATACATAAGGCTATCCTAAGGAAACAGTAACATGTAATATATGTAGACTTGATGGGACATACATAAGACTATCCTAAGGAAACAGTAACATGTAATATGTGTAGACTTGATGGGACATGCATAAGGCTATCCTAAGGAAACAGTAACATGTAATATGTATAGACTTGATGGGACATGCATAAGGCTATCCTAAGGAAACAGTAACATGTAATATGTATAGACTTGATGGGACATACATAAGGCTATCCTAAGGAAACAGTAACATGTAATATGTGTAGACTTGATGGGACATACATAAGGCTATCCTAATAAAACAGTAACATGTAATATGTATAGACTTGATGGGACATGCATAAGGCTATCCTAAGGAAACAGTAACATGTAATATGGGTAGACTTGATGGGACATACATAAGGCTATCCTAAGGAAACAGTAACATGCAATATGTGTAGACTTGATGGGACATACATAAGGCTATCCTAAGTAATAAGTAGCATGTAATATGAATAGACTTGATGGGACATACATAAGGCAATGATAAGGAAACAGTAACATGTAATATGTATAGACTTGATGGGACATACATAAGGCTATCCTAAGTAATAAGTAGCATGTAATATGTATAGACTTGATGGGACATGCATAAAGCTTTCCTAAGGAAACAGTAACATGCAATATGTGTAGACTTGATGGGGCATACATAAGGCTATCCTAAGGAAACAGTAACATGTAATATGTGTAGACTTGATGGGACATACATATGGCTATCCTAAGGAAACAGTAACATGTAATATGGGTAGACTTGATGGGACATACATAAGGCTATCCTAAGGAAACAGTAACATGTAATATGTATAGACTTGATGGGACATGCATAAGACTATACTAAGGAAACAGTAACATGTAATATGTGTAGACTTGATGGGACATACATAAGACTATACTAAGGAAACAGTAACATGTAATATGTATAGACTTGAAGGGACATGCATAAGGCTATCCTAAGGAAACAGTAACATGTAATATGTATAGACTTGATGGGACATGCATAAGACTATCCTAAGGAAACAGTAACATGTAATATGTGTAGACTTGATGGGACATACATAAGGCTATCTAAGGAAACAGTAACATGTAATATGTGTAGACTTGATGGGACATGCATAAGGTTATCGTAAGGAAACGGTAACATGTAATATGTGTAGACTTGATGGGACATGCATTAGGCTATCCTAAGGAAACAGTAACATGTAATATGTATAGACTTGATGGGACATGCATAAGGCTATCCTAAGGAAACAGTAACATGTAATATGGGTAGACTTGATGGGACATACATAAGGCTATCCTAATAAAACAGTAACATGTAATATGTATAGACTTGATGGGACATACATAAGGCTATCCTAAGGAAACAGTAACATGTAATATATGTAGACTTGATGGGACATACATAAGACTATCCTAAGGAAACAGTAACATGTAATATGTGTAGACTTGATGGGACATGCATAAGGCTATCCTAAGGAAACAGTAACATGTAATATGTATAGACTTGATGGGACATGCATAAGGCTATCCTAAGGAAACAGTAACATGTAATATGTATAGACTTGATGGGACATACATAAGGCTATCCTAAGGAAACAGTAACATGTAATATGTGTAGACTTGATGGGACATACATAAGGCTATCCTAATAAAACAGTAACATGTAATATGTATAGACTTGATGGGACATGCATAAGGCTATCCTAAGGAAACAGTAACATGTAATATGGGTAGACTTGATGGGACATACATAAGGCTATCCTAAGGAAACAGTAACATGCAATATGTGTAGACTTGATGGGACATACATAAGGCTATCCTAAGTAATAAGTAGCATGTAATATGAATAGACTTGATGGGACATACATAAGGCAATGATAAGGAAACAGTAACATGTAATATGTATAGACTTGATGGGACATACATAAGGCTATCCTAAGTAATAAGTAGCATGTAATATGTATAGACTTGATGGGACATGCATAAAGCTTTCCTAAGGAAACAGTAACATGCAATATGTGTAGACTTGATGGGGCATACATAAGGCTATCCTAAGGAAACAGTAACATGTAATATGTGTAGACTTGATGGGACATACATATGGCTATCCTAAGGAAACAGTAACATGTAATATGGGTAGACTTGATGGGACATACATAAGGCTATCCTAAGGAAACAGTAACATGTAATATGTATAGACTTGATGGGACATGCATAAGACTATACTAAGGAAACAGTAACATGTAATATGTGTAGACTTGATGGGACATACATAAGACTATACTAAGGAAACAGTAACATGTAATATGTATAGACTTGAAGGGACATGCATAAGGCTATCCTAAGGAAACAGTAACATGTAATATGTATAGACTTGATGGGACATGCATAAGACTATCCTAAGGAAACAGTAACATGTAATATGTGTAGACTTGATGGGACATACATAAGGCTATCTAAGGAAACAGTAACATGTAATATGTGTAGACTTGATGGGACATGCATAAGGTTATCGTAAGGAAACGGTAACATGTAATATGTGTAGACTTGATGGGACATGCATTAGGCTATCCTAAGGAAACAGTAACATGTAATATGTATAGACTTGATGGGACATGCATAAGGCTATCCTAAGGAAACAGTAACATGTAATATGGGTAGACTTGATGGGACATACATAAGGCTATCCTAAGGAAACAGTAACATGTAATATGTATAGACTTGATGGGACATACATAAGGCTATCCTAAGGAAACAGTAACATGTAATATGTATAGACTTGATGGGACATACATAAGGCTATCCTAAGGAAACAGTAACATGTAATATGGGTAGACTTGATGGGACATACATAAGGCTATCCTAAGGAAACAGTAACATGTAATATGTGTAGACTTGATGGGACATGCATAAGGCTATCCTAAGGAAACAGTAACATGTAATATGTATAGACTTGATGGGACATACATAAGGCTATCCTAAGGAAACAGTAACATGTAATATGGGTAGACTTGATGGGACATACATAAGGCTATCCTAAGGAAACAGTAACATATAATATGTGTAGACTTGATGGGACATACATAAGGCTATCCTAAGGAAACAGTAACATGTAATATGTGTAGACTTGATGGGACATGCATAAGGCTATCCTAAGGAAACAGTAATATGTATAGACTTGATGGGACATACATAAGGCTATCCTAATAAAACAGTAACATGTAATATGTATAGACTTGATGGGACATACATAAGGCTATCCTAAGGAAACAGTAACATATAATATGTGTAGACTTGATGGGACATACATAAGACTATCCTAAGGAAACAGTAACATGTAATATGTGTAGACTTGATGGGACATACATAAGGCTATCCTAAGGAAACAGTAACATGTAATATGTGTAGACTTGATGGGACATGCATAAGGCTATCCTAAGGAAACAGTAACATGTAATATGTATAGACTTGATGGGACATGCATAAGGCTATCCTAAGGAAACAGTAACATGTAATATGTGTAGACTTGATGGGACATGCATAAGGCTATCCTAAGGAAACAGTAACATGTAATATGTATAGACTTGATGGGACATACATAAGGCTATCCTAAGGAAACAGTAACATGTAATATGTGTAGACTTGATGGGACATACATAAGGCTATCCTAATAAAACAGTAACATGTAATATGTATAGACTTGATGGGACATGCATAAGGCTATCCTAAGGAAACGGTAACATGTAATATGTATAGACTTGATGGGACATACATAAGGCTATCCTAAGAAAACAGTAACATGTAATATGTATAGACTTGATGGGACATACATACGGCTATCCTAAGGAAACAGTAACATGTAATATGGGTAGACTTTATGGGACATACATAAGGCAATGATAAGGAAACAGTAACATGTAATATGTATAGACTTGATGGGACATACATAAGGCTATCCTAAGGAAACAGTAACATGCAATATGTGTAGACTTGATGGGACATACATAAGGCTATCCTAAGTAATAAGTAGCATGTAATATGTATAGACTTGATGGGACATACATAAGGCAATGATAAGGAAACAGTAACATGTAATATGTATAGACTTGATGGGACATACATAAGGCTATCCTAAGTAATAAGTAGCATGTAATATGTATAGACTTGATGGGACATGCATAAAGCTTTCCTAAGGAAACAGTAACATGCAATATGTGTAGACTTGATGGGGCATACATAAGGCTATCCTAAGGAAACAGTAACATGCAATATGTGTAGACTTGATGGGACATACATATGGCTATCCTAAGGAAACAGTAACATGTAATATGGGTAGACTTGATGGGACATACATAAGGCTATCCTAAGGAAACAGTAACATGTAATATGTATAGACTTGATGGGACATGCATAAGACTATACTAAGGAAACAGTAACATGTAATATGTGTAGACTTGATGGGACATACATAAGACTATACTAAGGAAACAGTAACATGTAATATGTATAGACTTGAAGGGACATGCATAAGGCTATCCTAAGGAAACAGTAACATGTAATATGTATAGACTTGATGGGACATGCATAAGACTATCCTAAGGAAACAGTAACATGTAATATGTGTAGACTTGATGGGACATGCATTAGGTTATCCTAAGGAAACAGTAACATGTAATATGTGTAGATTTGATTGACCTTTTGGTTCTTATCTACTGTAAAATTCTATGTTTTCCTATATCCTCATTATCATATTCACTAAATTCTGGAGATATCTCTTACACTGGTTTTAGTGAATGTACTTTTCACGATAACTGTAGGCCGCTGAGACAGAAATAGAAGCAGCACTTTCTGCATTCAAGCACAGAGTCCGAAGTCCTTGGCAGTTGTATCTCTGTGTGACTGACAGAGGGAGGATCCTTTAGTAGTGATGGGATAAACAAAAAAATTCCACAGCACATACTTGTATTACAGTACAAATGACGGTGACAAGACAGTCATTCATGGGTTAATACAAAGCTTTCTAAATCCTACAGAACATTTCCCTTTATTCTGAAATGTAAAGTAATTCTCAGATTGGCTTCTGTGACACCTTTGGGATGTTCTAGTGTAAAAGTAAAATGCTCTATATCTTTAAATCATTTTATTTTAAAAAAAAATCCTTCCTTTTTACTTCTGCAAATGGTTTAGATAAGGTTGTACCTCTGTGCCACTCCAAATGGTCATACAGCCGGTGAGCCAATCAGGAGCAAGCATACATGCATATACTCTAATAACTGGTCATATCCTAATGTGGAGCTGAATGAGGATTTCAGGAGTTAAACACATAGTAAAATAATGAAAGGGAACAGCTTATTTTGTGCCTTTTAACATTCACTTTGTGGAGGCAGGTAAACTTAACAATGCTTATCTTCAGGCCTTTAGTTGTGCAGGCTCAGTCTTGTCTTCTGTTGCCCTGATAGGCCCAGTATAATGATACATCAGCTGGCACGTTCCTCTTGTGCCGATGTCTTGAGGCTGTACCATATCCGGTCAGGGATGTCCCCAGTTAATAGTCACCCTGTTCACGTGGGTCCTTCCCTAGCTGTGTCACTGGTGTGAAAAACTTGATCAGATAGGAGCGCAGAGAGGGTGTGTACACGCTTTTCAACTGGGTGTAGAATTTCACAGCATTGTATACTGGTCCTGTTCGCGCCTTTAAATAAGAAAAATTTTTATTGTACAGGGTTTAACATTTTCTCTCTCAAATAATATTACCAGTATCTGTCACTATCATGATTTTTTTTTTTATTAAAAAAACAATTACCTAAAGTTGTGTTACATCAAAATGTTATTGTGCTTTATTCCCCACATTGTCACATTTTCCTCACAAAGTAAAAATGGCTTTGTTCATTTGGTATCCTTTGTTGAAAATCATACCCAGGTAGGCTCAAGAGCAGCAGTGCACTACTGGAAGGTAGCTGCTTTCTTGTCATTGGGTCACCAGTGCTCAGCTAGCACACAGTAGTGATTTGCTCTTCTGGAGCTGACTTACTATGTGTTTAACTACTGCAAGCAGTAGTGCAAAAATAAAATGCCCTCCCCCATAAATCATTATTATTTGTATTTATACACAGTCATTATCAGCAATTGCAAGAGATCTGCAAACACAATAAATCTTGTCAATAAAGTTTGTATTTTTTTCAAGCCCAGAGACACACCCCACAAAAAGACTATTTTACCTTATCCCATGTATATAATTAAACTCTTTATGTTTAGTGTTGCAAGGTCAGGGTTCTTAAATCTTTAGTATGCACTCCAGCTTCACTGCGGAAAAGGGAAACAAACTACAGGAAAGCAGTGAATTATTTAACTATAGTACACAAAGCATTTTGCTGTTTATGTTTAGATAATAAGCTAATTTATGGACTTCTAGTAAAGCCTGACATAGCTTGTGGGAGGTCAGAAGCAGAAAGGGGGAACTTTGAAAGAAAATGAGGCTCAAGGACAAATTGAAAGCAAGTGTTTATGTAGTGAAAGGGCCATTATACTGTGTTTGACCATCTTTGCAGGGCTTAAACCCAAAGAGTTGCAGGGTCACAAGTGCTAAGATCACATGATTTAACAAATGAAAGCATGTGATTTGTCATTATAACTAGTTTACCTCTCCTTGTATTAGATAGATGCCAATTCTGTTCAGGCATTAACATCTTCTTGATATTCTAGTACCAGATACTCAGCCTGGAGCAAATTGTCTCTGAAAATAGTTTTCAAATTATGGCAACTATGACATTTTTGTGTGTTTGTGTAACTCATATGTCTATGAAATATTTTAAGGCAGGTGGTTTATTTTTTACGGATTTTACTTGTGAACCTTAAAGAAATATGCAACCCCAAAATGTATTTTGTTATTTTAGACAGAGAATACAATTTTAAAAAAGTTTCCAATTTCCCATGATATTCTGTGTTGAAGAGATACATAGGTCTACATGGCTGGCAAGAAATAGTGCTGCAGTCTAGTGCTCTTGCTAATGGCTAATATTCCTGCAAAACTGCTGCTATCTAGTGCTCTTGCTAATGGCTAATATTCCTGCAAAACTGCTGCTATATAGTGCTCAAGACAGGTGTACACTCCTAAGCTTACGTCCATGCTTTTCAACAAAAGATACCAAGTGAACAAAGAAAATGTGCCAATTGAAGTCAATTAGAAAGTTGTTTAAAATGACATGATCTATCTGAATCATGAAAGAAAGATGTTTGGTTTCATGTCTCTCTCAACGTTAATCACTGGGATTTTATAAAGTCTTGTTCTTGATTTCCTTTGTACAATATATTAGACCACTTGATAGGTGACCCGATACACAATCATTTTCTCTCTTCTATCTAATAGATAATGATTCAGACTGTATTACAGAGCTTTGGTTAATTTGTTTTTGATAATACTAAATCATTTGTATTCCTGTAGGAGTTGTCCCTCTCAACCAGTAAACACTAGATTCCCAGGTCATATTTGCATATAATCACACACTTTCTGTTAGCTTCACCTAAAATTCAAACTGTTCAAGCTCTTACTTAATTAATTTTTATGCGAAAATAACTTTAACATGTTAAACTACATTTAATATTTTATGATTCAGAACACAATTTTAAACACCTTTCCAATTTAATTATATTGCCTAACTTGCTTAGTTCTCTTGGTATCCTTTGTTGAAAAGCATACCTAGGTAGGCTCAGGAGCTGGGAGCTACTATATCCCTTTTATCATTGTCTTACTGATGTGTTCAGCTAGCTCACAGTAGTGCATTTCTACTCTTAATAAAGGATACCAAGAGAATGAAGCAACATTTATAAAAGAAGTAAACTGGAAAATTATTTAAAATGCTCTGCTTTATCTTATCATATTTATGGCGAACCTTGGCACTCCATATACTTCAGAACTACATTTCCCATGATGCTCGACTGGACTTGAGTGCCTAAGCATCATGGAAAATGTAGTTCTGAAACATCTGGAGTGCCAAGGTTCGCCATCACTGCTATATCTGGATAAGGAAATAAAAATTTGGGGTTTCATGTACTTTAAAGGGACATTAAACACTTTGAGATAATAAAATTAAATGATGAATGATTCATAGAAAAAAAATGAAATATACTTTCATTATTTATTTTGTCTCCTTTTCCTGTAATTCCATTCTTAAATTTTGAACTTTTCAGATCATGTTAGAAATAGAAGTGCAGACATTGGCTGCACACTCTAGTGACCTATTTATAACTGTCACTAATTGGTCACACCAGATAAAGTAACTTAAAGGGACAGTTTACTCCAAAAAAAAAAATCCCCTTTAATGTGTTCCCAATGATCCACTTTACCTGCTGGAGTGTATTAAATTGTTTGCAAGTATTTCCATTACCCTTATATTGGCAGTTAAAATAGTTTATTTAGCATTTGGTATTCCCACCCATCCTGAAAGTTTTGGCCTCCAAGCCAGAATGAAAGCCTGTTTTTTAAAAATACTATTAAAAACAGGGGCACTTTCATTCATCAAAGTTTACAAAGCAGCCGTTTAGTTAAAAAAAAATACCTTTTTTCTAGTATTTTTAAAAAAAACGGGCTTTCATTCACCAAAGTTTACCTTCACTTTAACACAGCCAGTAGAAGAAATTACACTCCCAGTGGGTTATAGAAGAGATAAGGTAATAAAATGTTAATTTTCCATTGTTCTCTCAAAGTATTGGTGATTGGTTTATGGACAGATATAAGATAAAGAAGCAGGTAAATGTACATAATGTGATAAAGTAATGAGATCTGATTATACCTACAAGCTCAACCCATTTTATTAGGTTGTGGCTTCAAAAAACAAAAAAATTACCATGGCTGTACCAAGCAAGTCCCCATGTGTTTCCCCCATAACCTAGTCTAGTTTTGAGTGTGCAGCACTTATCATGGCCGTACCAAGCGTTTCTCCTATAACCTAGTCTTGTTATGAGTGTGCAGCACTTACCATGGCCGTACCAAGCAAGTCCCCATGTGTTTCCCCCATAACCTAGTCTAGTTTTGAGTGTGCAGCACTTACCATGGCCGTAGCAAGCGTTTCTCCTATAACCTAGTCTTGTTATGAGTGTGCAGCACTTACCATGGCCGTACCAAGCAAGTCCCCATGTGTTTCCCCCATAACCTAGTCTTGTTATTAGTGTGCAGCACTTACCATGGCCGTACCAAGCAAGTCCCCATGTGTTTCTCCTATAACCTAGTCTAGTTATTAGTGTGCAGCACTTACCATGGCCGTAGCAAGCAAGTCCCCATGTGTTTCTCCTATAACCTATTAAGTCTAGTTATTAGTGTGCAGCACTTACCATGGCAGTACCAAGCAAGTCCCCATGTGTTTCTCATATAACCTAGTCTAGTTATTAGTGTGCAGCACTTACCATGGCCGTACCAAGCAAGTCCCCATGTGTTTCTCCTATAACCTAGTCTAGTTATTAGTGTGCAGCACTTACCATGGCCGTACCAAGCAAGTCCCCATGTGTTTCTCCTGTAACCTAGTCTAGTTATTAGTGTGCAGTACTTACCATGGTCGTACCAAGCAAGTCCCCATGTGTTTCTCCTGTAACCTATTAAGTCTAGTTATTAGTGTGCAGTACTTACCATGGCCATATCAAGCAAGTCCCCATGTGTTTCTCCCCATAAACTAGTCTAGTTATTAGTGTGCAGCACTTACCATGGCGTAGCAAGCAAGTCCCCATGTGTTTCTCCTGTAACCTATTAAGTCTAGTTATTAGTGTGCAGCACTTACCATGGCGTAGCAAGCAAGTCCCCATGTGTTTCTCCTATAACCTATTAAGTCTAGTTATTAGTTTGCAGCACTTACCATGGAGTAGCAAGCAAGTCCCCATGTGTTTCTCCTATAACCTATTAAGTCTAGTTATTAGTTTGAAGCACTTACCATGGCGTAGCAAGCAAGTCCCCATGTGTTTCTCCTGTAACCTATTAAGTCTAGTTATTAGTGTGCAGTACTTACCATGGCCGTATCAAGCAAGTCCCCATGTGTTTCCCCCCATAAACTAGTCTAGTTATTAGTGTGCAGCACTTACCATGGCCGTAGCAAGCAAGTCCCCATGTGTTTCTCCTGTAACCTAGTCTAGTTATGAGTGTGCAGCACTTACCATGGCAGTATCAAGCAAGTCCCCATGTGTTTCTCCTGTAACCTAGTCTAGTTATAAGTGTGCAGCACTTACCATGGCCGTATCAAGCAAGTCCCCATGTGTTTCTCCTGTAACCTAGTCTAGTTATGAGTGTGCAGCACTTACCATGGCCGTATCAAGCAAGTCCCCATGTGTTTCTCCTGTAACCTAGTCTAGTTATTAGTGTGCAGCACTTACCATGGCCGTACCAAGCAAGTCTCCATGTGTTTCTCCTGTAACCTATTAAGTCTAGTTATGAGTGTGCAGCACTTACCATGGCCGTATCAAGCAAGTCCCCATGTGTTTCTCCTATAACCTATTAAGTCTCATTATGAGTGTGCAGCACTTACCATGGCCATACCAAGCGTTTCTCCTATAACCTAGTCTAGTTATTAGTGTGCATCACTTACCATGGCCGTAGCAAGCAAGTCCCCATGTGTTTCTCCTGTAACCTATTAAGTCTCATTATGAGTGTGCAGCACTTACCATGGCCGTAGCAAGCAAGTCCCCATGTGTTTCTCCTATAACCTAGTCTAGTTATTAGTGTGCAGCACTTACCATGGCCGTAGCAAGCAAGTCCCCATGTGTTTCTCCTGTAACCTATTAAGTCTCATTATGAGTGTGCAGCACTTACCATGGCCGTAGCAAGCAAGTCCCCATGTGTTTCTCCTATAACCTAGTCTAGTTATTAGTGTGCAGCACTTACCATGGCCGTAGCAAGCAAGTCCCCATGTGTTTCTCCTATAACCTAGTCTAGTTATTAGTGTGCAGCACTTACCATGGCCGTAGCAAGCAAGTCCCCATGTGTTTCTCCTGTAACCTAGTCTAGTTATGAGTGTGCAGCATTTACCATGGCCGTACCAAGCAAGTCCCCATGTGTTTCTCCTGTAACCTATTAAGTCTAGTTATGAGTGTGCAGCACTTACGATGGCGTAGCAAGCAAGTCCCCATGTGTTTCTCCTGTAACCTATTAAGTCTAGTTATTAGTGTGCAGCACTTACCATGGCCGTACCAAGCAAGTCCCCATGTGTTTCTCCTGTAATCTATTAAGTCTAGTTATGAGTGTGCAGCACTTACCATGGCGTAGCAAGCAAGTCTCCATGTGTTTCTCCTGTAACCTATTAAGTCTAGTTATTAGTGTGCAACACTTACCATGGCCATAGTAAGCAAGTCCCCATGTGTTTCTCCTGTAACCTATTAAGTCTAGTTATTAGTGTGCAACACTTACCATGGCCGTACCAAGCAAGTCCCCATGTGTTTCTCCTGTAACCTAGTCTAGTTATGAGTGTGCAGCACTTACCATGGCCGTACCAAGCAAGTCCCCATGTGTTTCGCCTGTAACCTAGTCTAGTTATTAGTGTGCAGTACTTACCATGGTCGTACCAAGCAAGTCCCCATGTGTTTCTCCTGTAACCTAGTCTAGTTATGAGTGTGCAGCACTTACCATGGCCGTACCAAGCAAGTCCCCATGTGTTTCTCCTGTAACCTAGTCTAGTTATGAGTGTGCAGCACTTACCATGGCCGTACCAAGCAAGTCCCCATGTGTTTCGCCTGTAACCTAGTCTAGTTATTAGTGTGCAGTACTTACCATGGTCGTACCAAGCAAGTCCCCATGTGTTTCTCCTGTAACCTATTAAGTCTAGTTATTAGTGTGCAGTACTTACCATGGCCGTATCAAGCAAGTCCCCATGTGTTTCTCCCCATAAACTAGTCTAGTTATTAGTGTGCAGCACTTACCATGGCGTAGCAAGCAAGTCCCCATGTGTTTCTCCTGTAACCTATTAAGTCTAGTTATTAATTTGCAGCACTTACCATGGCGTAGCAAGCAAGTCCCCATGTGTTTCTCCTATAACCTATTAAGTCTAGTTATTAGTTTGCAGCACTTACGATGGCGTAGCAAGCAAGTCCCCATGTGTTTCTCCTGTAACCTATTAAGTCTAGTTATTAGTGTGCAGTACTTACCATGGCCGTATCAAGCAAGTCCCCATGTGTTTCCCCCCATAAACTAGTCTAGTTATTAGTGTGCAGCACTTACCATGGCCGTACCAAGCAAGCCCCCATGTGTTTCTCCTGTAACCTAGTCTAGTTATTAGTGTGTAGCACTTACCATGGGCGTAGCAAGCAAGTCCCCATGTGTTTCTCCTGTAATCTAGTCTAGTTATGAGTGTGCAGCACTTACCATGGCCGTATCAAGCAAGTCTCCATGTGTTTCTCCTGTAACCTAGTCTAGTTATTAGTGTGCAGCACTTACCATGGCCGTACCAAGCAAGTCCCCATGTGTTTCTCCTGTAACCTAGTCTAGTTATAAGTGTGCAGCACTTACCATGGCCGTATCAAGCAAGTCCCCATGTGTTTCTCCTGTAACCTAGTCTAGTTATGAGTGTGCAGCACTTACCATGGCCGTATCAAGCAAGTCTCCATGTGTTTCTCCTGTAACCTGGTCTAGTTATTAGTGTGCAGTACTTACCATGGCCGTACCAAGCAAGTCCCCATGTGTTTCTCCTGTAACCTAGTCTAGTTATTAGTGTGCAGTACTTACCATGGCCGTACCAAGCAAGTCCCCATGTGTTTCTCCTGTAACCTATTAAGTCTAGTTATGAGTGTGCAGCACTTACCATGGCCATATCAAGCAAGTCCCCATGTGTTTCTCCTATAACCTATTAAGTCTCATTATGAGTGTGCAGCACTTACCATGGCCGTACCAAGCGTTTCTCCTATAACCTAGTCTAGTTATTAGTGTGCATACCATGGCCGTAGCAAGCAAGTCCCCATGTGTTTCTCCTGTAACCTATTAAGTCTCATTATGAGTGTGCAGCACTTACCATGGCCGTAGCAAGCAAGTCCCCATGTGTTTCTCCTATAACCTAGTCTAGTTATTAGTGTGCAGCACTTACCATGGCCGTACCAAGCAAGTCCCCATGTGTTTCTCCTGTAACCTATTAAGTCTCATTATGAGTGTGCAGCACTTACCATGGCCGTAGCAAGCAAGTCCCCATGTGTTTCTCCTATAACCTAGTCTAGTTATTAGTGTGCAGCACTTACCATGGCCGTAGCAAGCAAGTCCCCATGTGTTTCTCCTGTAACCTATTAAGTCTCATTATGAGTGTGCAGCACTTACCATGGCCGTAGCAAGCAAGTCCCCATGTGTTTCTCCTATAATCTATTAAGTCTAGTTATTAGTGTGCAGCACTTACCATGGCCGTAGCAAGCAAGTCCCCATGTGTTTCTCCTGTAACCTATTAAGTCTAGTTATGAGTGTGCAGCATTTACCATGGCCGTACCAAGCAAGTCCCCATGTGTTTCTCCTGTAACCTATTAAGTCTAGTTATGAGTGTGCAGCACTTACCATGGCGTAGCAAGCAAGTCCCCATGTGTTTCTCCTGTAACCTATTAAGTCTAGTTATTAGTGTGCAGCACTTACCATGGTCGTACCAAGCAAGTCCCCATGTGTTTCTCCTGTAATCTATTAACTCTAGTTATGAGTGTGCAGCACTTACCATGGCGTAGCAAGCAAGTCTCCATGTGTTTCTCCTGTAACCTATTAAGTCTAGTTATTAGTGTGCAACACTTACCATGGCCGTAGCAAGCGAGTCCCCATGTGTTTCTCCTGTAACCTATTAAGTCTAGTTATTAGTGTGCAACACTTACCATGGCCGTAGCAAGCAAGTCCCCATGTGTTTCTCCTGTAACCTATTAAGTCTAGTTATGAGTGTGCAGCACTTACCATGGCGTAGCAAGCAAGTCCCCATGTGTTTCTCCTGTAACCTATTAAGTCTAGTTATTAGTGTGCAGCACTTACCATGGCCGTACCAAGCAAGTCCCCATGTGTTTCTCCTGTAATCTATTAAGTCTAGTTATGAGTGTGCAGCACTTACCATGGCGTAGCAAGCAAGTCTCCATGTGTTTCTCCTGTAACCTATTAAGTCTAGTTATTAGTGTGCAACACTTACCATGGCCGTAGCAAGCGAGTCCCCATGTGTTTCTCCTGTAACCTATTAAGTCTAGTTATTAGTGTGCAACACTTACCATGGCCGTAGCAAGCAAGTCCCCATGTGTTTCTCCTGTAACCTATTAAGTCTAGTTATGAGTGTGCAGCACTTACCTTATTAGTGTGCAGCACTTACCATGGCCGTAGCAAGCAAGTCCCCATGTGTTTCTCCTGTAACCTAGTCTAGTTATTAGTGTACAATAATAACCAGGGTAATACACCCAATAGGGGGCGCTATTAGATATAATGTATACTTCACAATTATATTTCTAGATAGCAGTACAAATATTAGGTACACACACACATATATATATATATATATATATATATATATATATATATATATATATATATATATATACACGCAACAATATATGAATATATACAAACCCCTGCAAAGATCAGCAGATTCTGGGTATTACATCATAGCAATGTCCATGTATATATGCACTACTATATACCAGAGTCCCAAGCCATGGATGGAAAACGGACCCAGATGATAAAAAGTCCAGTATAATTTCTGGTGTGTATATTCTGTGGAACTCTAGGCCGCACTCAATCTTCACCCTCCAAAGGTCAGCAAATCTAAAATGAAACACAAGGAAAGAGGCGCCGTATGTGTGAATCTGTAACAACCAGCATCAGAAATAGAACAAGTGCAGGGTACTCACAATATGGAAAGGCACTCCGATGTGCCTGTAGATGCAGGCTGGTATTTACAGCAAACCAGCTAGCTGTATAAGGCACTCCAGGAAATCCTAAGGTAGAAATCTGTATGTCTTAACAGACTGTGAATAGTAGGTCCAGCAGTATAAGAATCAGGAGATTCTATAGCGGCACTCAAATGTACCAATAGAGGCAGGCTGGTTTTCACAGCAAACCAGCTGGCTGTATAAGATATGCAGCAGGATACTCCACAGCAAACAGGATCAACAGGTAGCTCAGAAAGTATAATAATCAGCAGCAATGAGGATATATGGTTAAAAATGGATTTAATGATGGGACTTCCGGTAGGAGGGGCTAAGCAAGCAGACGCGTGTGAAGTACGCTGCCTGCTTCCAGAGGCCTAAGAAAGGAGCCGCGGCATCGAGTGCCTATAGGCGGGCCGAAATCACCCAGCCCAGGACCCGTAGCTGCCGCCAAGGAGGCCTACAGCCCTGCAGAAATTGCGGACATCGGCCTAAAAGGCCCATCTGCAGAGGCTGTCCAAAGAGTTCCCAGTGACACACGCTGTCCGCCAGGACCCAAAGGAGCAAGTGGTGAGCGGATACAGCAGTGGGACAGGTCTCCTATACAGCCACTTCTTGCCCCAGGAGGAGAGGTGACAAGCGTTCCTTGTCGACCAGCTCAGGAAAGAGGCTAAAGGGATCCTGAGTACAGCACCACCTCGACCTGCCAGTAAGTCCAGATATTTGGAAGAGCAGCAGGAGAGAAAGTCCTGCAGAGCGGCGGAACCACAGATACCAGAAACATCTTCACAGAATAAGATAAGTTTGGATTTACCTCTTCTTATCAACCTTACTAATAACTTTGCTAAATAATGACTGTATACAATCGGTAGAGGGGGGAGGGGTGTCAGGTGTAAAGCCAGATTGTGAACATAATAGAGCTCCTGCGAGAGTAGGGCCTGACATAAGCCACCCATCCCCCCCCCAACCCCCCTCAACCCTTCCAGCACAGCATAACCCCCAGAAGATTAAAATGTCCTGAAAGAAAGAGCTCCAGAATATGAACATTTTAATATCTCCCCTATAAGAAGAAAATAGGGTAAAGAGACCACTCATAAAGGAAAGCAAAGCAAATAGCTGGTCTATAGGGGGAAGGAGCTAGGAAAAAGAAAAAAAGAGACTTTTTAAGAAGAAGGAGGGAAGAAGAAAAGGAGAGAAGGAAGGAAAAGGAAGAAGGAAGGGGAAAGAAAAGAGAATAAAGAGAGAAGAAAGGAGGAAGAGAAAGGAGGAAGAAAGGAAAAAGGGAAAAAACACAGATTAATAACTGGGCTAACTGTTGGAAAGGAAGGAAAAAAAGACAAGAGAAGTGAGAGAGCGGGAGGAGAGAGAAGGAGAGAGAAGGAGAGGAGAAGTGAGGGGGAAGGAGAGAGGAAAAAAAAGAAAAAAAAGTCCTGAATTGTTTTCTTTCTCTTCCCATTTTTTCCATTATTTTTTCACTTAAGAGGGACTCATAAGCGCTTTTTAAGCAACATTTACCACAATAATAATAGCAGTGGAATAAGCTGCACAAGGACACTGTCTACAGAAACTGTTACTGAATATGATCTAGGGGCAACCCAGGTTTAAACGAGTAGTGTCATTCATACTCTCTGTGGCTCTCTCTTTTTGCTTGTTAAAATTGGCATAGGCCTAAAAACCATGATAGAAATGTTTATGATGGCAATATTAAGTGTTACCACATGTTTTATATTTAAGCTTCTAGAATATGTCGGTATGCTGTATCTTACAAAATAATATAAGGTTTAAGGCAAAGGTGATAAGTGGTAAATGTGTTAGCTCTATCCCCCAAGAAAGGAAATTACTAGACAACATAGGATATAAGTAAAAGGGATAACACACAACAATATACAACCGAGCTAGCTCTACTCCCTAAGATAGAAGGACAAGGGAAGGGATAGGAAGGTGAGAGGGAGAAGGAAAAGGGGTGAATTTATCTCAGGTTTTAAAGTAACAAGTGCTTACTAATAAGTGCTAGCTTTATATACTGGAAAAGGAATTTTCTAGCTTTTTTTTTTTCTTCCTTTATTGCTCTCCTCTCTACTCTCTATTTCTGGGCCAAGGTTTTACATCTTTATAAACACGCACATATTTTCAACTATACACAAGGCTCTGCAAATAAGTCTTAATAGAAGAGGTGAACCAAAGCAGGCTCACTAAAAAACTCTACAAGCCTTAAACAGTCTGTAAGGATAGAAAAATCCTTAAGCCTCTTTCGCACCTGATAAGGTGGATAGAGAATTAAAAGCAATCTCAGAGATTTTTTTTTACACGTAACAGTATGGTAAAAGCTAATAAAAATAAAATAGGCTAAACTTGAATGTAAGAATCTAGGTAAAAGTGGTTTGGAACAGATAGTAGTTAAATCTTGGCAGACATAATTTAAATACATCTATAGATAACCCTCTCATTGAAGTAATCGCCAAGACTATACAACAGCTTGGTAAAGGCCAGCTTACTCGCCAGACAGAAATAAAAATTTCAACACCTTTTATACAACACAAATAATTTAAGACAGAAGAGAAAATTAGTAAAACTTGAATAAGTACGTATACCCTCAGCTAAAAGTATAGTCCACAATTCTACTTTAATTTGGAAAAATACTCTCCACTTTCTAACTAATAGTGGTGGGCCTAGAATCTCCTCATTATCAATTACATAGTCTGGAATCCCACATTAACACATAGTCTCACTTTCTGAACACAAGTGGATATCATTTATTCTAGGGGGAAAGGAAAAGTTCACATATATATATGGACAAATATTTAAACAAAAGTAAAATCACTTCACCAGGTATGTCGTCCCGAAGTAAAAACCAAGAAAGAAAAGGGAATAGAATATCACAGGATTCACAGGGGGGAATTGGGGAAATAAATCTTTCACAAAGTTCTAACAATGAAGAATTAATTAAGCAGCTTGATGCACTATTCACACCCAAGTTCGACTTAATTCAAAATAATATCACTTCACTAACACTTGAAGTAAAACAATTTGCAACCAGACTCACGTATGCAGAACAGAGAATATCTGATATTGAGGACGGGGCCCTACAGAGGGACCAAACACTACGCACTATGTCCACCCAGATTGAAAATATGAAAAATAAACTTGAGGACTTAGAAAACAGGGCCAGAAGAAATAATTTACGTCTTATTGGCCTAACAGAGGACATACAGGAGAAAGATCTTAAGAGATTTGTGGAGGTAGAACTAATGGCTCTATTAAATATTGGAGATGAAACTCAAAATATAATAATTGAGAGAATACATAGAATAGGCTCAGAGAGACAAGAGGAGGGAAGAAACAAAGCAGGCAGACCGGTTATCATGAAATTGCTGAATTTTCAGGAAAAAATTAAAATTATGAATGCTTATAGGAAAGTAAATGGAGAAATTATCTATAGAGGCAGAAAACTTTTGTTATTTAATGACTTCTCTTACGAGACATCTAACAAACGACGCTCTCTTGCGCCAATATGTACCAAACTAATACAAGACGGGTGGAGAGTTAGACTTTTGTACCCTGCCAGACTTAGCATTAGTACCACCGCAGGGAACAGGATATTCACAGATGTAGAGGAAGTAAACGAGTTTCTTAAAGAGCATAAAGATAGCTTAGAAAGACAACAAGGCCCTGTAACATGAACAGTGCCCCTGTTCTCTCTGAATCTCTTGATATTGGTTTTAGCTTTTAAGGTTAACACATAAAGGAATATAATGTACACTAACTTTGATTTTAGAAAAATGTATAGAATAAAATTTAGTTATGGGGAAAAATCCCCCTTCAAGGGAAAACTGGAAGGGAAAAGGAAGACCCCCAGCGAAGTAAGGGGAACTAATAAAGTCTTGGTAATTTATAAATGTTTTTTGGTTTTTTTTTTTTTTTTTTTTTTTCTCTTCTCTCTCCCTCACTCCACTCTTCAACTCTTCCCTGTGTGCTGCTATGACCACCCTATCCTGTTAATACTTTACAGTCAGAAACGACTTATCAATAATAGTTAAATCCATAGATTAGTGAAAATGAGTTTTAAAGTAGTTTCGTGGAATATAGGGGGAATAACATCACCCATGAAACGCAAAGCTATTTTGAGATACGCGAAAAAGCTGGGTGCTCAGATATTGCTTTTGCAGGAAACACACCTAAAAGGGGAAGAGGCTATTAAACTAAAAGGGGGTTGGGTGAAAGAGGTGATATATACTACAGGGCATCAAAGGAAAAAAGGAGTGGCCATCCTGTTTAGTAAAACAATAGAATATAAAATTGACAAACTAGTGAGAGACGTGGAAGGAAGGTACATTATACTAGAAGCTGAAATTGCACATAGGAAGATTGTAATTTGCAACGTATATGGTCCAAATGAGGAGGATATTGACTTCTGGCAAAGCTTGCGAGATAAGTTGTTAATATACTCCACGCATACCATAATTATTGGTGGAGATTTCAATATTGCTCCCAATAATACAGTTGATAGAAGTAGAGATAACGGTGAGCAAGCAATAAGACAAAAAACGCTAGATAAATCCACAATAGCCAGAAGAAAAAGAGAGTCTCTTCTTATAAAAAGGTTTCAGCAAGATCTAAAACTAATTGATATATATAGAACTAGACACCCTGATGAGAGAGAATATACATGCCTCTCGAAATCAAAAAAAACTTTATCCAGAATAGACTATTTTCTCATCTCAGAAAAGCTAACAGACTGTATTCAGGAGACACTTATTGATATAATAACTATATCAGACCACGCCCCCATTTCAATTGTATTAGACCCCAAACAAAAGATGCGGAAATCTAATCAGTTCTTCTTTCCAAAATATCTAGCAAAAAATAGTAAGTTTATAAATTTCTTAAGATCTAAATGGGCTGAATATAAACAGTTCAATAATAGCTCTTTTGACAAAACTCATATATACTGGAACGCCGCAAAAGCCGTATTAAGAGGCGAAATTTTGGCATACCAAATAAAGCAAAATAAAAAAACACACGCATATAAAAAGCAGATAACCAACTGCGTGATCAATAAATATTCCAGATATATCCAGACAAAAACTCCAAATAGCTGGCAACAATATATTCAGGCTAAAAAAGACAGAGACACCTACCTCATGCAAAATGAGATTAGAGAAAATATAAAATCTTGCGCACAGTTTTATAGGTATGGCAACAAGGTGGGTAGCTTTCTAGCAAGAATTGACAAAAATCACAAAACCAAAAGCTTTATAAAAAAAATTAAAAATAAAGATCAGATCTGGACTCAAACAGAAGATATACAAAAGGCCTTTCTTGACTATTTCACGGAGCTTTATTCAGCACAGCATATTGATTATACTATCAAGGACTCATTTTGGGAATCCTTGACAGTCCCAAAACTAGAAAATAATTGTTTAACTAAAATTAATGAACCCATTACAGAAAATGAAATAAGACAAACAATTAAAATGATGGCAAATAATAAAGCGGCAGGGCCGGATGGCCTTCCATCCGAATTTTATAAGATTCTCATAGAGGAAATAACCCCTACATTAAATGCTCTGCTGAATGGGCTCTGGAATGGACAGTTGGAGCCATCAGCTGATTTTAATGAATCCATAATAATAGTTATACCTAAGCCTGGAAAAGATTCACAACTAATTGACTCTTACAGGCCCATCTCACTACTCAACATTGATTATAAAATTCTGACCAGCATTCTAGCTAAAAGGATTCAGGCTTCACTAGATACAATAATTCATCCGGATCAAACAGGCTTTATGAAAGGAAGGTCCTCAAATGTTAATCTAAGGAAAGTTTTCTTAACAATCTCAGACCAGTGGTATAATGATAAATATAACAAAAAAGTTAACAAAGATGATAGTTCAATAGTATCACTGGATGCAAGTAAAGCTTTTGATTCTGTTACATGGGACCACCTTGTTGCCTCTCTTATAAATTTTGGATATTCAGGCAATAGTCTTAATCTAATTAAGAAACTTTATACTGAGTCTAGGGCAGCGATAATTATCAATGGTAACAAAACACCCTACTTCCCCCTCCTAAGAGGGACAAGACAGGGATGCCCTTTGTCGCCCCTAATTTTTAATATTGCATTGGAACCTTTACTGATGGCTTTGAGAAATAATATACAGGGGATTGAGTTAGGAGGCAAGAGAATACAGTTAGCGGTCTATGCAGATGACCTACTGGTATTTTCCAGAAATTCAAAGATAAATTTTAATAAAATGTGCCAGATTATAAAAAACTACGGCTCTTTTTCAGGATATCATATCAACCAGTCTAAATCTGAAGTATTATGGCTTCAAAAAAAACAAGATTCAGAAACTAAAATATTCAAAGAGGTAACTAAATATATGACATACCTGGGGGTCAAAATATCCAGAGATCCTTCAGAATGGTACGCTTTAAACATTGGTAATGGCATTAGACAATTCTGCGAAACCCTCAAAAGGTGGACTTCATTGCCACTTTCTCTCTCTGGTAAGATAAATTTACTTAAGATGATTGCACTCCCTAGGTTATTGTATCTCTTCCAGAATATTCCTTTCTTAATTAAGAAACAGGAGATTAAAACATCTAATCAGGCAATTAAGGAATACTTATGGACGAATAACAGACCTAGACTGAGTTATCAAAAATTAACACTTAAAAAAGAATATTTGGGCCTGGGTCTTCCTAACTTAATAATATATAACCTGGTGGCAGTGACCAAGATTGCTCTTGATTGGCTCCTAGAGAGTAACCACTTTACTTTGCCAGAGATAGAAAATGGTTTGATAAAACCTCTTTATTTAAAAAATATCCTCCATCTTGAGGTTAAGAACCTTCCACCATATGTTAAAAAAATAGATTTGCTTAGGGATACAATTGTAGCATGGCACAGAACATGTAAATATCTAGGTATACACCCCTATGCAACACGATACTTAACTATCAAAGGAAACTCAGAATTCAAACAGGGCCACTCATCCAAAATATTTTCAGACTGGCAAGAAAAGGGATTATCCAACATTATTCAACTAACAAAAAATAACCAGGGAATAATTCAAGTTGAAGACTTTGAAACAATTAAAAATAAATATCTCCTCTCTGAGAAACATTATTTTTCATTTTTACAAATTAGGCATTATTGCCTTAAATTAATACAAATACAAGGGAATAACTGGGATCTTGCACCACTAGTTCCGGTAATTAATCTTATCAAAAGCGGTAAATACTCAATATCCCCGCTATATAACCTATTAAATAATATAAACTACAAACAACATATTGAAAGTGGAACTGTAAAATGGAGGGAAGTTCACTTTCCGAATCTTACTACGCAAGTAATACTAAAAAGTGTGGAAAGAGTGGAGGAAGCATCATTAGCTATCCCTATGCGTGAACAGCACGTAAAGTTAATGTGGATGGTATATATCACACCTGAGAAGATTGCTAAATGGGGTGGCACAGGGGAAGGAGCGCTCTGCATTAAATGCAGACAACCAAAGACAAACCTAATCCATAGCTTTTGGCTATGCCCCAAGATACAAGGTTTTTGGGGAAAGATAGATTTCTGGCTGAGCAAGATTTATCAAACTCAAATACTCTTACAACCAGATCAGATCTTTTTTTTTCACTACAAAAAAGAACACCTACAAAATCGGAAATTTATAACGATGATAATTTTATTAGCTAGAAATCTTATATTAAAAGGATGGAAACAGGCCAAACCACCTTCCTTTGGGAATCTTGGGGAAATTATTCATCACCAATTTCTCATAGAATTACAAGACACTATATACCACATTGACAACAACATAACACGTTTCTTTAGCAAATGGGAGAAGTGGATTAAATCTAGAGAGATCGAGGAGCAAAAGAAAATAATTGGAAACTTCAAAAATACAATCTATATGGAAAATTGCAGATTGAGAGGAGAATGGCTTTTTGAAATGCCCGATCAGGCCTAGATATCAGAGGGAGGGGGAAGAGAGGAGAGAGAGAATTTTTTTTTTTTGTTGTTGTTGTTTTATAAGACGTAAATATTTCTATGTGATTTAAGATGTTATAACCTTAAATTGAATATTGTATATACAGATCACAGGGGGGGAAAAGGCACCAATATAGACAGAAAGATTCTTTTTTTTTTTTTTTTTTCTCTTTGTGTTGTTTCTGTGGTTGAAAAGGGGAAAGGACAAAGGTCTGTTAGTTTTTTTTTTTTTTTTTTTCTCTTATGCTTTCTTTCTTTATGATAATAGAAAGGGGGAAAAAGGAATACCTCTTTATATCTTTATGTTTATTATGCTTTATGGATAGGTATCCTCCCTAAAAGATTTAATTTTCTATGTTTGAGACCAAGATTGGGTAAATATATACTGCATTATATATTAGTTGAAACATGAAGTAAACAGTATGAAAATGTTATACCATGATTTTGTCAAAACTGGAAAGATTGATTGTTAAAGATTTGTAACTGATGCATAAAACTAATAAACCTTTTTAAAAAGAAAAAAAAAAAAAAAAAAAAAAAAAAAAATGGATTTAATAATAATAAAAACAATTGCAAAATACAAATATCACTCATGCATTATGAGTAAATAGCATGCAACGCGTTTCTCGGTATACACCGTTTCATCAGGCATGTGTTATGTTCTAAACAAACATCTTGTATAAGCCTGAGCTACCTGTACACTCCCACACCCATAAAACCAAAAAGACCAATCTCAATAGCCCTTTGTTTAATTGCTCGTTAATTGAAGCACCTGAACACTTCTCATAGTATACCCCAATGGGAAACAATAATAAAATAGATGAATTAATAATAATATACCCCAATGGGAAAGTTTAGTAAGATAGATAAATTTAGAATATACCCCAATGGGAAAGATTAGTAAGATAGATAAATGTAGAATATACCCCATTGGGAGACAGTGATGAAATAGATAGATTCATATTATGTATACACACTATGTAAACTGTGCACATCTTCATATATGTGACCGCACTTACTCTAGTGCTCGCCACACTTTACTATTTAATATAAAACAATCCTACCTATCTGTCCGCTGTGTTTATCACAAGACACAGCCACACAGCTAATGCTTTCATATACTCGTAACCTAGTTTCTCCACTTCATACCGATTTTTTAAAATGTGGATCCTTTCACATTATTCCACAATTATAAGCCCAATTCTTGCACTCTAACATTTGAAAAAAAACGCCAGATGAGTCGTGTAAGGTAGGTGATAATCCCTGATTGAATGGCGTCTGACGTGGCAACAAATGATAGGTTAATTTACCCCGAACAACAGGCCAATCGACAATGTCAGCAACTACACTCCCCTACTATTACTTGAACTAACATCTTAGGACTCGCGGCAGTAATCTAAGATGGTCCGATAACGCCCCCGACATAATTAGTGTACAACATCATTCACTTTAGGCTCCAGTCCGTCAGCGCCAACACTGGCACCAATCCGATACAACAGAGGGACACCGCCCCCACACTGAGCCTGTCACTGACAAAGCCCGCCTCCTCTCCACGTCACGGAGCTGTCAAAGCAAGCTTCCACAAACAAACATCCATAAATAGATCCGATCATAGGACACAAGGGAACCCCAATAAAAGCATCCATCCATGCCAATCAATTTTATTAATATTGGTATTAATAAGCGTCTCATAGGTGAACAATACTGAGTCTTTTTTCAAACTCGCTAATGGAAGCACTTCAGTCTAAAACAATCTCTACATACACAAATCAACCCATATCTGCCTCATCCTCCAATCCGGAGCATTGACAGTTCGACCAGTCCTTAACTAGTTACCCTAATGGGAAATGTCAAATTAGTGCAGACCTCTTCTCTATATAACCATGACTATTGCTATAGTGTCCTAAACTACAACTCCGTGTAAACACAATTACCTAAACAATATTTATAATTTAAATTGTAAATTATAAATATTATTGTTTAGGTAATTGTGTTTGTGTATGTAGAGATTGTTTTAGACTGAAGTGCTTCCATTAGCGAGTTTGAAAAGACTCAGTATTGTTCACCTATGAGACGCTTATTAATACCAATATTAATAAAATTGATTGGCATGGATGGATGCTTTTATTGGGGTTCCCTTGTGTCCTGTGATCGGATCTATTTATGGATGTTTGTTTGTGGAAGCTTGCTTTGACAGCTCCGTGACGTGGAAAGGAGGCAGGCTTTGTCAGTGACAGGCTCAGTGTGGGGGCGGTGTCCCTCTGTTGTATCGGATTGGTGCCAGTGTTGGCGCTGACGGACTGGAGCCTAAAGTGAATGATGTTGTACCCTAATGATGTCGGGGGCGTTATCGGACCATCTTAGATTACTGCCGCGAGTCCTAAGATGTTAGTTCACGTAATAGTAGGGGAGTGTAGTTGCTGATGTTGTCGATTGGCCTGTTGGTCGGGGTAAATTAACCTATCATCTGTTGCTATCAGATGCCATTCAATCAGGGATTATCACCTACCTTACACGACTCATCTGGCGGGTTTTTTCAAATGTTAGAGTGCAAGAATTGGGCTTATATTTGTGGAATAATGTGAAAGGATCCACATTTTAAAAAATCGGTATGAAGTAGAGAAACTAGGTTATGAGTATATGAAAGCATTAGCTGTGTGGCTGTGTCTTGTGATAAACACAGTGGACAGATAGGTAGGATTGTTTTATATTAAATAGTAAAGTGTGGCGAGCACTAGAGTAAGTGCGGTCACATATATGAAGATGTGCACAGTTTACATAGTGTGTATCCATAATATGAATCTATCTATTTCATCACTGTCTCCCATTGGGGTATATTCTAAATTTATCTATCTTACTAATCTTTCCCAATGGGGTATGTTCTAAATTTATCTATCTTACTAATCTTTCCCATTGGGGTATATTATTATTAATTCATCTATTTTATTATTGTTTCCAATTGGGGTATACTATGAGAAGTGTTCAGGTGCTTCAATTAACGAGCAAATTAAACAAAGGGCTATTGTGATTGGTCTTTTTGGTTTTATGGGTGTGGGAGTGTACAGGTAGCTCAGGCTTATATAAGATGTTTGTTTAGAACATAACACATGCCTGATGAAACGGTGTATACCGAGAAACGCGTTGCATGCTATTTACTCATAATGCATGAGTGATATATGTATTTTACAATAGTTTTTATTATTATTAAATCCATTTTTAACCATATATCCTCATTGCTGCTGATTATTATACTTTCTGAGCTACCTGTTGATCCTGTTTGCTGTGGAGTATCCTGCTGCATATCTTATACAGCCAGCTGGTTTGCTGTGAAAACCAGCCTGCCTCTATTGGTACATTTGAGTGCCGCTATAGAATCTCCTGATTCTTATACTGCGGGACCTACTATTCACAGTCTGTTAAGACATACAGATTTCTACCTTAGGATTTCCTGGAGTGCCTTATACAGCTAGCTGGTTTGCTGTAAATACCAGCCTGCATCTACAGGCACATCGGAGTGCCTTTCCATATTGTGAGTACCCTGCACTTGTTCTATTTCTGATGCTGGTTGTTACAGATTCACACATATGGCGCCTCTTTCCTTGTGTTTCATTCTAGTTATGAGTGTGCAGCACTTACCATGACCATACCAAGCAAGTCTCCATGTGTTTCTCCTGTAACCTATTAAGTCTAGTTATTAGTGTGCAGCACTTACCATAGCCGTAGCAAGCAAGTCCCCATGTGTTTCTCCTGTAACCTATTAAGTCTAGTTATGAGTGTGCAGCACTTACCATGACCGTACCAAGCAAGTCTCCATGTGTTTCTCCTGTAACCTATTAAGTCTAGTTATGAGTGTGCAACACTTACCATGGCCGTAGCAAGCAAGTCTCCATGTGTTTCTCCTGTAACCTATTAAGTCTAGTTATTAGTGTGCAGCACTTACCATAGCCGTAGCAAGCAAGTCTCCATGTGTTTCTCCTGTAACCTATTAAGTCTAGTTATGAGTGTGCAGCACTTACCATGACCGTACCAAGCAAGTCTCCATGTGTTTCTCCTGTAACCTATTAAGTCTAGTTATTAGTGTGCAGCACTTACCATGGCCGTAGCAAGCAAGTTCCCATGTGTTTCTCCTGTAACCTTTTAAGTCTAGTTATGAGTGTGCCTACTGGGAGTTATTTACTGGGCAGAGCATTCTGACCCACTTTGAAATAATGAGCCAGGAGATATAAAAAAACTTTTTGGATTTGAATTGATTTCAGTAAATTGCACAACTTTTTTTAAAGAAAACTGCGCACAAAATGTCACCACCCTGAATCGGAGACAAACACAGAAAATATACATTATTGCAGGGGTGTGTGTGTAACATTTTCACTTTTAAGTAAAAAAGAGGATTATGTTTGCTTTTAAAGGGACAGTCAGGTTTAAAAAAAACTTTCATGATTCAAATAGGGCATTTAATTTTAAACAACTTTCAAATTTACTTTTATCACCAATTTTGCTTTGTTCTCTTGATATTCTTAGTCAAAAGCTAAACCTTGGAGGTTCATATGTTAATTTATTAGACCTTTATTAGGCCTCTAATCTAACTGTATTTTGACAGTTTTTCACCACTAGAAGGCGTTAGTTCATGTGTTTCATATAGATAACATTAAGCTCATGCACGTGAATTTACAGAGGAGTGAGCACTGATTGTCTAAAATGCAAGTCTGTCAATAGAACTGAAATAAGGAGCCGTCTGCAGAGGCTTAGATACAAGGTAAATATAGAGGTAAAATGTGTATAATTATAACTGTGTTGGTTATGCAAAACTGGGGAATGGGTAAATGGGATTATCTATCTTTTAAAACGACAACAATTCTGGTATTGACTGTCCCTTTAAGGGTTTGGGAATTTTACATTTAGTTTAATGCATTATTTCCAGTCCATTAAAGGGATATGAAGCCCAAATGTTTTCTTTCATGATTCAGATAGTGTATTCTCAATCTCACTGGTTGTGAAACCTGTCCTCAGACCTCCCTAACAGGCCAGATTTTGAGGATATCTAAACTAGAGCACAGGCGACCTAATCAGCTGATTAGTAACCATGGTTATTTTACCTGCTCTCACCCAAGGTAATCTTGAAAACCTGGCCTGTTGGGGAGGCCTGAGGACAGGTTTGAAAACCAGTTAGATAGAGCAGCCCTATTAAGCAGCTTTCTAATTTACCCCTATTATCAATTTTTCTTTATTCTCTTGGTATCTTTATTTGAAAAAGCAGGAATGTAAGTTAGGAGCCGGCCCATTTATGGTTCAGTAAATTAGAAAGTTGCTTAAAATCACATGCTCTATCTGAATCATGCAAGAATAAATTGGGGTTCATATCCCTTTAAGAATACTGCAGAGTTCCATAACTTTATGTTGTAAATGAAATGTAGCTTTTTTTTCAGTGCGCAGCCGACTGCACTTGCGCATGGTACAGCGTTTGTCTGTCATCCTTAGCAAGGAGCCTCTGTTAGTGTGCTTCATGTATACACAATATTGCTCATTAGCGCTCTCACATTCACATCTATACATCCCCAGTAAGGACTACACACCCATAGTACCCAGGGTGCAACAGGAAATTAGATCAGGCGAACTATGCCGATAGGATACAAAATACAAAGAATCCTGGCACGGGGGTTATTAAAAAGTAAAAACGAAATTTCTTTAATAGTTTGAGTTAAAATAAACATCTGCATACTCTGTACTTTTGAACTTGAACTAATAAATATATGTCCTGTGCCAGGGTTAGTTGTATTAAAGTGATATGTTCTGTCTGAATCATGAAAAAGACATTTGGGGTTTCATGTCTCTTTAAGTTGCATTCTCCCTTTTCTATAGGCTTAGTGTTAAACCTCATCATAAATAAAATCTAATGCTTAATTTTCCTGTTTGTCTGAGCAGCAGATGAGTCTAAAATTTATTTTCAGTTTCCTTACAACGTTAGTACCTAAATGTAATGTATTTGTTAAACTCCTGCGTTCTTATGGATAGGACTGTGTGTCAGGCTGACTCCAGTGTGTTACTAGCTAGTGTCTAGTCCCACCTGCAACTTATTGCATTATGGATTGGGTAACATATGATGTGTCAGTGGGTGTCATATAAATATAATGTAAACGGTCTTTTCATGGCCTGTCCCATTGTGTGCCGGGGTGTGTGTAGTTTTGTTTATAGGTGTGTTTTATAGACCTGTTTGTATACTACAGACAGCACCTGTGTGTGTGAGAGCATTTAGTAGGGTGCGGAGCATTATACATTCTGACATCACCTTATTCCTAAATGGAGAGTCAGCTTCCAGAGTGAGAGATTTACACATAAGACTCTGTACTGACAGCAAGTACGTCTCTTGTGTTCACTTCTCAGACCATTTAATAATTAGGGGTCTCTTCTGCCTGATCTCAAAATCTCTAATTCCTAAAAGGGACATATAACCCAGCAGTAACCCCAGCTCAGTACTGCAATGCAAAGTTCCTTTAGCCTTTTTTTTATATGCTAAAATCAACAACTGTACAGGGTGATATGAGAGGATTTTAGGCTCTGATTGGTATTTATGCTTGATTGATAGACAAACTAAAACGTGTATATATATATGTAGAAGGTGTAGTAGCACTCCAGCTTCAAATAGCTCCGTTGAGCTCTCCTTGCCCCGGGTGCACTTCAAGAGTATAGATAGCAAAGAGGAAGTCACTCACAGGGTCTTGCAAAAAGATATTATTATTATTATTATTTTTTATTATTATTATTATTATTTACTTTATCTTTTTGCAAGACCCTGTGAGCGACTTCCTCTTTGCTGCTTTATCTATACTCTTGAAGTGCACCCGGGGCATTACACTTCAGCAGTGCTGTACCTTTTTTGTACTATATATATAACCAGGACAAAATGTATACGCACATATCCTACCCTAGTGGGAGCTGTGATTGGCTATCTATATGTGTTCATGTTTCTGCCAGTAGTACAATGCTGTTCCTTGAGAAAAGGATAACAAAAAAAACAAAGCAAATGTGATAATGTAAGTAAATTGGAAAGTTGTTTAAAATTATATGTTCTATCAAAATCATGAAATAAAATTTTGGGGTTTCCTGTCCCTTTAACTATCTTTTCTCTACTCCCTCCTCTCTACAAACGTTTTTACCCTCTCCCTTCTCTCTCAGGCCATATCTTCTCTTTAAACTCTTTCTTTACTCTCTCTTATATCTCTTCAATTTTTTTTTCTCCATTGTCTCTTAACTCTACCTTCTTCTATTTCACTTTTCCTCTGCAATCTCTCTTGTGTGTTTGTATATATGTATGTGTGTGTGTGTGTGTGTGTGTATGTATATGTTTGTATGTGTGTGTGTGTATATGTATATATGTGTGTGTGTATATATATATATATATATATATATATATATATATATATATATACTAGTCCTAAAGCCCGTTCACATGGGCCATTTTTTGCAATACAGTGGTCCCACCCCTTGCGCTCTCTCCCTACCCCTCTATTTTGCTCTCTATCTCTCCCCCCTCTCTTTTGCTCTCTCCCCCCTCTCTTTTGAGCTCTCTCTCTCCCCCCTCTCTTTTGCGCTCTCTCCCCCCCCTATCTTTTGAGCTCTCTCTCCCTCCCCTCCTCTCCCTCCCCTCCTCTCCCTCCCCTCCTCTCCCCCCCCTTCTCTCCCCCTCCCTTCTCCCCCCTTCTCTCCCCCCCCTTCTCTCCCCCCCTTCTCTCCCCCCCCTTCTCTCCCCCCCTTTCCCCCCCCCTTTCCCCCCCCCCCCCTTTCCCCCCCCTTTCCCCCCCCCCTTTCCCCCCCCTTCCCCCTCCCCCTTTCCCCCCCCTTTCCCCCCCCTTTTCCCCCCCTTTTCCCCCCCCTTTCCCCCCCCCTTTTCCCCCCCCCCTTTTCCCCCCCTTTCCCCCCCTTTCCCCCCCCTTTCCCCCCCCTTCTCCCCCCCTTTCCCCCCCTTCCCCCCCCCTTTCCCCCCCCCCTTTCCCCCCCCTTCCCCCCCCCCTTTCCCCCCCCCCCCTTTCCCCCCCCTTCTCTCCCCCCCTTCTCTCCCCCCCCCTTCTCTCCCCCCCCTTCTCCCCCCCCCTCTCCCCCCCCCCTTCTCCCCCCCCCTTCCCCCCCCCCCCCCTTCTCCCCCCCCCTTCTCCCCCCCCTTCTCTCCCCCCCTTCTCTCCCCCCCTTCTCTCTCTCTCTCTCTCCCCCCCTTCTCTCTCTCTCTCTCCCCCCCTTCTCTCTCTCTCTCCCCTCTCCTTCTCTCTCTCTCCCCTCTTCCTCTCTCTCTCCTTCCCCTCTCTCTCTCTCTCTCCCTCCCCCCCCCCTCTCTCTTTCCCCCTTCTCTCTCTCTCCTTCCCCTCTCCTCTCTCTCTCTTTCCTCTCTCTCCTTCCCCTCTCCCCCCCCTCTCCTCTCCCCCCTCTCTCCTCTCTCTCTCTCTCTCTCTCTCTCTCACTCAATCACTCACTCAATCACTCACTCACACACACACACACACACACTGAAAACCAGACCTGAAGAAAGGATCTAGTGCTCTTACAGTTTGCTATTTTCTTCTCAGTTTGCTATTAAATGCATCACCTTCACATCATATTTACAGTACATGACTTGTTTGGCTCCCGACCTTTTGGGTTATTCTGCGCATATACAAACACCCTTGTCTGGCTCCCCAGTAGTTTGCTGGCTAGTTTTGAAACACAATTGTCATCATGTTAAAGTGAATGTAAATTTTGATGATAAAGTGCCCGGTTTTTAAAAATTTGATTAAAAACAGGGGCACTTTAATTTATCAAAATTTACATTTCACTTGTGTTGTGAAAATACTTACCTTTTAATTTTCACAGCCGCTACAGCTTCCCCTGGTCGTCGCAAGCCTCTTCCTACGTCAGAAATGACGGATCGGTCAGGCTCCAATCACGGCTTCCCCCCGGGGGAATCAGTGTCTGATTCAACGCCGTGATTGGAGGAAGCTGGATTCCTCATTTTAGACCCAGGAAGAGGCTTTGCGACGGGCAGAGGAAGCAATGCAGCGGCTGTCAAGATTAAAAGGTATTTTCATAACACAACTGAAATGTAAATTTTGATGACTTAAAGTGCCCCTGTTTTTAATTGAATTTTTAAAAACCGGGCAATTTAGCATCAAAATTTACATTCACTTTAAAGCCTACAGAATTGATACATTGTTTCTAGTGTGTAAATGATCGTTCGGCTAACAAAAAGAAAATGAGTCAGTTTTGCACAATTTTATTTTAGAAGCTACTTATTATATCACAGATTCTGGTGCTGCCCCATGAAATATCCTTCATTTTATGCTGGAAGTAATAGTAATACAGCTATGGGCTGAGCTGGCATAAACCATAACTTAATAAACTGAATAAAATTTACTGATGCACCTTTTTATCTTATTGTTAATTTTATAGTTTGGTTGGATGCTTTATACGTAATGGACATTAAAGTGCAAAAGAAAATGATCTAATATGTTATTGTATTATTGCTTATATGTAACTATGTGTTTAATTCTTGAAAAGTGGTTAAAGGGACAGTCTAGTCAAAATTAAACTTTCATAATTTAGATAGGGCATGCAATTTTAAACAACTTTCCAATTTACTTTTAGCATGAAATTTGCTTTGTTCTCCTGGTATTCTTTGTTGAAAGCTAAACCTAGGTAGGCTCATATGCTAATTTCTAAGCCCTTGAAGGGCTCTTATCTCAGTGCTTTTTGACAATTTTTCACAGCTAGTTCATGTGTGCCATATAAATAACATCGCGCTGACTCCTGTGGAGTTATTTATGAGTCAGCACTGATTGGCTAAAATGCAAGTCTGTCAAAAGCACTGAGATAAGGGGCAGTTTGCAGAGCCTTAGATACAAGGTAATCACAGAGGTAAAACGTATATTAAAGAGTTTTAGGCATACAATGGGTTACAGAGTATTAGGTATACAATGGGTTGCACAGTATTAGGTGTTACAATGGGTTACACAGTATTAGGTGCACAGTGGGTTACAGAGTATTAGGTATACAATGGGTTGCACAGTATTAGGTATACAGTGGGTTACAGAGTATTAGGTGTACAATGGGTTGCACAGTATTAGGTGTATAATGGGTTACACAGTATTAGGTGTACAGTGGGTTACAGAGTATTAGGTATACAGTGGGTTACAGAGTAATAGGTTTACAATGGGTTGCACAGTATTAGGTGTACAATGGGTTGCACAGTATTAGGTGTTACAATGGGTTACACAGTATTAGGTGCACAGTGGGTTACAGAGTATTAGGTATACAATGGGTTGCACAGTATTAGGTATACAGTGGGTTACAGAGTATTAGGTGTACAATGGGTTGCACAGTATTAGGTGTATAATGGGTTACACAGTATTAGGTGTACAGTGGGTTACAGAGTATTAGGTATACAATGGGTTGCAGAGTATTAGGTATACAGAGGGTTAAAGAGTATTAGGTATACAGTGTGTTACAGAGTATTAGGTGTACAATGGGTTGCACAGTATTAGGTGTACAATGGGTTACAGAGTATTAGGTGTACAGTGGGTTACAGAGTATTAGGTATACAATGGGTTGCAGAGTATTAGGTATACAGTGGGTTACAGAGTATTAGGTATACAGTGGGTTACAGAGTATTAGGTGTACAATGGGTTGCACAGTATTAGGTGTACAATGGGTTACACAGTATTAGGTGTACAGTGGGTTACAGAGTATTAGGTATACAATGGGTTGCAGAGTATTAGGTATACAGTGGGTTACAGAGTATTAGGTATACAGAGGGTTACAGAATATTAGGTGTACAATGGGTTGCACAGTATTAGGTGTACAATGGGTTACACAGTATTAGGTGTACAATGGGTTACACAGTATTAGGTGTACAATGGGTTACAGAGTATTAGGTATACAATGGGTTGCAGAGTATTAGGTATACAGTGGGTTACAGAGTATTAGGTATACAGTGGGTTACAGAGTATTAGGTATACAGTGGGTTACAGAGTATTAGGTATACAGTGGGTTACAGAGTATTAGGTATACAGTGGGTTACAGAGTATTAGGTATACAGTGGGTTACAGAGTATTAGGTGTACAATGGGTTGCACAGTATTAGGTGTACAGTGGGTTACAGAGTATTAGGTGTACAGTGGGTTACAGAGTATTAGGTGTACAGTGGGTTACAGAGTATTAGGTATACAGTGGGTTACAGAGTAATTAGGTATAAAGTGGGTTACAGAGTATTAGGTATACAGTGGGTTACAGAGTAATTAGGTATACAGTGGGTTACAGAGTAATTAGGTATAAAGTGGGTTACAGAGTATTAGGTATACAGTGGGTTACAAAGTATTAGGTATACAGTGGGTTACAGAGTATTAGGTGTACAATGGGTTACACAGTATTAGCTGTACAATGGGTTACACAGTATTAGGTGTACAATGGGTTACAGAGTATTAGGTATACAATGGGTTGCAGAGTATTAGGTATACAGTGGGTTACAGAGTATTAGGTATACAGTGGGTTACAGAGTATTAGGTGTACAATGGGTTACAGAGTATTAGGTATACAGTGGGTTACAGAGTATTAGGTATACAGGGGGTTACAGAGCAATTAGGTATAGAGTGGGTTACAGAGTATTAGGTGTACAATGGGTTACAGAGTATTAGGTGTACAGTGGGTTACAGAGTAATTAGGTATAAAGTGGGTTACAGAGTATTAGGTATACAGTGGGTTACAGAGTAATTAGGTATACAGTGGGTTACAGAGTATTAGGTATACAGTGGGTTACAGAGTATTAGGTGTACAGTGGGTTACAGAGTAATTAGGTATACAGTGGGTTACAGAATAATTAGGTATACAATGGGTTACAGAGTAATTAGGTATACAATGGGTTACAGAGTAATTATGTATACAATGGGTTACAGAGTATTAGGTATACAGTGGGTTACAAAGTATTAGGTATACAATGGGTTACAGAGTATTAGGTATACAATGGGTTACACTAATATCTTGCAGATAGAGGGTTAATACATAAAGAGGAATTCACTAACACAAGGGCTTATGAACCAGGACTGATTATGCTCACTGGGCCTAATGCCTATATTTCTTTTTTTGTATTCGTTAGGTGAAGTTTTTGATAAATGCCTTTATTCCTCAATGATATAAATGCATATTGTGGTGACTGTGGTCTCACTTCCTTTTCTCTGTCCTAGGATTTCTCTTTACAAATATTTCATTCCTTATCAGCACTGCTGTTTGTGTTTGTTCTCTGGGAACTCCCCCATGAATGGAGTGAAAGTCTGTGATCCAGCTGTGTGTAGGTGTGTTTGGGTGTGTGTCTGCTGTTGCTATGGGTATGAGTGTGCATATCTGTGTATCTGATCTTGTGTGTGCATTTGTGTCAGCCTGAATATATGTGCCTGCATGTGTGTCAGTATATGTGCTTAGTAATCACACTGTGGGCTAGATCAGGGTTCTTCAAGCGACGGGCTGGGAGGGACCCATTACTGGTTCACAACATCATGTTTACTGAGTTGCTAATTATGTGTGTGTTGTATGAGAGTGCGTGTGCTGTGTGTGTTGTATGAGAGTGCGTGTGCTGTGTGTGTTGTATGAGAGTGCATGTGCAGTGTGTGTGTGTGTGTTATATTAGAGAGTGTATAGTTTGTGTGTGGGTGTGCGTCGCATTAAAGTGTGTGTGTTGCATGAGAGTGTGTAATGTGTGTTATATTAGAGTGTGTGTGTTGTATGAGTGTGTGTGTGCTATTACCTTTCACAACACTTTCAAGTTTGATTACAATCGGGAATAAAGTACAAACACATTTTAGTCACTTTGTCAAAAATTGCAGCTATCTTGTTGTATATTACTTAAGAAATGTTCAGACCGAGCATAAAAATACAGTTGTGAAGGTATGTGGTATCATGGCACTGGGTCTTAGGAAAAAAGTTTAAAGAATCCTGGGCTATATTATGAGTTGAGCACTAATTAGCACTCCTGCTGATGTTTAAACTTCACTAGAAGTAATCTTTTTCCACGCGTTGGATACCGTGCGTATTACAAGTTGAAAGTAAAAGGATTTTGCTTGCGTACTAAACCGATGTGCACAAAAAGCCGAAGTTAAAGGGACAGTCTACACCAGAATTTTTATTGTTTAAAAAGATAGATAATCCCTTTATTACCCATTCCCTAGTTTTGCACAACCGACACAGTTACATAAATACACTTTTTACCTCTGTGATTACCTTGTATCTAAGCCTCTGCAAACTGCTCCCTTATTTAAGTTATTTTGACAGACATCCACTTTAGCCAATAAGAGCTGGCTCACCTGAACTCCACGTGCATAAGCACAATGTTATTGATATGACGCACATGAACTAACACCCTCTAGTGGTGAAAACTGTCAAAATGCCCTGAGAGAAGAGGTGGCCTTCAAGGGCTTAGAAATTAGCATATGAACCTCCTAGGTTTAACTTTCAACTAAGAATACCAAGAGAACAAAGCAAAATTGGTGATAAAAGTAAATTGAAAAATTGTTTAAAATTACATTCTCTATCTAAATCATGGCCTAGAATGTCCCTTTAAGATATTGCGATTGCATTAACATATTCCCCCATAGAAGTCAATAGAGCAAAAAAAGTGTCTAAAAAAAACACCCTACTCGCGCATACACCTGATCACATTTTTTCAAGTGTACTAACCCTATATGAAAATATGAATATTTCACATAGAAGAATATTTTCTGTAAGTTCATAAGATGTTTTTTTTGTAAAATATATATCTATATATTGCTATAGATATTTATATATATATATATATATATATATATATATATATATATATATATATATATATATATATATATTTATACAGTATATAATAAAAAATATATATATACATATATAAAGAATATCTATTAATAAATACTAATAATAATAAGAAGAACATATTCCTTTATGTGAAGAACATTGTAATGTATATTTATGTATTATATTTACAGTAAATACAGTTAACCACTTAATATAAATATTGCATAAATGATATTTCATGGTTTCAGCTACATGACTTTAAAGGGCTCCAATGCACTTCTATATATGTCAATATATCTATGTGTTTTACATTATATTTACTGTACATATTTCACATTCCAATGTTCTTCACTTACAGGATAATGTTATTTTTATTCTTAAATATATATTTCTATATATTTGTATATACCTATACCTTCATATCTAATCTAATTTTCTCCTCAAACATAACTTCTTCCAATTTGAGGGTGAGTTTTTTCTCCAGAGGCGTGGGACAGCTATGGGCGCTAAATTTGTGCCAGCCTACGCTAATATCTACATGGGTGTTTGGGAGAGGTCCCACATCTTTGGAAAGAAAAACCCCTTTAGGGAGCTCATACAAATGTATAAGCGTTATATAGATGACCTCTTCCTCATCTGGTCTGGTACGGAGGAGGAGGCTCTAAGCTTCATTGAATTTCTCAACTGTAATGAGTTTGGTTTGCAGTTTACTCATCAATACCATAAAACAAATATAGCGTATTTGGATGTTTCTTTAATAGGTAACACCAATACCTCAAAAATTACTAGCACTCTCTACAGAAAGCCAATTTCTTCAAACACTACTTTACACGCCAACAGTTGTCATCCGAAACATACTGGTTTTGGAGTGTCCAAGGCCACTTTATACCTCAAGGCCACTTTATACCTCAAAAATTACTAGCACTCTCTACAGAAAGCCAATTTCTTCAAACACTACTTTACACGCCAACAGTTGTCATCCGAAACATACTGGTTTTGGAGTGTCCAAGGCCACTTTATACGTATTAAACACAATTGTTCAGAGGAATCGGACTTCATTGCTGAGAGTGAGAAGATGAAACAGGCTCTCATCCAAAGGGGGTACAAACCTAAAACACTCAATAGAGCTCTATTAGAGGTCTCACGTTTGAATAGAGAAACACTACTAGGTGACCGGAATGCCCAATTGAACAACAGATTTGATAGATCAAAACCACTCTTTGCTACTACTTTTAGCGCCCAATTCAATTATATTTGTGGAATGATTTCCAAACATCTGCCGATAGTTACTGCTGAGGACAGCCTCAAAGACTACGCAGGTAAAGGGTGCAACTTTATCTCTAGGAGAGGTTGCACCATAGGCACTATGGTATCTCCTAATGTTCTTAAAAATCTAGGGTGGGGTCGAGCAGTTGGTTAACAGTCAAGGGACAATTCAAGTGTCACTTTACAAAATGTATAGCTTACTCCTATACTAAAGTAGGCTCACAATTCCAATCAAGGCACACTAGAAAGTGTATAACCTTGACTGTTGTTCCAACTGCCGAACCCCCTTTGTGGTCTATCTAATAGAATGCACTTGCTGTGAATTACAGTATACGGGCTGTTCCACCCGTGAAGTTAGGGTGACAATAAGAGAACATCTCAATGATATTAGTAATGGCAGAGAGGTTTCTGACATGGCGAGACACTTTATATATTGTCACGCCCAAGATGTATCCACCTTTAGTTTGAAGGTCATCGAACATGTTCGCCCTAAAGCAAGAGAGGGTGATAGAATTAACAGACCTCCATAGGGAGGCATTTTGGATCTTCCTCTTGCAAACAAGGAGACCAAAGGGATTGAATATAGATGGGGATGTCATTAATTTGTGGCAACATTAATACATTTATTCCCCCTGTCCCCCCCCCCCCCTATGCTGAGCATAGTCCAGCTGAGCCCAAATATCATAATCTATCACATATATATATTTTGCATATAATATAAGTGGCAAAGCAACTCCATACCTAGTTTAAACTATATATATATGTATTGTATACTTCATATTTTTTTACATAGAAAGGTCTTTCTTTCCTCTGTCCTCCCCCTATGCTGAGTACAGTACTTTTGAGCTCAAATGTTAACATCTATCCCATATAGATATTGTGTATGTAATAGAAGTGTTAAAGCAACTCTACACTGCTTTAAATTATGTTTATAAATTGTATATTTCATAATCTTTATATAAAGTTTTTTTCTCTGTGTCCTCTCCTCATGCTGAGTACAGCATAGTTGAGCTCAAATATCATCATCTATCACAGATATTTTGTCTGCTATACAAGCAACATAGCAACTTTAGACTTGCCTTAAATCATGTTTATAAATTACATACTTTATATTTATATATAAGTTTTCTCCTTTTTTTATATATATATGTAAAGCTATATACTTATCCAACGGTATCTCATTGAGTGAGCCTGTTATGTTAATATCAAATTATTATTTGCAGTACTATTACTTATATAAATATATACAGATTACTCTTTAACATATCTTATGTACTGCCCCTTTAAGTAACAGGTGTTATTATGTTTTAATTATGCAGCAGCCAATCAATTTGTTTTTTTTATAGTACTTAAGTCTTTCTCATATTAATGTTCCCCATGTTTATGAATAAGGCCTGACGTCCGAAAAGCCTTTCCAGTCTTTCCCACTGCTGCATCTTACGTTTTTACTATGTTTTGTATCCAGCGTTATGAATAAAGGAGTTTGCTGAATTTTATCCAACTTTGAGCTTTGTATGACTCGCTGGCCTCTATCTCGCTTTTGAATGTTTTTTTATATACCTCATTATCGTTTGAGGTCTGAAAGTGTGAGTGTGAATTTGTCTACTTATTAAATTATTGTATTGCTTTTAAATACAGAACTTCAAGGGGTCTGCACCTTTTTCTACCTTTCTTATATCCTACAATAATAAAAAGTACATTGTTTTCTATGGGAAGAACATAGGAATGTAAAATATGTGTTCTGCGCATTGTGTTTCGCGATTTAGACCTTAATGTGGTTGGGTTAGCATAGACGAAAACATAGTATTCGTAAGGCACGTTATTGAAATATTACGTATAAAATATGAAAAAAAGAATACAAATTATAAAACATGCTGTAATGTTTAATATTTTTTAATTTTTAAAAATATTTTATATGCAAATTTCATGTACGCTAACTTGATAAGACCTAAATCGCAAAACACATATTTTACATTTCTATGTTCCTTCACATAGATAATAATGTCATTTTTAATATATATACTGTGTGTGTGTGTGTGTGTGTGTGTATGTATGTGTGTGTATATATATATATATATATATATATATCTGATACTGTTCATGTAAGATACATATCTACCTATTTATCTTTAGGAATAGATATGAGGGTATAGGTATACACACACACACACACACATATATATATATATATATATATATATATATATATATATATATATATATATATATATATATATATATATATATATATATATATATAAGCACACAGAGAAAGTCCAGCACTCACTTACAAGCTCTCAGCTAGGATTTAAAAGCAAAAATGGAAAGGTTAGTTACCACATCTGGCCAAATGGGACAAGTCTAGGTACCACGTCAAGGTCTTTTCCAATACCTGCCTAGGACCCTAAAACAGCCACACAATGCAAGCTCTCAAATCCAAACAAACTGGCAACAAGGGAAGGGTGCACAGGCATATGTAATCACCCTAGACATATACAAAACACTGAAGGGGACTGCACTCTCATACCAGACTGGGTACACATCCCATGACCCTGCAACATGCTCAGCCCTGGGTGCTCAGGGGCACTCATAGGAAGCTGTGCTGTCTCCAGAGTCACAGGCAGTTAACCCCAGACAGGTCTGGGTGCAAGAACCATAGGGAAAATTACAAAACAAATTAATACAACACACAGAGAAAGTCCAGCATTCACTTACAAGCTCTCAGCTAAGATTTAAAAGCAAAAATGGAAAGGTTAGTTACCGCATCTGGCCAAATGGGACAAGCCCAGGTACCACGTCAAGGTCCTTTCCAATACCTGGGACCCTAAAACAGCCACACAATGCAAGCTCTCAAAACCCGGTCCGGTATGAGAGTGCAGTCCCCTTCCGTGTTTTGTATGTATATGTATGTGTATATATATATATATATATATATATATATATATATATATATATATATATATAAACTATATCAGCACTATCTACAGAGGCGATACCTAATACTATAATGAATAATGTATATGCTGTATATAAATCGGCAAATGTCTACTTATAATGTATCACTTATTTCACCAATGGCTTGATAAATAGGTGGAGTCTCATGTATTTAAAAGGTGAAGGGTTTAGGACACAATCAGATTTAAGGCAGATGAAGCCTTGACATACCAAGGTGAAACACGCGTAGATGTGTTTGTCGGAGGTGAGAACAGCTGTTTACCGCCGATGGTTTCTTCTCAGTCTGTTGCTGCTGTGGCTTCACGTAAGGCGTGCGTTATGCACCAAGTGCCTTTATTTGTATGCTGAATGTTTCATGGAAGGTGTGCGATCTGCACCAAGTGCCTTCCCCTGTATGCTGTTTGCTTTCACAAGGCTACCAGTCAAGAGGTTGAAATCCCTTCAAGTTTACTGAATCCCATTATGGAGACGGCGAACCTGTGACATCACCCGAGTGGTTATGTGAGTATAAGACGGGCTGTATTGATTCCAGTGCCGTATGACTCACTAAGTTAAGAAGTTGTTCAATTTAGCCTCTCTGTCACTTCATGGGGTTGTGGATTACAAATACTCACAAGAGTTGTACATGGGATTGACTGCACATGTATGGATGGCCATGCTATGATGATCTCATAAATTGATCTACAATGTTGCCAGCTTAAACCAATACAAACTGCAACTATCTATGTGGAACTTGTTGAAAACAGCACTTGCTCTATTTGGAACTTTTATATCAGCGCTTTTGCAACTCTGGGAATGGGAATCTGCTGGACATTTTAATTATTATTATTTTGCTTTTGTATTATGTACTGCTGGTTTGATCTTGTCGATAATGTTTAAATGGCAGTAAAATACCTGTTGCTAGAATAATAGTGATCTATGTTTTCTTTTATTTATCACACATATACGGTGCATATATGTGTATATATATATATATAAGTGAAGGACATTGGAACATGAAATATGTACAGTGAATATACAATAAAATACATATGTGTGATGTGTGTGTGTGTGTGTGTATATATATATATACATATACATATTTAGACATGTATATATGTCTGTTAAAGCCCTTTGTAGTCCTGAAACTTCATATGTTTGAGCCCTTATAATTTTTTATTGCAATTTTTTTTCAAATCATTTTTATTAGATAGACTGTTATTATGAGTGTAACTGTACTTTTAAATTTATTTTTGATGTGTTTTGTGCAACTTTGTATTCAAGCGTAACAGTTAACCAGAGCTCTGAAGTTGCATGTTAAAACCAATTGCGATCGAGCAAACACGTTTACTTTCAACTTGTAATACACTCTCTACTTTCAACTAGTGCAAACACCTGTGATAAACCCCTTATCGCTTGCGACCCTCGTAATCTAGCCCTATGTGTGTGTCTGTGCTTTGTGTCAGTATATATGTGCATAGTAATCACATTGTGTGTGTTTGTGTCAGTCTATGTGTATACTTGGTAATCAAACTGTGTGTGTGTTTGTGCCAGTATATGTGTGTGCTTAGTAATCACACTCTGTGTGTGTGTTTGTGCCAGTATATGTGTGTGCTTAGTAATCACACTGTGTGTGTGTGTGTTTGTGCCAGTATATGTGTGTACTTGGTAATCAAACTGTGTTTGTGTGTGTGTTTGAGCCAGTATATGTGTGTGCTTAATAATCACACTGTGTGTGTCTGTGCCAGTATATGTGTGTGCTTAGTAATCACACTCTGTGTGTGTGTTTGTGCCAGTATATGTGTGTGCTTAGTAATCACACTGTGTCAGTATATATGTCAGTATATATGTGCATAGTAATCACATTGTGTGTGTTTGTGTCAGTCTATGTGTATACTTGGTAATCAAACTGTGTGTGTGTTTGTGCCAGTATATGTGTGTGCTTAGTAATCACACTCTTTGTGTGTGTTTGTGCCAGTATATGTGTGTGCTTAGTAATCACACTGTGTGTGTGTGTGTGTGTGTGTTTGTGCCAGTATATGTGTGTACTTGGTAATCAAACTGTGTTTGTGTGTGTGTTTGAGCCAGTATATGTGTGTGCTTAGTAATCACACTGTGTGTGTGTGTGTGTGTTTGTGCCAGTATATGTGTGTACTTGGTAATCAAACTGTGTTTGTGTGTGTGTTTGAGCCAGTATATGTGTGTGCTTAGTAATCACACTGTGTGTGTGTCTGTGCCAGTATATGTGTGTACTTGGTAATCACACTGTGTTTGGGTGTGTGTTTGTGCCAGTATATGTGTGTGCTTAGTAATCACACTGTGTGTGTGTGTTTGTTTGTGCCAGTATATGTGTGCATAGTAATCACACTGTGTGTGTTCGTGTCAGTCTGAGTATATGTGTGTACTTGGTAATCACACTCTGTGTGTGTGTGTGTTTGAGCCAGTATACGTGTGCATAGTAATCACACTGTATGTGTTTGTGTCAGTCTGAGTATATGTGTGTGCTTAGTAATCTCACACTGTGTGTGTGTGTCTGTGCCAGTATATGTGTGTACTTGGTAATCACACTGTGTGTGTTTGTGCCAGTATATGTGTGTGCTTAATAATTACACTGTGTGTGTGTTTGTGCCATGCCCATTATATATGTGCATAGTAATCATACTGTGTGTATTTGTTTCAGTCTGAGTATATGTGTGTTTGTACCAGTATATGTGTGTGCTTAATAATTACACTGTGTGTGTGTGTTTGTGCCAGTATATGTGTGCATAGTAATCATACTGTGTGTGTTTGTGTCAGTCTGAGTATATGTGTGTGCTTAGTAATCTCACACTGTGTGTGTGTGTCTGTGCCAGTATATGTGTGTACTTGGTAATCACACTGTGTGTGTTTGTGCCAGTATATGTGTGTGCTTAATAATTACACTGTGTGTGTGTGTTTGTGCCATTATCTATGTGCATAGTAATCATACTGTGTGTATTTGTTTCAGTCTGAGTATATGTGTGTTTGTACCAGTATATGTGTGTGCTTAATAATTACACTGTGTGTGTTTGTTTGTGCCAGTATATGTGTGCATAGTAATCATACTGTGTGTGTTTGTGTCAGTCTGAGTATATGTGTGTGTGTTTGTGCTTAGTAATCACACTGTGTGTGTGTGTGTTTGTGCCAGTATATGTGTGTGCTTAGTAATCACAATGTGTGTGTGTTTGTGCCAGTATATGTGTGTGCTTAGTAATCGCACTGTGTGTGTGTGTTGTGCCAGTATATGTGTTTGCTTAGTAATCACACTGTGTGTGTGTGTGTGTTTGTGCCAGTATATGTGTGCATAGTAATCATACTGTGTGTGTTTGTGTCAGTCTGAGTATATTTGTGTACTTGGTAATCACACTGTGTGTGTGTGTGTTTGTGCCAGTATATGTGAGTGCTTAGTAATCACACTGTGTGTTTGTGCCAGTGTGTGTTTGTGCCAGTATATGTGTGTGCTTAGTAATCACACTCTGTGTGTGTTTTTGTGCCTGTATATGTGTGTGCTTAGTAATCACACTGTGTGTGTGTGTCTGTGTCAGTATATGTGTGTACTTGAAAATCATACTGTGTGAGTGTTTGTGCCAGTATATGTCTGTGCTTAACAATCACACTGTGTGTGTGTTTGTGCCAGTATATGTGTGTGCTTAATAATCACACTGTGTGTGTGTTTGTGCCAGTATTTGTGTGCATAGTTATCATACTGTGTGTTTTTTTGTCAGTCTGAGTATATGTGTGTACTTGGTAATCACACTGTGTGTGTTTGTGCCAGTATATGTGTGTGCTTAATAATCACACTGTGTGTGTGTTTGTGCCAGTATTTGTGTGCATAGTTATCATACTGTGTGTTTTTTTTGTCAGTCTGAGTATATGTGTGTACTTGGTAATCACACTGTGTGTGTTTGTGCCAGTATATGTGTGTGATTAGTAATCGCACTGTGTGTGTGTTTGTGCCAGTATGTGTGTGAATAGCCAATAGGATTTCAGTAGCTTTCATCCTATTGGCTAATTTGAATTTGAAGGATCAAATCAGCCAATAGGAATTCAAGGGACACTATTTTTAATTGCGTTCCTTGAATTTACTATTCAGTGTACGGTGGCGATCGTACAAAGAGGATCCTCCACGCTCCATGGCTCTGCGGTCGTCGGTCTTCAGTTCAGTAATTTTTTAGGGATTAGGTTTATTTTTTGATCATTTTTGTTTTTTATTTTCTGTAATTTTTTTATTTTTTTATTTTCTGTAATTTTAGCTTAATTTAAATTTAGTATTTTTTTATTTTTAAAGTAATGTTAGGTTTTTTATTTTAGTTGTAATTTAGTTTTATTTTAATTTATGTAATGGGGTTAATTTAGAGGGTGTTAGGTTAGGGGGCTTAGTGATTAGTTATTTGCGTTGTGGGCTTTTTTGGTTTAGGGGTTAATAGATGTATTAGCATTATTGTGTTGTGTGGGTTTGGCGGATTAGGGGTTGATAGTTTAATATGTTGTGGGTTAATGGCGGATTAGGGGTTAATAGTTTTAATCGGTAGTTTGCCATGTTGGGGTTGGCGGATTTAGGGTTTAATACTTTTATTAGGTGGATCGCGATGTGGGTGAATTGCGGATTAGTGGTTAATAGTTTAATTAGGCATATTGCGTTGTGGGGGTTTGACGGTTTAGGGGTTAATACTTTTATTATTAGTTCCGATATGGGTTTGATGGCGGCTATAGGGGTTTTAAGTGTCGGGTTTATTTTTGGGAGGCGGGTTAGACTTTTATGGGAGATTTTTTTCAAAATTTTTTATTTTCTTAGGCGCCGGCAGTTTCTAAAGTGCCGTAAGTCACTGGCTCATTTCTGGACATCGCTAGTTTATCCGACTTACGGCACTTTATGAACTGCCGGCAGGGTTTATGTAATACCCCGATGTGTGAGGTGAAATTATGGGTGGCGCTGGCCTCAGCGATTGCGCTGAAGCCTGCGCCGTATATGTAATCTCACCCTATATGTGCGCTCAGTAATCACATTGTGCATACACATATGGGCACAATCTCTCCCTAGTAATTGGCCAGCTAGTCACACCCTTGTTCCCTGGAAACTAATTTCAATAGATATCTATATCTTTGCTAAATAGAAGGCTGCATTCCTGGCTTGATCCCCATACCCTAAAATGATCATAATGAAGATGTAACATACAATCTGAACTGTCAAGTCACATTACTTCGGATCTGTTCTCCAGTTCATACTGTAGCAATTCTAGTGTGTGCACCTGTGTTCATTACTATAGGTGATGTGATGTTGACTTGTTTGATCATATACAGTATCATACCTATGAACTCTCATTCATTACTCAAGTACCCCAAAATATCAGAGGTGTCAGCTAATGCGTTATTTACATACCCAGTCCTCTACTCAATGCTTAGTAATCACACTTCTTTATATTTAGCTTTGCAATCAACTGAATCAGTAAAAATCACACTGAAAATCAATAATTAAAGGGACAGTATACACCAATTTTCATATAACTTTATGTAATAGACACTGCTATAAAGAAGAATATGCACAGATGCTGATCTAAAAATTCTATATAAATCTTTTAAAAACGTATTTAGAAGCTCCCAGTGTAGCACTGTTGATAAGGTTTGGCTGGGACACCCAGTGAAAGGGACTGAGAAAACAAGAAGATCAGACCCCCCCTTTCCTTGCATATGAAAAGACAGGAGCGAGCAGTAGTCTGTAAACGCGTGTAGACATCTGACACTGTGGGGCTTGGTTAGGAGTCTGAAAGTCAGCATGCTATAAAAAATAAGCAAATCTATACATTGTTACAAAAAAACACCCAGATGGACTATATTAATGGATCATCTACAACACATTGATGCAAAAAAAAAATCTAGTGTATAATGTCCCTTTAAATCTCTTCCTCTGATTCTGCAACAAAGTCTGAGGCAGCAGTCAGACACCCGATGACAATAGGTGTCTGAAATGTTGTCCTAGAGATCTCTTGTGTTTACAAATGTGCTGCCCCTTGCTGCGAACACTAGTGTATTTAAAGGGACATATATCACAATGTAACAAGCATTTCATTCTCACACATTATTGTTTAAGCCTGAACATATATGTCCCATATCTGGAATCTTTTAACTTGATTTTAATAAAAGTACAGGAATCATTTCCCTCCAAAATACATAAGCCTAAAGGGACATAAAATACTAAAGAAATGCTAGATAGAATTATGTATTTAAAGCAAAGATTAACTTGAAAATAATGTTTATAAGTGTTTATTTTTTTACTTAGATTAGTTGTTTAAATAAATATTGGGGGAAAAAGTTTAATCTTTTAGCAATGGGCGTCGCCATGTTGTAACCTAGGAGACAATTGTGGACAATCATAATTAGAACACTGGAGTGTGCAATAAATGGCCGTGTATAATATAGCAGTGTTATGTCTGGAGTCTGCACTTGTAA